>NC_090447.1:1503260457-1503562502 GCF_031143425.1 Pleurodeles waltl
AAGGGTGACAGGGGGTGTCCCTGGGGGCATGGGAGGGCACCTCTGGGCTCCTTCCGAGCCCACAGGTCCCTTAACGCCTGCCCTGACCAGGCGCTAAAAAACGACGCAAAAGCGGCTGGACGTCATTTTTTTTGACCCGCCCACTCCCGGGCGTCATTTTTGCCCGGGAGTGTAAATACGGCGCACATGCCTCGGAGTCATTTTTTAGACGGGAACGCCTTCCTTGCATATCATTAACGCAAGGAAGGTGTCCACGCTAAAAAATGACGCAAACTCCAAGATCTTTGGCGCTAGACGCGTCTAACGCCAAAGTATAAATATGGAGTTAGTTTTGCGTCGAATTTGCGTTAAAAAAAAAACGACGCAAATCCGGCGCAAACGGAGTATAAATATGGCCCTAAGTCAGATAATATTTTATGATCATACCTTAGTAAGCCTACTAGATGCCACGCAGCGGTGTGGGATTGGCGGCAAGGCATGGCTTCTGGGAAAACAATGCTCCCACATCCTGCGGGCAGCCAACCTGCACTGCCAAAATCTGTGCACAGGGTGGAGTTGGCCACAGGCCCTGCACCCGGTCCCGTCGTTGGCAGCCAACCTAGCTTTCTGCCAAATTTTGTTTAATTCTTTGCAGCTGCAATGCTGTTCAATTTTCCCATGAGAAACTACCTGGGGGGAAAACACACACACTTTTTATTAGCCATTGTTTCATGGACCACCCCGAGCCTTTCACAAAGGAACTGGGTTGGCCTTTGTGAGTTAGTAGAGAACCAAAAAATCAATTTGCTATGGAAATCTGGGTCTAACTATAACTATGCTGCGGCGACAGCCACTGTTTAAAATACATGTACATGTTTACAAAGTTAATTTTATTAACGGCAGGTCGGAAATTAGGCATTTTCAAATTATAGCAAAATAAAATTAATATTCATACCTTTGACCATCAGGTGCTTCTAAAAAGAATGGCAGAATCAGCCAGTGTCAGCAGAACTACATTGTATTGAGTCCCATGCTGCCTTTGTTACTCTACCTCCTAACTTAAGCAGAGTCCTTTCACGTTTAGCACTGCTAAGCACGTGTGTGCATTGCCCGAGGGCTCGACCTGATCGCTAACACTTCTCAATAGCGCTTGGCGTAGGGTACCATGGCTTTAAGACTCATATCGAGATTGGACACCACAGGGTTGCAGACGATCCTAGTTCTATCTCAAAGCGGGAAGACAGTTCCGAAAACCTACCCAAGTTGACTCAAGTTATATCCCTGGTACCTCTTAAGATGTAGAAAAGGTTTGCTTGGAACAGAAGTTTTCCTCCTGAACCAAGTTCACTCTACCTAATTCAAATCTACTGTCCATTCAACTGATCCGCTCTAAGATATTTGGTGGAAGATCCCTTCATGTTCATACCTCTTACCTGCAGAACCCTCTCTCAATCCACATAAGATATGAAAACATTTAAAAACGTATTCAAAATAACTTTTTGTTTGGTCACCCCTGCCCCTATGATTACCCATGTATCCTTATACTAAGTTGGTCACATCACCAAACTGTCTAGGTGAAAATACACAAAAGGCGATGGGAGGAATCCTTGCAGTTTGTCTAACAAATGGCAACTACTCGAGGTAGCACTCTAACCCATTGCTCTGTTGCCCATCATCTCACCTCAGTTTGGACACAGCCATATGCAAACCAGTCTTGACCCTGCTGCAATAGGAACAGTCCAGCCTGAACTGCCAGGCCTGAAACACAAACTCTCCAGCACTCCAAAGTTTCCCATCCTTCAACCATTCTCATTCTTATCCCTCAACCTCATGCTTTCAAAGATATCTCTAAATGAGCCACAGCTTTACCAGTGTGCCTCAATATCTTGGAAGAAGGGATCACACAAGCAGAGTTCCCTACGACGCCCGCTGATTCGGTAACCCTGTATCAGTAAAACTTTAACATTATCCTCAACACACTGTTTCCCAACCAAAAACTTTCTGAAGCTATTGCTGGTGGTCTGCAACACTCATTAAAAAGAACCTAAATTAAAAAGTAACACAAAATAGAGTAAGTTCAAATTTGCTTTTCTGGCAGCCAGGGTAAATTGAACATTAGGACAGGCATGTTTGGTTATAACATATTTCTAAGCAAAGTAAGTCAATAGTTCCTCCCTAGGTAACATTCTTCCAGAACTTCAGTCTATCTACTGAGGTTATTCTAGGTTTTGGAGTGCTTTCATGACTTACCTTCGTATGGTTTCCCATTAGAATAGTAGCCTCCATAAAAATAAATGGTGCCACCAAACAGTTTTGCTTGTGCTGTATGAGACTAAGGCCCATATATATACTACTGCAAACAAAACTGCGCTAGCGCAGCTTTGCGAGGCAAAGTTTACCGCCGGATAGCGCCATTCCAAGATGTCGGCCGGGTGTCTTATTTATGGAATGGCGCAAGCTGGCGCAAATGGTGGGCTAACGTCATGGAGAATGACGTTAGCCGGGTGGGGATGGCGGTATGGGAGATGGGGGTTCAGCGTTAAAAAATGACGTTAGGCTGGTTAGAGTAAAAAAAGATGACTCTAACCAGATTAGCATCATTTCTTGACGCTAAACCTACCATAGCACTTGACTCCTGTCTTAGAAAAGACAGGAGTCATGCCCACCACCCCAATGGCCAGCACAGGGGACTAGGGTCCCCTGGGCATGGTCATTGCACCCAGTGCCATGTATGGGGGCCCATTTCAGGGCCCTCAATGGCAATTTAAAAAATAAATGAAAATACCTACCTCTACTTACCTGGGATGGGGTCCCCCATCCTCCGCTGTCCCTCTGGTGTGGGTGGGGGTGTCCTTGGAGCCTAGGGAGAGCACCTGTGGACTTATTCCATGGTGATCCACCATGGAAATAGGCCCACAGATCCCCCAAAGCCTGCCCTGACCTAGGCATTAAATAAAGGCACTAATCAGGCTTAGCGCCATTATTAGGCATGCCTACCTCCCGTGCGCCATTTGTGCATGGGAAGATAATTAAGGCGTCAGGGCCTTTGAGCCATTCTTTGCCCGGAATCGCCTACCTTGCATCTCATTGACGCAAGGTAGTTTTCCACAAGCAAAAAATTACGTTAACTCCAATATTTTAACTGTTCTGCACATGTGGACTTTACATTTGCTAATAGGAACTTTCCCTTACATTCTTCTGACTCATACTTTCCCAACTAAAAGAAGAAACTGTGGAAGTAGAGTAGTATTTTCTTTATGTCAACACAATCCCCAAATCTGGTTGAGGGCATGTTCTTAGAAAATGATGACCCTGATCCGTGGTCTTGTAGCTTTCTGCAGGCGCCTTGGTGGTAGCCAGTGTGGAAAAGAGTTCCATGGCAGGTTCCAAAATTTCAGATACTAGAGGAAGCAAAGGGCTTGCTCTGAATTGGTGACAAAGGGTCTCACAAACTACAGATGCTATTGTTGAGGCTGTGGGTACCGGAATATTCAGCTTTGCTGTCCCTCTGAAGACTTCAGTGAATGTATTACATTCATAGGTCAGATCCGATAACAAGAAACGTTAGTCAAGGTTGGAGAGTATCTTTTGAAAGATTAAGAGAAGGACTTGGTACTGGCCAGACTTTGACACAAAGACTTATGCCTGGCCCGGGGTAACAGGGCAAATTAATGTCCTGACACACAGGGGACCTTTGCCTCTAGACCAAAGTCCTCCAGCAACTCACACTCTCCTTGCAGTGACCAAACCTTTTTTTCTTGTGAGTTTCTACAGTGTGTACTGTTACCTAATGCCCACAAATGTGTAATACATGTATTCCAAATTCAGTAAACATTGTTCATCAGTACTTTTATTTCCACAACCTCAGCTTACACTATAATGTGGGTGCCTATCCCACAGTGCAAGGGAGGCACCAGCTGTAGGTGATCCACTGGCATTGTGCTGAGTAGGCTTCACTGCCCCTCCTTGGCACCGTCCAGTCGACCTCAAGCTTACAGGATGGGCATTTTGCCCTGGATGGTGACAGGCTGAGAGAATGTGCGTCCAATTCAGTTGCCCATTTGGAGCCTGGGTGACTTTAAGTATGGCAATGTGTGTAAATGTGTACTCTCGACAAGGTCATGTTGTGCTAGAGTATTGGCAAATTCTGATGGTGTGTGGTGCATGATGGTGACGAGTGCAATATAGGCTATTGTGCATCCTGCCAGCCTTGGAGCCTGGTTGGTAGTCCTATTTCTTCCCACTGATTCCCCCCAGGAGGGTGTCTGCTAGCCGTGAGGTGTATTGAATTTACAGTTGTTATATATCCTGAAACAACTGATGGCTCCTAAGTTTAAGTGTCCCATAACCTATCATTTTCTTTGGTATATATTCCCCACTTGGGTACCAGTAGTCATGTGCATCATCATAGGGTCTCACCTCTCCCAGGAGGGAGCCTCTTTTTTCTGAGACATTGTGGGATCTGTGCAGTGAGCTCCAGCCTCTCATAATATATTCCTTTATTACAACAACCAGGGCCTGGGGCAAGATTAAAAACAAATGAGATGGACAGGTGATGCCTTAGTTAGCCATTCACACCAGTGCTCCTCTCATAATATATTCATTTATTACAACAACCAGGGCCAAGATTAAAAACAAATGAGATGTACAGGTGATGCCTTAGTTAGCCCTTCACACCACTGCTCATAAAAAAACAAGAAAGGGTCAACATGTTTCAGCCTTCTTGCGCAGTAAGGTCAGTGGCTTTCTTCAGGACCAAGACTATACCAGATTCCCAAATTACCAGAGAATACACTTTCCCCTACAGTTTTTGGTGAATATGCCACCTCACCCCAGATTCCTCACCTTTGAATATCCCCCAGACACCAGAATGAATCCCAAACATTTTGCAGTGCTCCTGTGTGCCGCGAATTGGTGTTGTGTTAATCTGCACTGATTATTTAGTGCCACAGATGTGAGAGAGCGGAGCCACATATAATCACCACCCCTACACCCTGTCAGTTTCTTGTCTTTTCCCTTTCTGAGCCTTCGGAAGTGGCTCATGAACAATTGTTAGTTACAGTGTGCTGATTAGTGACTTGGGAACTTTTTAGATGTTAAGGAGGCCACTCCGCAGAATGGGGAGGTGGAAGGGAGTGAGGAATCTGTGTGTCCACCAGAAAGAGCATTTCAAAGTCAGGTATCTGGATCTTCTGATGGATAAACACAGATGTCTTGCCATAGAATAAATACAAAAGCAGTACATCCCGAAGGTGGTGCCAAAACGTTTTACAGAACTGAACGGGCGAAGTGTCCTTCCCAATGGACTTGGCTCTCAGGGCGGAAGAGCTTTGTGAACGTGAGCAATGCAGGCCTGGCAGACACCAAAGAGTGGCACCCCTTGCACTAGTGCAGTGGTAGTGGCCTTGGCCCTTGTGAAATTGGCTCTTAGACCTTCCAGGGGCAGCTTCTTGGCCAGTGCATAGGAGATCGTAATGCAGGGGACTATCCATTTCAGCAGGGTCCTTTCCTGCACAGCCTTCCCTTTCTTTGCTCTAGAAAACCCCACAAACAGTTGATTGCCCATTTGATGGTCTTTGATATGTTCAATGTAAAAGCGTAAAGCTCTTCTGAGGTCCAATCAGTGGAGCCTCTTCTTTGCATTTGTGGGGTGAGGAGGAGTAAAGAATGCTGGTAGATTGGTTGATTGCACAATGTGGAAAAGAGTCACAACCTTCAGTAAGAAGGCCAGCCACGTTCTCAGCACCAATTTCCTGAAAAGAAAAAAAAAAGTGCAGGACTGTTGCACTGAAAGTGCCTGCAGTTCACTCACATGGCGAGCGGACGTAATCAGAGTCAGGAAGACAGTATTCAAGATCAAGGGACTAGCAGCTATGGCTTGTACTCTTGAGGGAGGTCAAGACTGAGTTAAGGTCCGACTGTGGCACCACAGTTTGGAAAGGAGGGAACATGTGTGTTAAACCTTTAATAAGCCATATCACTACAGGTGATTTAAACAATGGCAGTTGGTCTGGTAATTATAGAATGGCCAAAAGGACTGACAATTAACCCTTTACAGTCCCCACTTGAATACCTTACTGGGTTAAAGACAAAAATAAAAGGTCGCCCAACAACGTTGCCTTTAACAGGTTGATGCGTCCTGGGCAGCACATCCGATTAGAAATATCAGGTTAGAAATATGTGACAGTGCCTACCTTAGATGGATAACTGGCGGAGAGGATGACATTCACCACTTTAGATAGCAAATCCTAAGAAACAAACACATAAAAGGTGATGGGAGCAATTCTAGCAATTTGTCTAACCACTGGCAGTCACTTGGGGTAGCATTCCAACCCATTATTTGTGTGCCCACTACTCAACATCCATCTAGACCCAACCTTATGCAAATCAGCCGTGGTCCTGCTCTAGTAGTAAAAGTCCCATCCAAACTGCAAAACCAGGTCCCCAATGAACCATAACACAAACAACTCAACACAGTTTTTTGCTTAGTTGGGCCTCTTCGGGTTGGTGCATCTTGGATCCAGTGGTACAGTGGGCATGGGAACCATGTCTGAGTACACCGTTGGCAACTTAGGGGGTTACATCAAAAACATAAAAGGCGATGGGAGGAATGCTTGCAATGTGTCAAACCGCTGGCAAATGTTTGGGGTACTATTCCAACCCATCATTTGTTTTGCCCACCATGCTAGTTCAGATTAGATCCATCCACATGCAAACAAGACTTGGTCCTGCTCCAATAGCAAGAGCTGAAAGCAATCAATTCAAGCAGCTCGGTCTCAAACATTAATATATTTGGGTGGAGGGCCCTGATCAGCTGCTAGTCCTCCTGAAATGTTAGCCTGATCGAAGGACAGATGTTCAAGCTGAGGAGTTCCAAGTACCGCATCTTCACAGCCCAATCCAGAGCCACGAAGATTACTTGGGCCCATTTGTTTTTTGATGTTCAGAACTCGAAGTAGGAGAGGTAGTGTGTGGAAGGCATACAGGAGTCCCTTGTTCCATTCGAGACAAAATGCATCTTCTAACTAGTTGTGATGCGGAAACTCCAATGTGCAAAATGTTCAATACTGCATTAGACAGTGGAGAAAATATCTAGGCTAGGCTTTCCCTACTAGTTGAAGACAACTGCACCACCACAGGATCTACGCAAGTGCAGCAGCAGCTCCTCCATGCGGGCACAGGGGCTTTGCCCCCTTTGCTTTCATAGCTTCAGAGAATGAAAGCTTAACTAAACACAAGTAAAACAAGGTTACATTATTAGGCATTTTTGCAAGGCATGCCTCTTCGTGAGAATGTGCCTGATTCAGCACTAGCAGGACTTATCCAAGAACAGCCCTGGTGTTTCCTCACAGCGCTGTGACGTTGCTTTTATTTCTTATCCTTCATCCAGAGCACCCATTAAAAACAGGCTCGGCCATTTAGCTTTCAAGCCCGGGCTCTACGAGTTTGCATGCCACTCAACAGCAGCTACCCCACCCTTTCATAACTCGTCACCCTGTGAGTTGGGCTCAGCAAGCCTCACTGGCAAAACCCCACCATGTGACAACATGTGAAAGGGTAGGTTTAGAAAGTTTCACAGTTTGCGCTTGATTTTGTGTATTTCCGAGCACATTCCTAGTCAGCACAGTATGTATGAGAAGCTGAGATCTGACCCTGAACAACGTAGACAAATAAAGAGGAGAGTTTCACTTGTGAAGCAGGAAAGAGACTGGAACATTTGTCATACTGGATAAATACGACTGAGAAGAACACTATGGGGGTTATTCTAACTTTGGAGGAGTGTTAATCCGTCCCAAAAGTGACGGTAAAGTGACGGATATACCACCCGCCGTATTACGAGTTCCATAGGATATAATGGACTCGTAATACGGCTGGTGGTAAATCCGTCACTTTACCGTCACTTTTGGGACGGATTAACACCTCCAAAGTTAGAATAACCCCCAATATTTGAGGTGAGAGATGTACAAACTTGCATTCTGGAGGTCTTAGTTTAGTGAAGATCAGAAAGGATTGAAACAGGACATACTCATCTCTGTGACATGCCTCATGAAAAGCTGTACATTTTTTAAATATGAACAAAAATGTGGTGTAACATAACCTTTACAAGAAAGAGGAACAGATCAGCAGCTGCACAAGTAAGTTTGGATAAAGAAGAAAAAATCTGTTCCTTCTCTCATTTCTTTTTCTTTTCCTTTATAACTGCTGTCTTCTCTGTAGCACCAATGGGGTCAGTGCAAAACTCTTTACTGCCTGTGAGAGAGGGCCTATTTTTGACATGGCTACCCCCCACGTTTTGCCTGATGTTGATGTGTCCTAGGAATTGTAGTGCCCAGGGCCCCTGCTAACTAGGATCCCTGGTCCAGAGCTGTTTCCCCAAATCTGTTGTGATGCATTTGCACAACTGGATACACCCCTAGGCCCATATTTATACTTTTTTAGCACCGCATTTGAGCCACTTTTTGATGCAAAAGCAGCAAAAACGTACAAAATACAATTGTATTTTGTAAGTTTGCACCCTTTTTGCATCAAAAAGCGGCACAAAAAACGGCGCAAAAAAAGTAAAAATATGGGCCTTAGTTACCACTATAAGTCCCTAGTAAGTGGGCACCTCTGTGCTCAGGCATGGGGAACCATGGCCCTGAGGGCAGCAGCACTAATTGTGCCACCCTCTAAGGCCATGCATCCAGATGCACCCAGCACTGCCATTGCAGGCTGAGTGTTCTGGTGTAAACCTACAGCTCAAAATCGATATGACACATTGTATGAGTGCCTGTCTGCCACACACTGCATTTACTATAGGTAAGACACCCCTCTGGCAGGCTGTATAGTCCTAGGGCAGGGTACTCCATATTATATGCGAGGGCATAGCTGCATGAGCAATACGCCCCCGGACATAGGCCCTCATTCTGACCTTGGCGGGCGGCGGAGGCCGCCCGCCAAAGTCCCGCCGTCAGGTTACCGTTCCGCGGTCGAAAGACCGCGGCGGTAATTCTGACTTTCCCGCTGGGCTGGCGGGCGGTCGCCTTCAGACCGCCAGCCAGCCCAGCGGGAAAGAGGCTTCCACGATGAAGCCGGCTCGGAATCGAGCCGGCGGAGTGGAAGCTGTGCGACGGGTGCAGTTGCACCCGTCGCGTATTTCACTGTCTGCGCAGCAGACAGTGAAATACATGTAGGGGCCCTCTTACGGGGGCCCCTGCAATGCCCATGCCAGTGGCATGGGCACTGCAGGGGCCCCCAGGGGCCCCGCGACCCCCCCTACCGCCATCCGGATCTCGGCGGTCCGACCGCCGGGATCTGGATGGCGGTAGTGGGGGTCGGAATCCCCGCGGCGGTGCAGCAAGCTGCGCCGCCGCGGAGGATTCAATGGGGCCGCGGTACACTGGCGAGACCCCGCCAGTGGTGCCGGTCCGACCGCGGCTTTACCGCCGCGGTCGGAATCCCCATTGGAGCACCGCCGGCCTGTCGGCGGTGCTCCCGCGGTCCTCCGCCCTGGCGGTCAAAGACCGCCAGGGTCAGAATGAGGGCCATAGTGAGTGAACAGAGCAGCCATTTTAATACATGTGCTGGACACCGGTGAACATGAGTTTCCCAGCTACATGATGCCACTCTAAACCCTGGGTTGTTTGGTATCAAACAACTCAGAATGATAAATGCACACTGGTGCCAGTATTGGATGTATCCCTAACAGTACCAAGGGGCCACCTTAGAGGTGCCCCCTGCTAAAGCAAACTATCCTGGCATGGTTGCTGACTGATCTTATCCAGCTGCCACCTCCAGACAGCCAATATACAAACGTTGGAGGAGAGCCCTGCCTCTCCAGTTTGTAAGACAATGCCCTTCCTAGGTGGAGGAGCTAATACACCCTCCCTCAGGAATGTTAATTGTCCTGGTGGTGAGCTTCAAAGGGCTTACCGCCCTTCAAACTTGACCCCCAAGCCTGCTGCTAGCAGCAGCTGGCATTCTCCTTTGCAAACCCCTACCTTTGGAAGGAGCAAAGGCAGGAAAGCTAAAAAGTGTAGGAGGAGTGGCCTCATCTAGCACGTACCACCCCTAAGGTGTTGCCTGCGAGGTGGACCCTCATTTTCAGTTTTCACCATCTTGGAATAGAGGAAAATAGCCAATGAGGTTTAGGGAAGTGACCCTTCCCACAGGAAGGGTCACTATAGTAGGTGTAGCTACCCAAAGGTAAGTGTCCCATTGGACACTACCAGGTTTTCCTTAAAACGCCCACTAAATTCAGTATTTAGTGGGCATCCCTAGACCAAAAAATCAGATTCAAGAGGAAAAAGAAGACCAGCACCAAAGAAGATCCAAAGCAGATCCAAAGCAAGAGAGCTGTGGAGCTGCTGCATCGAGAAAAGGCGCTAAACCCTGCCTGCTGCATCCAGGGCCCGACAATCACCGCTGTGGAGGAGCTGGACACTGAGCTGACCTCAAGAAACCCAGAGGACCCCCAGGCTTCACAAGTCACCCAAGATCTCCCTTCTGAGTGGAGGTACCACTCTACAAGCAAGCAAGAACCAACAAGCCAGTGAGGGTCACTTCACTGACTGGCCGATATCTTCCAAACCGGAAGTCGCAGCCAGACCCAATAACACACCGATGACTGCCCAGACAAACCCCGCAAGTGTGCCAAGTTTGGTGGCACTGAGCCCTCCAGTGAGGGAGTGACCGAGTCGGGCCAATACCCCAGGTACTGGTCAGTGGATGTCAGACACGCAGAAAACCAGCTCCCCTAGAGTTGAAAAAGGACCAGGAGGAAGCCCCAGACGAGGGACTTCTGGAACGCCCTGGATCTCCTGCCAGAGTGCTCCGTTGACCTGCAAGCCGCCCTCCAAGAGACTCACCTCCAGCTCCAAGTGACTCCATTGCGCACACTTCCTGGATCAACAACTTGCCCTGCACTCGGCCGCTCAGCTCCCTGCAATAAGGAACCAGCTGTGCCCACAGGGTCCCACACCCCTTGTGACCTCAACACCCCTAGGGGACCCCAAGGCACCACCTTTAAATCTGCAAGAACCACCCTTTTCCAAGTGGTCCTCCTGAGTGGCCCTGTACCTGCTCCAAGAGATTTTCCAATGTTGCTCCCGCCTGAATCGGGAGCTGCCGAGCATCTCCAGCTGGCACAGTGTGCCCATCAACAGCCTTGCCCAACCTGCCAACGTGGAACCTCGTCACATAACTGTGCGATTTTATATGCATTTTTTAAAGTGACTACCTATTGATCCCTATGGTGTGTAATTATGCACAGAAAGATTGCATTTAATAAAAATTCAAAAAGTACTTAACCAATTTTGATAATCTTGGTTTTTAAACATTATATAAAAATCTGAAGTATCTTTATTTAAATTAGTCTCAAGTTATTTCTTTGAGTGTGTAAGTCATGTGATTGATACTGCACTTCTCCCAGAATTAGCCTAACTGTTTGACCAAGCTACCTCAAAAATTAGAGCATTAGGTGATGTCGTATTTTGCTTCTGGAAACCAACATGTGGTTGCTTGGACCCCCTACACAGTGTGCCTAGTTTGTACACTACATAGAGGGCCAGCCTCCTACACTGCCACAGCTACATGTGGTTGTTTTTATCTCCATTGCAGGTTATATGTGCTTTTTGTTATGGCAGTGGGCATCTTGATGTGATCTGGAGGGAGGATAAAACAAGCACTAACAAGGCACTTAGAGTAACTTTTTATTAATATAATTGCTGGTCACTCAATGAGTGGTTTGGTGTGTTTGTGTAAATGGGTGAGCCACTGAATATGGGGGTTGACTGTGTGGATAGGTAACTGTGATGACTGGTGTTATGAATTAGGTGAACGACAGTGGGAAGCTTGATGCACATGGGTGAATGTGAGTAGGTGGGTGAATGATGAAAGGTGGAAGAAAGTGAACTAATTGTTGTAGGGGAATTGTGATGAGTGAGTAACTGGATGGATGACTGTGGGGATGATTGGTAGAGGAAGGCTTGTTAAAACATGATGAATTGACTTAAATGCAGGTAAGGCAATGTGAATTAGGTGAAGGAGTGGGAAGTTAGCTTGAAGAGAATGTATGATTGAGTGTGTGAATGAGTGTGAGTGGGTGAACGGCAGAATGGGCAAGTATGTGGGTGGGAGTATATGGTTCCGTGGGGAATAAGAGTGTATGGTTGGATGGATAAATGTGAGTTCATGAGAAATTGTGCTGAACATATGCAGGGAATACTTATGAATGTTTGAAGGGAATTCAAAATTTTCTATCTATTGCGTCAAGAATTTTAGATTCTATTAAGGACACGGAGGCGAGGATTATGCTTTCTTTTTCTTTTATTGACAAAATAGCAGCCAATAAAATCACAGTAAAACATTAAACTACATGTCCCATGATAACCCAAGTCATCCAATTATGGCCTTTCCCATATCGATAAATAAGGCCCCAGCAACAAAGTCCGTCCTCTTTCTTTGCCATAACCATAAGAACAGGAAGTCAATTTTAAAAGAACTTGCAGACAACTGATCCGAACCATATGATCCAGGGACAACTTCCAGCTAAAACAAAGCCAGTCTCTTCTGTTTATCTCTGCCGAAGGCCAGAATTCTTGAACTCTTAACAAAACATCACAGCCGGACTGATCTCACAAAGCAGAAGTATTCACCCCTGATGAAGATAACAAACAAAATCTAATATCCACACTTACGTAGAGATGGTCAAATCCACCAACAAACAACAGATATGTAATACATGGCATGCATAGCATTAACACCTAGGGTGGGATAATCCTCGCCTCCGTGTCCTTAATAGAATATAATATTCTTGACGGGATAGCTAGAAAATGTTTAATTCTATGTCAGGACCGGAGGCTTTGGATTATGCTAGTTTAAAGTTTATTCACCACCTCTGACACCACATCCACAATTGGTTTTTGATAAAAAACACTTTAAAAGTAGAGTCACTCGACTAACCAGCTGCAGAAATGATATCCTCCAATCTCACCCCAGCTGAAAAAGCTTTAGAAGCCATAGCTCCTCTGACAGAGTGAGCTCCAAAGATAGAAACAGCTACACCTGCTTCAGCCAGTAACCATCTGCCCCAACAAGCCAAAGTTGCAGCAGTTACTGGTCAAAAAGATTTTTGCAAAAAAAATAAGTAGTTGACCAGAAACATCCTGTCTGAATTCACGTGTACAATCTTCATAAACTTTTATGCATTGCACTACACATAACTTTTTGTCATGGGGAAAAGACGGGTATGCAGTGCAACGTGATGAGGTTTTTTGTACACCTTGCAATGGAAAAAGATACCCCTGAGGGAGTAAATACTCTACCTGCTAAATCCAGGCCCTGACATTGCAGATTCGTCTACAGGAAAGTAAACAAAGCAACGTGAGTTTTGCCGAAATTTGTTTACGGGAAAGATCCTCATTACAAGGCCAACTTTTAATAAAAACGAAGGACAACATTAACGTCCTATAATGAAGAATACCTCGGTTGTTGGGGTATAACCATACGAATACCCCTAAGAAGTTTATAAACTAATGGATGTTCCCTCACTGGTTTACCCTGAATATGAGGATGTTCTGCAGAAATACCCGAATGACAATTAATAATCGTCCTGTAAGCCAAAGCCTGTGAGGGCAGGTCAGATAGAAAATTGACAATGACATGAATTTCTGACCCCACGGGATCCAAACTCCTTTCACCACACCAAAATAGCCACTTCCTCCATCCTTGCTCATATCTCTTATGAGTGGAGGGAGCCCAAGATTGAGAAAAGAAAAACAGTGCTGATTCTGAAACTCCAGGCACTTGCCATCGTCTCCTGAATTCTCTACGCCATTAGGGACAATTGACCCTGCAGAATCAGGGGATGCGGCCTGCCCGACAGATCCTTGGAAAGATTCTTGAAAGATTCCGACAGCATCACCGGGAATTTGCACAAAAGAGCCATCGCTGACGGGAACCAAGGCTGTGCTCTCTAGTATGGAGTCACCAAGATCACCTCCACCGATTGGCAGAATATTTGGGCCAGAACTCGCACAATCATGGCGAATGGGGGAAAAGCATAAAGAAGATCCCCTAACCAAGGTTGAAGAAATGCATCCATCCCTGCTGTTTGAAGGTCTTGCCTCCAACTGAAGTAAGTCAGAATTTGATTGTTCAGCCGGGATGCAAACAAGTCTATGTCACAATGTCCCCACCGCAGTTGAAGAGTTTGGCAAATCTGCGGGTAGAGCTTCCAATCACTAATGTCCCAAAGGAAGTGGGAATTCCAATCACCTGTTATATTGGAATGACCCGGGATATATTTTGCTATCACCGAACTTTGGTGATGCAGACAATAATGCCAAAAATCCTTTGCAATCTCCACCAATAGACAAAATCTTGTTCCCCCTAGGTCATTTATATACCTGACTGCTGACACATTGTCCATCTGGACCCATTGTCCATCCGGAGGAGAATACAACAATGGGATCTGCATGGGGAAAGCGATCTGATCGCAAACGTCCCTACCAAGAGTTCCAGACAATTGATGTGGTAATTCACCTCTCCCGGGGACTAACCACCCCCGTCTCCACCGAGCCACAACGTGATCCCCAGCCCCACCGGCTGGCATCCAACTTTATCTTTACAACCAGGACTGAAGTAAATATTGCCTTGCCATTCCATGTATCCATGTGGGAGTGCCACTAAGAGATCTCGGTTTTGGCTTCTTCTGAAATCAAAATCAACTCCAAGTACTGCTGTCCCTTCTGAAGATGCAAGATATTTAGGCCCGTATTTATACTCCGTTTGCGCCGAATTTGCGTCGTTTTTTTCGACGCAAATTCGGCGCAAAACTAACGCCATATTTATACTTTGGCGTTAGACGCGTCTAGCGCCAAAGTATGGGCAAAGAGCGTCATTTTTTAGCGTGAACGCCTTCCTTGCGTTAATGAGATGCAAGGAAGGCGTTCCCGTCTAAAAACAGACGCACATAGCGGTGCGTGGTATTTATGCTCCAGGGCAAAAATCACTCCCGCGCGGCAGGCGGCGCAAAAAAATGGCGCAAAGCATGAATAGCGTGAAATTTTAACGCCTGGGTCAGGGCAGGCGTTAAAATGGGGCAAACACACCTGTACTTAATCAGAACACACAGAACAAACAACAGAGCAGCAGAGCAGCAACAGGGAGACATGGAGGTGCTTTTTCTTCAACGTGCACGTAGACGCAGAGCCCTGCAGCAACAACAGCAGCCACAACAACAACAGCAGGGACCCCAAAGACAGCGCAGAAGGCAGGAGAGGATATTCCGCCCAAGAACAACCCTGCATGGCCTCAGGGAACGAGACATCATCCAGAGGTACCGGTTGAACTGGCAGGCCATTCAGCAGCTGCTGACAAATATTGAACAGCAATTGGCCCCCACTTTAGTGACTCCACGCACTATCCCAACAGAAACAAAGCTGCTTGCCGTACTTCACCTGCTGGCAAGTGGCTCCTTTCAGACAACTGGTGCCCTGGTTGGTGGAATCTCACAACCATCTTTCTCTGCATTCCTGCCTAAAGTACTGGATGCCATCATTGGACTGACACCCCGCCACATCTGCTTCCCTAACACACTGCAGAAGCAGGAGGAAACAAAACAGGGGTTCTACGCCATCAGTGGCTTTCCGCACGTCCTTGGTGCAATTGACTGCACACACGTACGCCTTGTGCCACCTGCTGCGAGTGAACACCTCTACCGCAACAGGAAGCACACACATTCCATCAACGTGCAGGCCATAGTCGATCACCAAGGACTGATCAGCAACATCGTGGCTAAATATCCTGGGAGTGTACATGATGCATTCATCTTCCGTCACTGCACCATCAACCAACACTTCCAGGATGGACGGTATGGCAATGGACTACTTGTTGGTAAGGACAAAAATCTACTTATATACTCACTGCACAGAAACCCTCTAGGATAAACAACACATACACCACAATAGCAACACCTAGACAGGAACACACTGAGGTACTCACATCACTAGCCATGTGTCACAAGTCACCATTGAACCTCTCACACATTTGAATTTACTCCACAGCTTAGTGTGAAGACATTCATGACTGTGGTTGCCTAAATGTCACCTTGCAAATTGGAAGTCTCACAATAACCTGTACACTAATACAATGCATAACTTTTAAGGGATGGGATGGCCTGGCTATGTTCATATGGACGTTTCTAATACCCTTTCATGTTTCAACTCTGCATGGAACTATCATCACACCCCCAGTGAGGACACACGGACACCTGTGTCACAAGTCACAATGCAAGGGAGGGCACACTGTACTTGAGAAACCAATACATCCTGCTGACAAACAGTTAGACAACAAACACTTGCTCAGCCAAGGAAAAAAAACAATGCCAAAGTTTCCACCAACAACCATAGGTTGTCACATTAGTACACAAAATAGTCACAGACAACACAACACAACTACTGCCATCAAAGATACGTACAACAGTGCCTCCTACATCTAATTGATACCATTCTGTGTTTCTCTTTCAGCTGATCAGGGGTATGGCATCCAGCCTTGGATAATGACACCATATGGGAACCCAAATACTGCTGCTGAGCGGGCATACAATGACGCCCACAAGAGGACACACAGCATTGTGGAGAGGACCTTTGGGATCCTAAAGTCAAGGTTCCGCTGCCTTGACATCACTGGCGGAAGCCTAATATACTCCCCAGAGATGGTATGCAAAATTATACTCACTTGTGCCATATTACACAATATTTGTGTACAAAGGAACATTCCCCTCCTTGAACCGGACCCAGACATGCCTGAGGATGATGATGAGGAGGATGCTGGCCTGCAACAGGAGGGGGAACAACCTAACACCGCAGCAGGAGTGCGTAGGCGCCAACAGCTTGTGAACAATTTTTTTACTTAAGTCATTATAATCACTTGTATTCCACACTTGTAAATAAACACAGATCACAAACACCACATCATGCTTTGGCCTATTCATTTCTGACCACCTTTAGTTTGAAATAGCTGAAGATGAATGTCGTCTCATTGATCAAGAATGCCATTAAAAATCATCACACCAAAAATAAACATCACAACTGTATGCACAGAGGGTAGGATGTGACATGTTACATTACCATACACAGAGCCCAACAAGAGTACAAATGTGACAATTAGACATGCCGGATCCAAACAACTGAAACAGTCTCTCATCCAGCCCAAAATTGGAGATCATTTGAAAGTCACATCACACGGGTTCAGAGACAGGGTGGGACCATCCATGTGTACGTGAACATGTCATCAATGGCTTCTCTCAAGTGTATGATGTAAGCAATACACAATTGCAACAACATCAGCTGCCACTAACTCAGGAGGAGACCTTGAAGTTACAGTGACAACATACACACAGACAGGTCATACTGGATCCACATTCCCACACACATGTACACATATGTCATACAACCAACCTAATATTTGAAAGTAGACCATCACAGTTGTGTCCCAGTTTGAACCTAGCAGGAAGATTGTAACATGACACTAAACCAGTTTATGCAGAAAGGGACACAGACAAGCAAAACAATGTTCGCATTATCACATCGTGAACGCTGAGAGTCTTGCAAACTTAGGGGGTCATTCTGACCCTGGCGGTAATTACCGCCCTGGCGGAGGTCGGCGGTAGCACCGCCAACAGGCTGGCGGTGCACCGATGGGCATTCTGACCGCGGCGGTTCAGCCGCGGCCAGAAACGGACTTCCCGCTGCCCTTGAGAATCCGCCATGGCGGCGGAGCGCGCTCCACCGCCATGGGGATTCTGACACCCCCTACCGCCATCCTGTTCCTGGCGGGTCTTCCGCCAGGAACAGGATGGCGGTAGGGGGTGCCACGGGGCCCCTGGGGGCCCCTGCAGTGCCCATGCCAATGGCATGGGCACTGCAGGGGCCCCCGTAAGAGGGACCCACAAAGAATTTCAGTGTCTGCTTTGCAGACACAGAAATTCGCGACGGGTGCAACTGCACCCGTCGCACCTTCCCACTCCGCCGGCTCCATTCTGAGCCGGCGTCCTCGTGGGAAGGGTGTTTCCCGCTGGGCTGGCGGGCGGACTTTTGGCGGTTGCCCGCCATCCCAGTGGGAAAGCCAGAATGACCGCCGCGGTCTTTCGGCGGGAACCGCTTGGCGGGCGGCGACCGCCGCCCGCCGCGGTCAGAATGACCCCCTTAGTCATATGAAAATGGTATGCAACTTAGCTCCAAATCATCAATACTGCAAACGTCAAATGGGCTAATGAGATGAATGAATGGTCAACAGTCATTCATACCATATGGCCTTACATTCGCCCGCTGCTGCAGGTTTGCCAGGATATGATAAAAATACTCCATGGATACAGTAGCTATTCTGGATGGTCAAATCCTAGGGTGCTGGGGGACTAACTCCACCTCTACCACCCCCAAAACATACAGGAATCATGTACTTGTGAACTAAACACATGCATAAGGCACATATGTGGCCTCCATGTCACAAGTCCTACACAAATATGAAACACAAAATCATAATGGGACATGGTCAGCCCCCTAAAAACTGAAAGTGACTCTCCCACTCCCTGTTAGGACTACAGATAAAAGCATCCCCATCATAAAGGTGGGGACATTTTGGAGACGGAATACATAATGGTATCAAAAACCTCATTTCAAAATAGCCATCAGCAATTACACCAAATATGTTGTCAAATATGGTCAATACATTAGTTAACGTATCCCAAACATCACAGTGTGAAGGTCGTCTATACATAAAAGTACGGACATTTGTCAGATACAAACACAAATGTGTCTCACATCGCACCGTTTTACCATGACAAATCACCTTTCCAAAGCTAAACACATGAAGACATTTGGATCAATTTGCTCCATATTCTACGCATACAGCATGGCGGTCATAATTTGTTCATGTACATGAGTGCACACAATGCAGAGTCAGATACAAATGTATCCAAAAGTGTCTTGATATTTCACCTTCAAATTATTATTTACATCCACAATATTTTTGACTCTGCATCATGTGCACTACTGTACGTGTAATAAAAACCACGCACATGATGTATGCGTGGTCAAAATGACGCTATATGCACAATATATTGCTCATTTTATGTACAGTATTAATTATTAATATTCATACCATTTTTTTTTACTCCGCATCATGTGCACCACTGTACGTGTAATAAAAACCACGCACATGATGTATGCGTGGTCAAAATGACACTATATGCACAATATATTGCTCATTTTATGTACAGTATTAATTATTAATATTCATACCATTTTATTTTACTCTGCATCATGTGCACCACTGTACGTGTAATAAAAACCACGCACATGATGTATGCGTGGTCAAAATGACGCTATATGCACAATATATTGCTCATTTTATGTACAGTATTAATTATTAATATTCATACCATTTTTTTTGACTCCGCATCATGTGCACCACTGTACGTGTAATAAAAACCACGCACATGATGTATGCGTGGTCAAAATGACGCTATATGCACAATAAATTGCTCATTTCATGTACAGTATTAATTATTAATATTCATATCATATTTTTTGACTCCTCATCATGTGCACCACTGTACGTGTAAAAAAAACGACGCCCATGATGTATGCGTGGTGAAATTGACGCTACCTGCACAATATGTTGGTCATCTCATGTACAATTTGAAATATTAATATTCATAGCATATTTTTACACTCCGCATCATGTGCACTGTAATGCGTCAAAAAAATATGACGCACATCTGTGTATGCGTGAAAATATGACGCATTACGCGAAAATAAAAACGGCGGCCATTTTATGCAGGAAGTGATGTAATAGGATATCCTGTTTACCAAATCTGTACTGGGAGTTGACTTTCACTTTCACTTTGCAGTCTCAGAGTTATCTAGACTGTGTGGTTGTGTGAAAGGTGTTGTCCTGTGTTTTACTGCTTTAGTGTCCTGTGTGCCTTGTATTTTGTCTTTGTGTCAATCTTTTATTGTTGTCAAACATTGTCTCAGTCTGTTTAGTGTTGTTTTGTCTATACCTGTGATAGTTTGTATTGTCTGTGGGAGTCTGTTGTGGGGAGCATAGTTTGGGGTGTTAGTTGGGCTATTTTTCTCCTTCTTCTTTTTCTTTCACACCTCTACCTTTCCCCATTTCCCACTTTTTCTTTCATTTTTCTTTGGTACTTTTTTACACCTCGCATAATGTCAGGTAGGCCTCGCCTGTCCAGGATGGGTGAGGACGAATTGGGGGGCTTCATATGGCTCGTAAGCCATTTCCTCCCACTGATGCTGGAGGCTGGGGGCCGTGTGATACAGGGGTATCACACGGAGGCGAGGAAAATCCGTTGGGAGAAGGTGCGCCATCACCTGGTCCGGGTCTACGGGAGTCTGAGGAATGTCCATCAACTCAAGCACCGCTGGGCAGATCTGATCAGCAGGGAACAGGACCTGCTGGACCACCTGGGACTCCGGATTGGTGGCTATGTTGGTGAGTAATAATCAATTACATGGGAATAATAGGAATGTGTGCGTGAACATGTGATGATTGGTAGCCAATCTGCAAAATAAGTAGCTGACTGCGTGTTATACTAGGGAAACCTAGGCCCATGGGCATACACATAAATACCCATTTTTGCTACACATGTACACCCAATAACAGCAGTAAAATGCAACATCTATTTGTATTTTGCTAAGTAGCCCCCTCTCTGCGTCACAAAATGATGCAAATGCTGCGCTACAAAGGTATACATATGTGTCCAAATGTGTATTTGTTGCCGGGTGTGTATGAAGACCTATGCTACCAGGCCGATGCCTTATCTTTGCAACACATACCAGATGGCTGTAGCTGCATGGAATGTAGTGTTGCATTTGTGTCTGAAAAGCAACACGTGAACTGCTCTATTTGTACTCTACTGGTCATAATGGCCAGTGAGTACGTCATGTAGAAACAACATACCTACATATGTAGACGCCATAGCTAGACCGAAAATTGCAAACACATGATGATGCAACACCTGTGTGTTGCCTTCACGTCACATGAAGTTAGTCATGTTGTCCACACATATGTCA
This sequence comes from Pleurodeles waltl, assembly GCF_031143425.1. NCBI lineage: Eukaryota > Metazoa > Chordata > Amphibia > Caudata > Salamandridae > Pleurodeles > Pleurodeles waltl. The sequence continues at coordinate 1,503,281,514 of NC_090447.1, forward strand.
CATGTGTGTCTGGTTGCTGTGTGTTGAACCTGTCCACATAGCCTGTTTGATTGTGAGTGGTCATGCAGTCCTCATGGAACCAGTTGTGAAATGTTTCTCTCTGGGATGCACATGCTGAGATGTATGGATCACATGATTGTTCGGGCCTACTAATGGAGGAGTAACTTGGACGACACATGACTGTCCTGGCCACTGCATGAGTGTAGTAGGGTGTGTCACTGGAGCAGGAGACTCATCCAATGATAATCTAGAATACAAAGTCAGCCAGGCAGGATGAGCATGTGTGAAAGTGTATCATTACCATGTAATATTCACACACTGTCATTGTAACAGAAATTATTTGTCTGTTCACCCAGTCTGAGTATAATCTTCCTTTCATGCTTTACAGGTGGACCAGCCCCGTACACCGTTGGTGAGGTAGCCCATTTTGACGACCCCGATACCTACAGTGAGTGTTGCCTAAGTGCTATTTACATTGTTTGGAAATGAAGCATGATGGATTACTGTGTGTTCAGGACAATTCATGATATGATGTGCTGGCCGTTCATTGGCTTTGTTGTTTTGGTGTGATATCAAATTGGAATAATGTTTCGGTAAAGCAATCCCTAGTCATCTCTCAGATTGAGGGGCAGTAGGTCATTCAATTAGTGCGACTATTGGGAATAGCATGACTCATTTTGAACACACTGGTCAATGTTAGACTTGGTCAGGAACTTGCCATTAACTGAGTCAGCATATCAGACTGACAGTCTCCCAGATAGCTTAGGCACATGGCTTCGATGACAAGTGCTTCTTCCTAGTTGAGGATGGACTGTGTACACTGTAGGTCGGATCTTCCGGGGGCATGTACTTCCACAAGGTGACCTCGAAGTGTGTGTGACTTGAGTGCAATGGCCTAGGTGTTCTGTTGAATCATGTGAATGGGTGTTCTACCTCCTCTGTGTGTGTTGTAAAACATGCCTCACTAATAGTATGTTATGTTTGGCTAAGTCATATCATTTTGACATGTGTGGACCTGGGATGTGACAAGGTTGGGCTGACTCCAACGTGTTGCTAGCCCTTCATAGGTGTTGTGTGTGAAGGCACATGCTTGTTGAACTTTCTGTACACTCCTGGTTGTGCATTGATCATGGGATTGTTGTTTGTTCTTCCCACCCCACCCACAAAGACTGGGATGTTACTGTGAAACAGGGTACCTAGGACTGTAGCAAACAGTATGTTACACGTACTTAACACCTTTTGTGACTTGAGTTTGTACCTAGGTCCAGATGTAGCAAAATGTCTCCACATTGCAAATAGCATAATTTGATGTTAGTGAGTTGCAAACGTCTGTTTCCTAATCCGAAATGTTTTTGGTGGTCATGTACATATTCGCAAAATGCTTTTCTAAAGTAAAAAAATAAAGGAGTTTACCAGCCCTACTTGCAAATCACAGTATTAGGAAATCCCATTTGCTAACGAGTACGTGGTTGCAAAGTGAGTAGCTGTTATCATCCACTTGAAGTGGCTGCTAACCAACTTGCTGACTGGAAGGGGTCCTCATTGTGAACCTTCACCTTTGTGAGTGGACCAAAATACTCCTGCACAAAACAGCCAGTGGTCTAGGGGAGCAATAATTATTGTGTAAATTACGAACAATCAATTGTTGTGAATTTAAACAAATCGCAGCTCATTTTCCTTTCAGATAAAGGGCCTACACTTGGTGAAAAATAACTTGCTTCATTTAAAAGCAGTCACGTCTATGGAGTTCTCCTGTTCCCAGCAGGCCTCCATCCCGTGAGTGCCCATAGTTGCTAAGGTGGTGCAAGTTGGAACCCACATCATTGATGTTCATGAGGTGGGATTTAGGGACCCCATAGTGACTCGCAGACGGTGTCAGAGACACCGTTCAGCTTTGCAATTTGCTAGTTGATTTCCCATCAATTCCTACATCTGGCCCATAGTGTCGACATATGATTCATGGCCAGGGGTTCAATCTTAGCACACAACTATTTCGAAATGCCATTGAGTGAGGAGTGTGATTCTTATCACATAGAATGACATATGTAGTGAAGTCAGTATGCGGACGAGCTGGTGCCATAATGTATAATGGCTTAGGTATGAATTGTAGGAGTAGTTTAGGGTGATGTCATCCATCATGTAGAGACATGGATATGCTATATGTGATATGCCCTTCAGTATGCATGATTCACATGTACTTCCTCTGAGCCTTCCCGTGAAATATGTTGTAACAATTGCTGCAACCAATACATTGCTAGTAATGGACAAATTACCCATTGTGGTATTCAACCCACTGTAAATTCTATGCTCAATATTTGCCTTTTCCCTTCACAGCTGCAAACCTGAGTGCCGCAGCTCGCAACCAGTTTGAGCGCCGTGCAATGAGGTACAGGCACATCCTGCAGGTGCAGTGTGGGTATCGGAGGATGGCCCGCAGATACAATTCGGAACGGGCCTCCGGGCGTGGTATGCCACACCACAGGCTCCACCAACGGTGCCACCTACAACCACCAGGTCTGCCCAAGGGGACCCAGCGACGGACCAGCCATCTTCCTCAAGACCTGGACCCAGCCGTGTGTTGGGAGCAGGGCTGTCCCGTGGCCACTCCACTCCAGCGACAATCTCCACCTCCACCGGCACGCAGACCAGCAGTCACCCTCCAATTGACCCTGCAGCCTTCCAGGCATTGTCTAGGAAACTGGACAGGTTAATTCAAAAGGTTGACAACCTGACGGAGGACATGGCGGAGGTTAAAAAGAAGGTGCGCTCCATCCGGCGCACACTTCAGAGGGCAAATCTTTAGTTATTTTGCCCTCCTGAACTTTTACCCCTCCCCTCTCCCCTCTTTCCTCTTTTCATACTGTTAGTTGGGTTTGGGGGGTTAGTTGTAGGATAAGAATAGGTAATTAGCTTAGTTAGTGTTAGGTAAGAGGGTGGGGGGTCCTTATACTTTCTATCTAATATTTTTGTGTGGGTGGGTGGGTGGGGGGCAATGTTGGGATTCCTGTTTGATTAAAAAAAAAAAAAAAAAAAAATATATATATGTTTGTTTAGGATAGTATAGTATGTGTGTAGGTTAGTAAGTGTTGTCCTGCATGTGTCTTGTCTCATAATGGTGGGTGGGGGGTTGATGTTTAGATCGTTTCGTTACATGTGTAGAGTAAGTTTAGCTTAGGTTAGTTAGGGACAGTTGTGGGTTAGTAGTAGTCAGGTTAGATTAGTGTAGGTTTATCTTTCCCTTAGTTGCCTCTTTTCTTACTTATTGGAAATAAAAAAATTGTTAACCCTTTACCAGATGCGTTAGGTGCTACCTTTTCATGGCCTTGACATCAGTGTAGCAGAAAGTTTTAGTATGACATTTGTGTCCTATGCTCGCTATCCCCAGGCTATTGAGGTTTAAAATGCCAGCTACCCGTGTGCTAACTTGGTAAGTATCCACCGTGTGGGAGAGCCACCATTGGTAGTGTGCATAGATCATCAAGATTTGGGGTTGGTATGTATCCTACTTCACAAAGAGTGCTTCCAGAGTTGATTTTGTAGGTAAATAGATAGGTCGGACAGCATTGTGAAGTTCAGGGAGAGCTTTGTAGATGAGTATTTGTTCACACTCTTGTCTTGTTGCTGTCATTGCTGACCTACATCATGTGTGTACTGCTTGAGCATGACTTTCCTTCATGGTAGTATACGCTGTAAGGGTGATTGATGCAGTGTAATTTGGTTTTCATTCCTTTCATTTTACAGCATAATGTATTGTGTTAGTATCGCAAGGTGCCTACATTTCTCATCCACCATTAGTTGTCTAGAATAGCTATGGATGGGGCCTCATTCTGTCCAACACAGCATGATTGTGTGTGCTTAGTCCCTACATCAGTTATTTTCCTCAGTCTAGTAAAGCTATGATGCAATCCTGGCCACTGCACAGATGTTTCAGTATACATGAAATCAGGACAGTAGTCTAGAGAATCAACATGGTTGCCACACAGCCACTTTGGAGTTATGTACTGCACAGTTGAAGTGTGAAATGACACAGAGACACAATAGGTGTGCAAGTGATATTTATTTTTAGGTGGAGTAGTGCAAAAAGTCCATTAACAATGTTAGGTGAGTCCGTTCTGGTGCATTCTTAAATGGTGATCCTATTTACAGGGTGTGGATGATGCTCCTGACATGCTGGGGTGATGTCACAGACGGTGCAGAGGAACAGGAATTGCCAAATGGTAGGAGAGAAACATTTACAGCCAATGTGGACAAGTTAAACAGTAGATTGCCGAACAGTCATTGAGGGTAGTTGGAGTGAGGCTGGCATGTGTCAAAACGTAGGACCTTGGTCAGAGTGGGGCATGGTGCAGGGACTAGGGCTTCCGGGTACTCTTGCGTGTGAATGTTATCTGTTCCATGTCTTCTTCTTCTGATGTGTGTGTTGCCTGGTGTGTCCTTGTTGTTGTTGGTTTTGAAGGGGCAACACACACCTCAGTGTCAGAAGACATGGAGGCAGACATCCCGGGGGCTGATCCCTGTCCAGTTATGAAGGGCAGTACTGCAGCAAGGAGAGCGTGCTGGTTTTTCAGAATGGCAGCCACATCCCGATGGTAGGCAGCCAGGTCTGCCCTGAGGGGTTCGATGTTGCATTCGTGCACACGCTGACTGGCTTGCTGTTGGAGTTGTTTGGTCAACTGGATGACAGCTATGCAGATTGCCTTCTGTGTTACTAAAAGTTCCTCCAACAGCGATGTTCTGGCTTGCATTGCAGCTGCCTGATCAGCAGTTGACAGCATGCACGAACGCACCCCCTCAAGGCTGGCTGCCATAGTTTGCATCCCCACCCGCACCTCCTTGGCCAGCTCCCGCTGGACCCCAATGACTGTTCTTTCGAAGCTGGTGCCAGTGTCGTCAGAGTCCTCAGCTGTGTTGGAGCTGGCAGGTCTTACAATTGGGGTGGCGGGTGGTTCTACTGTGGTGGCTGCTTCATCTTGGCTCCTCCTTGTTACTGAAGGTGGGGTTTGGAGGCTTTCGAGGACCATGTCAATGGTCTCTTGTGTGAGGTTGATGTTCTCGTCATCCATGTCATCAGGGAACTCATGGACAGGCATATCGGCAGGAGATCCGTGTTCCTCTGCAAAGAAACAGGGTACAATTAGTGTGTCTGTGTTGAGATCATTTAGCACTAAGATACAAGCCTTTGGATGCCTTTACTTTGTACTCTGATTTTGTCTTGGTATCTGCTGTCTGTCATAGGGCATTGTTGTAGGCCTATGGCCCACCTGTGTGTCACATATATGATATGGAGCTATCAGACATGCCTGCCAGGTCATCTCTAGGTGTTGATTTGTAATTATTTTGGAATATGCATTTTTTTGTCCTACTCCTCCCTCGGTGTTTCACTATTGTTATGGAGGGACATTTGTTTGGGTGGGCTCTCATTATCCTACATGTGATTCTTGGCTTTCTAGGCAGCAGGATAGCTAATGGTGTGGGGGACTAAGTTTGACCCACTTGTAAATAACTCTGTCACCCAGATATTGTATTTAGCTCAGACAGACTAGCAGTGCCTCTGGTCTCCCACAACAGAGGAATGTTTAGAAGTCCAAGCCCATGACATCTTTGGGACTTCTCAGGGAAGTGGTGGTCACTCAGGTCCTACACATTTCTATCTTTTCCTGTATGTTACCATACACAAATGACACAGACAGTATTTGTTTGATATGAAGTTTCATTGTACAACTGACTTGTAGGAATTTAGGTGTGAGCCCCAATAACCAAAACAATACACACAGTTAGAACTGAAATAGTCCGCAGGAGAGTAATACATTGGTACACAGCTATCATGGTGCCTAACAGTTTCTACTCTCCCTCTGCTTGTTCTATATATAGCACTGCATGTTAAGTTTGGAGCTTGGCTGTCTGAATCACAGGGGAGACATCATCCCTTATATCAGAGGAATGGGCTGGGATCTGGTTGTGCATCAGCAGCAAGGCAGGCAGCATCTAGATGTGATTTTCTGTTTGTAAACTCCCCCATGCGTGTCTTGGGACGAGGAAGTGAATTTAAAAGACATATGTCATTGTGATGACAAAGTTTCCCTACGCAGGAATGGCAAACCTTAACCCCTACCACATCTATCATCAACGAACCAGACGGTATCCTTGACTGGGCCACAGAGTGAATATGCTCTGGCAAACTCCAGTGCAGAAGTAGGCAAAACAGGGTGATTTGACTAATTGCCAACACCTTAGGACTGACTATTTGCTACATTAACTGATAGGAAGGGCAATGAGATTCATTTAGTGCAAAGTGCTCTGAGGCACTTAGATGTGAGCAAATGAGTATAAGTACATTCAGGGTAAGATGCACAAAGGCCTCCAGCCTGAGGCTATTGCGCAAAGTATACGTTTCACTTGCCACGCTACACTTTGACTGACTGTGGGTGTTGTGACTGCCCTGCCAGCACACTTGCCTCACAGGCCCTGCACCATACACTTTTTATTCACATTGCATGATCTGTACATGTTAGGTGGCATGACCTATGTATGTCAATGTTAGGAAGTGGTATGGATGTAAACATTGTTGATGTTTGTATCTGATGGAGTCTCATGTGTGTCTTACTGGATTGGCCTGTTTATCGTATGAATGTCCTATTTTTTGGTTAGACTGTGCAGATGTGTTTCATTGACCAGTTGCCTGTGTCCCCTCGTCAATGTTGTTGTCTGAGCAGTATGACATTTGTGATGTAGCATTGTTAGGCAGGCACGTGAGGGACCCTGACGTATGCAGCATGTGTGTGTCGTTAGTGCTGTGTGGCTCCTATTGCTATTTACTTAGGCTTATGTATGTGTCAGTTATGGACATTCGGCATTTAAGTGTACTGGTAGCTTTGTCTTATTTCTAGGAGTAGTTGCAGATGTCATCCTCACCCCCTAATTTAGGAATGTATGTTCCAGGGTGGGGTTCCTGCCATTTGGTACTATAGCTGCCCAGAGATGAGAGGTGTTATTGTCAACTGTGGTGGCAGTTAAGTTGCAGTTGTTGTATTTGCTACTGCATTACAGGTAGGGACCTAGTTGATGGGGAATAGTTTGTGCAAAACAAGTGCCTGGATGTGGATTCAGGGTAGTGTCCTTCCCACCTGTCACTGGTTTCCCTTGGCTCTCTTGTTGTAATTACAGGATGTCCCCATGGGACTGTAGTGGTGGCAGTATTTTGTCGTGCCCCGGCTATGGTCAGTACTGGGCATTCCCCCCTGCCGTGCCCCTTTCCCCATGCCACTTCATATATGTGCTAAGTTACATGCATTGTGTAGTAGGTATCCCCCCCCTGCTTACAGTCCCCATTATTGCATTGTAATTCCCCATGCGACTTACCCTGCATGTGCGTAGTGTCGTGGTAGTCTGCGCTGTCCAGTCCTTGTATCCCTGTGACGATCTCCTCTGGGATGACGGCTGCGACCATCTCCTCCATGTGGTCCAGAGCCTCCTGTTGTGCTGGACTCCCCCCTCCAGTCTGCATTGCTGCCTTCCTGTTCCTGGCCATTTTCTCTTTGGTCCTACGTTTACAGTCATGCCAGCGTTTCTTACACTCGGTGACTGTCCGGCGTTCTTCAGCCACACTGTTTATCTTGTCCACAATTTCTTTCCAGATGGCCTCTCTCCTACTGAGTGGCAATTTTGAGGATATGAAAAGTTGGTGCTGGTGTTCCGTCACCTCTTTCACCAGAATTTCCTGCTCCTCTGCACTGAAGCGACACTTTCTTTTTTTCTTTAACATGTCCTGGTTCCTGTGTGCTTCCTCCTGGCTGGGTCCTGGTCTGCTCTCATCCTCCTGGGGTCTGTTGGGGCATCTGGGATCCATTTTGGGTCTCCTCTCCTGTAAGTGCAGTTTTCGCGCAAAAATGTCACGCAATAGCGTGAAAAAAAACGGCGTATTCACGATTGCGCTGTCGTAAATCGACCCACAGTGATTTGCGACACTTTTACGTGGGTTTGCCTTACGACAGACCGACGCTGTTTGCGTCACGAAATAATGACTCCCACCTGTTGGTTGCGCCGCCGTACGTCAAAGTATAAATTTGACGCCCGAATGGCGCATCCAAATGGCGTTAGACGGCGCAAATTTTTTTGACGCAAAACTGCGATAGCGCAGTTTTGCGTCAAAAAGTATAAATATGGGCCTTAGTGCCTGAAGCGCTCTGTAATGTGGAGGCCCTGGAAAAATGGCTTGAATTTATGATGCAAGTAGACCCACTAGTCGTGCTAACGCCCTCAATGATATAGAGACAAGGACTCTCCTCAACTCTTTTTTGATCTATAATCGTTTGGCTAAAGAAACCAATAACAGGGCTTTGACCGAGTCAATCTGAAAACCTAAGGACTCAATATTTTGTGATGGTACCATGCTGGACTTCTCGGCTTTGATGATAAACCCGAGATCCTATAATAATTGTACCATCCAATTGAGATGACAAAGGACCATGGCCCGTATTTATACTTTTTTTGCGCTGCATTTGCGTCGTTTTTTGACGCAAAAACGGCGCAAACTTGCAAAATGCCATTGTATTTTGTAGGTTTGCGCCGTTTTGTGTCAAAAAGCGGCGCAAATGCGGCGCTAAAAAAAGTATAAATACGGGCCCATGTCTCTCTCTTGAGACATAATTTGGATGTCGTCGAGGTAAACAATGAGCCTTACACCCCGTTCCCTCAGATACTGGACCACCGCACGCAGAAGCTTGGTGAAACACCAGGGAGCCAAGGACAGAACAAAGGACAGTGCGGTGAACTCGATCCAACGGAATTTCCATTGAAATTGAAGGAACCGTCTGTGGAATGCGAAGACCGGCACTGAAAGATAGGCATCTTTGAGGTCCAACTGGACCAACCAATCGCCTTTTCTCAATAAATCTCTGAGAATGTATATGCACTCCATCTTGAAATGATGGTATACGATCCAAGAATTGAGCTGTTTGAGGTTCAACACCAGTCGAGGACCACCTCCTTTCTTTTGCACCAGGAATATTGTGCTCACGAACCCATGAGGAAGAGGTGTAGTCTCAACCACAGCTCCTTTTTGCAGGAGTGCAGAATCTCTTTGTCTATAGATGAACAATCTTTAAGGGAAAAATAAAGAGGGCGGGGAAACCCTCTGAGTTGGTGGAGCATAAAACTCCAACTGAAAACCTTGAACAGTTTGTAACACCCATAGATCTTGTGTGATTTTTTGCCATGCCATAAGGAAATGTTGAATTCTGCCCCCCAAAATTACCTCAGAAAAAGGAATAATCCTACCCAGTGGCAACAACGTCCTGACTCGAACCGCCTTCGCGGGACCCCATTTAGACACAACCACTACCTCTAGCAACTGGGGTAGAAAGTTGAGGAACCATAGGTACCCCCTCTGCTCCTTTGAGTGGCAATTCATGAGGCCTGGAAACCCTGGCCTGGTGCTGGACCCCTGAAGCATCCGGCCTGGGCAAAAGGAGCATTGTTGAACTTTCTTTATGGAGGCTTGAGCCGTGTCTAGTGCGGTGAATGTCGCCATGTATGTGCACAGATCTTTAAAGCATTTGTCGCCAAAAAGCATACCATTATCTAGAGTCCAAGCCTCATTATTTGCCAAATCAGCTAACTTAGGGTCCAGGCGCATGAGAAAAGATTGCAAACGCTCCGTGGACATGGCACAGTTCGGGTTGCTCAAAAGACAGTGCATTGTGCCCATTCTAGTACTATCTCCGAATCCCGGGGCATGTTGGTTTCCTTAGACTGAATTGCCAAGTTGAGAATTTTTGTTAATGGCCCTGATACGTCTAAAAGTTTATTTTGACAGCTGCGCCAAGCGCGGGTCCAGCCCCTTCTTGGGATGTTTGGCAAATTTTTTAAGGAATGTCGCCATGTTCGGATCTAGCTCTGGAGTATCTGCCACTTTTCCAATCAAAGAAGGTCAGGGACATCCGGAGCGAAGGGTGTTGGTCACTTCCTTCTCAAAACTTTTGTGCAATCTGTCCTGCACATAATGAGCCACTTCAGCACTAGGAACGGTAGCGGGGATGGATAGTGTCCTCAGGAGTGAAAAGGAGATTTCAAGCACTTGTAGCCGGTATCTCAGAGGATACATGGTGAGATTTGCGTTTCTTCTTGAGTGGGGAAGATTCCTTTTGCGAGTCCTCTGACTGAATTAGAAGAAGAATGTTCCTGTGATTCTACCTGAGGTTAAGAAGGCAAAGGAAAAGGACTTGTGGGCTCCCGAGGGTTAAACCCTCCGTACTCATGATCATGCAGCACTGAAGCTGCCATTTGCACCAAAATGTTGGCAAAGCATGATCCCTCTGAGCATTACATTGGACGGTTGGAGCCCCCCATGGACTCATATGGTTGAGAGCAAGCCTGCTGACTGCTTTCGCCCAAAACGTTTCTCCTGACAAAGTTGGTTAGGGATTGAGTGAAAGGCTTTAAGTCCTTTATCAAGGCCAAATCCCGGAGACCTGCACATGGTGACCAAGTGCCTCCAGTAGACTCTCCTCCATCTGGTGTTCCAGGGGCACTTCTTGGGAATCTTGAAATTGTTCCTCCTCATCTGCGTAATATGCCATAGTTGCAGCTAGGAGGTATGGAAGAGTTCAAGGGGGTGGGGGTGAGGGAACCAATGAAATATATTGCAGAATAAGGCAGTCATATAACTGCCTGGCCAGTTTAAATACATGAGGAGATCAATAATATCAAAAATCCCCCTGGGTCCCGCCCTACAATGTTTATTGCAGCCCCGTCAAGCGATCAGAGAGGCCAAACCAGTTGTGGAGATTTGCACGCATGCGACAAGCCGATTGGAAACGAGGAGTTTTCTGGATTGATTCGATACGCATGTGCGTCCAACACAAAAGAAAGAGGACTGCATCCTCTGAAGCTGAGTATGCGGAGAAACTCTGCCGGCCTTGCTCCCACGACTCACTGGCACAGCAGCAGGAATCTCATTAGATCCCTATAGAGGGCGCAAAGCACGGCAGCGCAAACCAAAACGCGAAGCTCGCATGTTTAAAAGCACATTAAGTTTGTCAAGAAAGTATAAATATTAAGACATAAAGCACTTCTCTGGCTGCTGCAGCAGCAAAGAAAGAGGACGGACTTTGTTGCTGGGGCCTTATTTATCGATAGGGGAAGGGCCATGATTGGATGACATGGGTTATCATGAAACATGTAGTTTAAAGTTTTACTATGTTTTTATTGGCTGCTGTTTTGTCAGCAAAAGAAAGAGAAAGCATAATCAGAAGCCTCCAGTCCTGACATAGAATGTGGTGATTCTGAGGCCTCTTGCCTCATAGCTGGTTTCCAAGACCCACTGTACTAATGCATCCACTAAGCCTTTCAACAAGTCTGATGATCTGTGTTTGACCCCATGATTTGAACTCCAGCGCTCCACTCAGCCTTTCATCCTCTGAAGGTTGAAAAAAAGAAAACTATTGAGTTATGTAAAAATTACTGTGTTCACCCTCTCTTCCCTGCCAGACGCTCCCTGAGAAAATCAGGCATCAGGTTTGCTTCAATGCAGTGTAATTCTGTGAATGGACTTCCGCCCCACCACTTTTTGCAATCATCAGCCACCACTGCTCAGCTGCCACTTGTGATCTGCTAGATCACAGCTGCTCAGTTCTTCCTCTGTGGCTTCAGGGACCCTTATAGGTGGTTGGTCACCAGAAAGATGCCCTAGTGTTTCAGCACCTCCAGAGACACAAGCCTCTTGGCACAAAACCCAAGACACCTCACTACTTTACTTGTTGTTGTACCACATGGCAGGGGTGTATTCCATGAGAACCTGCACCAGCATCCTCTTGATAGGTAGCAGGTATGACTTCAGATCCAGATGAAGGGCTCGCAGCTCCAATAGGCTACAGGCCTTCCACAAGAGCACATAGGCATTTGCCTCTGCACACTGTCCCCAAGTGACCCCTCCAATACAGTAGCAATGAGTGTGGTGAGGGAGAATGGCCTGCTGCATGACAGCTTGCGACTGATCGGCCACTTCTGCAGATCATTCAGTCTCCTCCGGGATGTGAATAGTGTCGAAAAGGCAGCCTCGATGTTGGGCCCACTGGGCCTTTAAGTTTCAGTGTAGTGTTTGCATGTGCTACTTGGCTTAGTTAACAAGGACAATGCACAAGACTTAGGCCCAGATTTAAGAGGTCCTAGCGCCATTCTAATGACACATTGGCGTCATTTTTTTTACGCCAATGTGGCGTTAGAGGGCCAAAAACACTGCGCCTTATTTACAAAGTGGCACAATCCATGCATTGCGCCAACTTTTTACCATTTGTACTACATTATGCCTGCACCAGGCATATAGTATGCAAAGGGGGCGTTCTCCTGTTAGGGGGGCTGAAAAAATGGTGCAAAGAAATCTAGGAGATTTCTTTGAGTCATTTTTTTTTCACTTTTAATGCCTGCTCTGAGCAGGCGTTAAAAGAAGGCTATTTTGCAGGATTAGCGTCAACATTTTTTATGCTAATCCCGCAAACACCGAACTAGCATCACAAATTCTGGCACCATTTCCCTAACTACCACCATGGAGCACTGTATATTAAATATGGCACAAACATGGTGGCATGGGGGGGGGGGCTTAGAATTCTCAGAGCCACCATCACCTGGATTGAGCCTGAAACATCATGATCATAGCCCAAATGACAAGTTGCGGCAGTGGAATCGTACCAATGAATAGAAGCTCAGGCAATGGGATCAGGTGGAATTTCGCCTTGTTTATGGTAAACCCCAATGATTTTAGGAGTTCCTCAGTTGCCTTAAGGTGGTCTACAACAGACTGCTGTGAGCCATCCTCTAGCAGCCAGTCATCAAGTTCCGGAATACAGCAAATCCCAACCTCCGAAGATGGTCAGCAATCACCAACCTCATTTTCATTAACAATCAAGGGACACTGGCGAGGATGAAGCGGAGCAGGGAAAACTGAAAGTGCTCCTGCTCCACCTTGAATTGCAGGGTATGCTTGTGGGACAGCAGAAGAGGTACATGAAAATACATGCCCTGCAAGTTAAATGGCACCACCCAGTTTCCCCGCTCCAGACAGAGAGGATATGACCAATGTGAACATTTTGGATTTGTCCCTCCACTGGAAGGTGTTTTGGGTTGCAGGTTCAAGACAGGCTTGAGGCACCAGTTCTTTTTTTGGGATTAGAAAGTAAAGGTAATAACAACCGCCACCTTTTTCCAAGGCAGTCTATGGCACACTTAGGCCCATATTTATACTTTTTTAGTATACATATGGGCCTTAGAGAGCATATCTCCTGTAGCAGGATGATCAGATGTTCTTCAAAAATCTGTTCTGCTGTGGGATGGACAATAGGTAAGGAACAGACAAAAGTTAGGATGTAGTTTTTTTAAATAATTTGCAAGACCCATCCGTCAGTCATGATGGCTCGACAACCAGGGAGCATTACTGACTCTTACGCTCCACCGGTTGGTCATGCACCACTGGGGGTGAATTAAAGTGGTTTCTTGGATGTTGTAGCTGAGGAAGAACAGCTGGAGGATTGCTGGCAGGTGCCCCAAAGTACTGGGCTATCTGCTGAATTGCAGACTGGAAAGGCTGCCTCTGCCTTTATGCCAGTCCCCTAGAATAGCACCTGAATTTTCAGGACTGGTGAGGAAACTGCTTTGCAGGTGTCAACAGTTGCTAGGAACATGGTATAGCTCTGCTATCTTTAAAGTGTTTCTAAGCAGAGTCTGCCTTCTCCTCACAGCGGTGAGATCCTTTCAAGCGCATATCCATGAGTGACATCTGGACTCACTGAAAAATCCAGCTGATCTCATGCAGGCAGCCTAGGAAAGAAAAAAGTGGTACCAACTGCCCTGTCAGTGCAGTCCATGGTATCCAAGCATTTGCGGAGGACACTCTTGGCCACATCCTGCCCATCATGGGTTGCTGGGACAAAGAGGCCCTAAAATCCTCTGGGACCACTGGTAAGATCTCATTCACCATTTGTAGAGCAGACTGTTGACAAACATCAATGCCAGGATGGCAGAAGTAAAAGTGTTTGCCAAAGGCAACAATCCTTTTGGATCCTCTATTTGGGGATTTGATAGGAATTTAATTTGAATTCAATTTGAATTCACATTACTAGTTGAGGCCTGTAAAATAAGACTCTCTGGAGTAGGGTGTTTGGTGAGAAAATCTGGGTTACCAGGACCTATGTTGCTTGGTCACCTGCCAGCCAACAGGCAGGCAAGAGCATGGTTTCGACCTGGTAGACAACAGAGTAACTTTAAGTGCACCTTTAAATCGGAGCAAGGTCTAAAATGTCACTGGCTGCAGAATTTCTGTGAAAACATTTGTTTTAGTCTCAATGGAGGGCAGTTGTAATGCTAGCAATAGAGTTGCCCTCTAAACAGCCACAGGGAATGGCACTTACTTTCATTGGTTGCCTATTGGTGGCCCATGTGGGGAGTCGAGCTTAGTCTCAGAGGAAGTATCAAGCACACTGACAGTTTTTAAACCAAGGTATAATGCATCATCAGTCCAAATGAGGGAAGATCAAGCCACCCCCCTCACCAGCATCATCAGTACCCCAGGTTCACCCTGTTCAGGTACGGGCTCAGAGCCAGAACCAAAAAGACAATGGAGCCTTTGCTGATAGGTGCGACATGGCAGAGCCTCTGTGTTAGAGTCACACATATGATAACAGGTTGTGCCTTTGTAATTTCATAACCATCATTGGTCGAGCTCGACCCAATGTTGGACATGGTCCAACATGGATGTCAACACCAGATCATCAATCGGTGCCTATGGAATCGTTACTGACAATGGGACAGTGGGTACTGGCGTGGATCTCTGGTTGGGTGTGGAAGTTTGTAACAGAGTGAGTACGGGCCAGGTAACTTGTCCAAAGGGGATAGACAGTACCAGTGAGGGATATGCCAGCGCTAACCCGAGAGGAGGCCCCTGTGGTTCCACTGGGCCTAAGGGTGTACAAGATTTTCAGCCTGGCTTCTTTGAAGGCCTTGATCTGCAGCGGGGTCAATCACAGCTCGGGATACGATGTTGGGACCAATTGAGGAATCAGTTCTGTGGCTAGAGACCTTCAAAGGAATGTGACAAATTGTAATGTCCGCACAACTTCACTTTGGAGTCAAATGCGGGACAAAGTCCTTTTCTTACACTTGCACTTACCTGAGGATTTTGAGAGAAAAGTGGAGCAGTCGGAGGATGGCCTTGTAACCAGGACTTGGCCAGAGACTTGGAGCAGGCCCTGCGTGAAGACCGAGATTATGTGTTGTGTTCAGGTGACATACAACTTCACCTCCCAGTTTTGAATCACCTTTGGGTACATTAGGGGACATTTATCACACAACTTTGAGGTGTTTCCGGAGTCCAGGCACAAAAGCACCAACTTGAAACCGGTCACTTCTGGTAGGGACATGATTCCCTACCAGAGTGTTCAAGGGTTGTTTTGAAGTCACTGCCAGACTGAGAACGGAACTGGAGCTTTGTTTCTGTGTCAGAGTGCAAAGAAAGAAAGGAACTATGTCAGTGATTTGTTAGGGCCCTGTTAGAAATGGGGTTTTTGGTTGGCAGTTAGGTTGCCCTCTGTCCAAGCAAGAACCCTCACTCTAGTCAGGGTAAGTCACACACAATCCAAAATCAGCCTGTGCTCACCCTCCGGTAGCTTGGCACGAGCAGTCAGGCTTAACTTAGAAGGCAATGTGTAAAGCATTTGTGCAATAAATCATACAACACCATAGCATAACACCACAAAAATACACCACACAGTATTTAGAAAAATATATAATATTTATCTGGGTATCTTCAGGTCAAAACAATCAAAGTTGCAATATGAATTTGTAAAGATATCACTGAAAAGTGATATAAAGTGTCTTAAGTCTTAAGAAAGTAAACAGAGTCTCTTTCAAACACAAAGTACCTGGTTTCTGGTGGAAAATCTCCTCAGAGGGCCACAAAGGAAGAGGTGCGTGGAAAAAGGGTGTGTGCGTCGATTTCTCCCCAGCACACACGGACTTGCGTCATTATTTTCCACGCGGGGAAGTCGGGCGTCGTTTTCCGGCGCGCGGACAGTCTCTTTCTGTGGGTCGCGGGGATTACCAGATGTCCCGGGTCTGTGCGTGGAGTTTCCTGCTTGTTTTCCGGCTGCGCGTCGTTCTGCGGGGCTGCGCGTCGAAGTTTCGATCTCACGGCAGGCATCGCGTCGATTTCTCCTGCAGAGTCGGGCGGCGTTGTCCTTGCGAGGCCGTGCGTCAAAGTTTTGATCTCACGGCAGGCGTCGCGTCGATTTCTCCTGCGGAGTCGGGCGGCGTTGTCCTTGTGTCAAAGTTTGGATCTCACGGTAGGCGTCGCGTCGATTTCTCCTGCAGAGTCGGGCGGCGTTGTCCTTGCGAGGCCGTGCGTCAAAGTTTTGATCTCACGGCAGGCGTCACGTCGATTTCCCCTGCGGAGTCGGGCGGCGTTGTCCTTGCGAGGCCGTGTGTCAAAGTTTCGGTCGTCCCGAAGGCGTCGCGTTGATCAGCGTCGGTGTGTGCAGCGTTTTTCTTGCCGCTGAACAAGCTGTGCGTCGAAAAGTTCGGCGCACGGAGCGTCCAAGAGGAAGAGTGAAGTCTTTTTGGTCCTGAGACTTCAGGGAACAGGAGGCAAGCTCTATCCAAGCCCTTGGAGAGCACTTTTACAGCCAGGCAAGAGTTCAGCAAGGCAGCAGGCCAACAGCAAGGCAGCAGTCCTTTGTAGAAAAGCAGACAGGCGAGTCCTTTGAGCAGCCAGGCAGTTCTTCTTGGCAGGATGTAGTTTCTGGTTCAGGTTTCTTCTCCAGCAAGTGTCTGATGAGGTAGGGCAGAGGCCCTGTTTTATACTAAGTTGTGCCTTTGAAGTGGGGGTGACTTCAAAGAGTCTCTAAGAAATGCACCAAGTTCCCTTTCAGCTCAATCCTGTCTGCCAGAGTCCCAGTAGGGGGTGTGGCAGTCCTTTGTGTGAGGGCAGGCCCTCCACCCTCCCAGCCCAGGAAGACCCATTCAAAATGCAGATGTATGCAAGTGAGGCTGAGTACCCTGTGTTTGGGGTGTGTCTGAGTGAATGCACAAGGAGCTGTCAACTAAACCTAGCCAGACGTGGATTGAAGGGCACAACAAGATTTTAGTGCAAAGAAATGCTCACTTTCTAAAAGTGGCATTTCTAGAATAGTAATATTAAATCCGACTTCACCAGTCAGCAGGATTTTGTATTACCATTCTGGCCATACTAAATATGACCTTCCTGCTCCTTTCAGATCAGCAGCCTCCACTTCAACAGTGTATGAGGGCAGCCCCAATGTTAGCCTATGAAAGGAGCAGGCCTCACAGTAGTGTAAAAACGAATTTAGGAGTTTCACACTACCAGGACATATAACTACACAGGTACATGTCCTGCCTTTCACCTACACAGCACCCTGCTCTAGGGGTTACCTAGGGCACACATTAGGGATGACTTATATGTAGTAAAAGGGGAGTTCTAGGCTTGGCAAGTACTTTTAAATGCCAGCCTAAAGCCAGGGGAGAACAATCACTATCCTGATGTACTTCCCTGTTTGAGGCGACAGAACAAGGACCCAGGCCCACAGCAGCAGGGGCATGCTCCAGTTCTTCGCCTTCCTGACTCCAATTGGATCACTCTGTCCATACTCTCAGGGCCCACTAAGCCAACCCATGGGGAACCTTTCTCCTTACCTGTGGATCCCATCTGTGCAGCACCTAACCTTACTTTGCTCACAGATGTATCCCAGGAGCAGGATAGTACCACCATGACCAACACAGTGGTGTTGCCCACTCTACCCCTGGGGTGTGACACTTGTCCCCTCCCCAGGGATAACTCTGTCCACCCGGACAGCAAGCCACAGTGATTACTGACAGCTGCCAGGGATGAGAGCCAGGCCCCAGGCCTCTCAAAGCTCTCCAACCACAGTGGCTGTGGAGAGTGGGGGGCGGTAGCCCCAGGTGCTGGGCACCCTTTAACCACTCTCCCTTCCACCAGGTCAGGGATGACAGCCTGAACCTGGTCCTCCCCTCTGGGGCTTTGTACCCTCCCTCCTGGAGCGGTACCCCCAGAGTCCAACATGGTCAGGGTGCTTACAGAAGTCACCCTGTACCATTCCTCCACCAGTGCAGGGCTGTTAACCTGCAACTGGCCCTCCAACCTGGGGCCTGTACCTTCAGGTTGGACTAGGGCCCGGGGTGAGGCTTCCCTCCCCCTGCCCTCCCTTCTGGGGTCCAGCACCCTCCAACTAGGAGTGGCCTCCTCAGAAGACAACATGGTAGGGGCACTGTTATCAGTAGCCCCTCCCTCCAGGTCCGGGGGGACACCCTGAACCTGGTCTTCCAGCCCAGGGTCTGTACCCTCAGACTGGATCACTGCCTGGCAAACCAGGACTTCCTGGGAGGCACACCTACCCCCCACCAGGTCAGAGTTTAACCTCTGCACCTGACCATTCAACTCAGAGTCACCACCCTGAAGTTGAACAATTGCCTGGCACGCCAGGACTTCCTGGAGGGCACACTGACCCTCCACCAGGTCAGAGTTTAACCTCTGCACCTGACCATTCAACTCAGAGTCACCACCCTGAAGTTGAACAATTGCCTGGCACGCCAGGACTTCCTGGAGGGCACACTGACCCTCCACCAGGTCAGAGTTTAACCTCTGAACTTGGCCATTCAACTCAGAGTCACCACCCTGAAGTTGAACAATTGGCTGGCACGCCAGGACTTCCTGGAGGGCACACTGACCCTCCACCAGGTCAGAGTTTAACCTCTGAACTGGGCCATTCAACTCAGAGTCACCACCCTGAAGTTGAACAATTGCCTGGCGCACCAGGACTTTCTGGGAGGCACACCTACCTCCCACCAGGTCAGAGTTTAACCTCTGAGCCTGGTTCCCCAACCCAGGGTCACCACCCTGAGGTTGGGCAATTGCCTGGCACGCCAGGACTTTCTGGGGGGCACACCTACCCCCCACCAGGTCAGAGTTTAACCTCTGAACCTGGTCATCCAACCCAGAGTCAACACCCTGAGGTTGGACAATTGCCTGGCACAGCAGGGCTTCTTGGGAGGCACACCTACCTCCCACCAGGTCAGAGTTTAACCTCTGAACCTGGGTATCCAACCCAGAGTCACCACCCTGAGGTTGAACAATTGCCTGGCACGCCAGGACTTTCTGGGGGGCACACCTACCCCCCACCAGGTCAGAGTTTAACCTCTGAACCCGGTTATCCAACCCAGAGTCAGCACTCTGAGGTTGAACAATTGCCTGGCACACCAGGACTTTCTGGGGGGCACACCTACCCCCCACCAGGTCAGAGCTTATTCCCTGAACCTGGTTAGCCAACCCAGAGTCACCACCCTGAGGTTGAACCATTGCCTGGCAGGCCAGGACTTCCAGGGAGGCACACCTACCTCCCACCAGGTCAGAGTTTAACCTCTGAGCCTGGTTCCCCAACCCAGGGTCACCACCCTGAGGTTGGGCAATTGCCTGGCACGCCAGGACTTTCTGGGGGGCACACCTACCCCCCACCAGGTCAGAGTTTAACCTCTGAACCTGGTCATCCAACCCAGAGTCAACACCCTGAGGTTGGACAATTGCCTGGCACAGCAGGACTTCTTGGGAGGCACATCTACCTCCCACCAGGTCAGAGTTTAACCTCTGAACCTGGGTATCCAACCCAGATTCACCACCCTGAGGTTGAATCTTTGCCTGGCATGCCAGGACTTCCTGGGGGGCACTCTCACCCCCCACAAGGGACACACCGTCCCCAAGGGCCACACAAGAGTCTGGTTGGCGCAGGTCTCCCGACCTCTGCCCATCCGGCAGATTCTGGGTTTCCCCCAAACCAGAAACGGTTTCACCTGGGTCATTCCTGGGGGGCTCTGCTCTCAGAGCTGTCCCCTGACTCTCAAGGTCCTCCACTGGGGTCTGCAACCCCCTCTCAACCCTATGTCTGGACTTCTGCACCCCCTCACTATGAGGGGTACTGCCAGACACCAGAACTGTTGGGATGCTGGCTACAGTCACCCCCCCAAGTTCTTCTGACACTGTGGGGCTTCCCTCAAAAGGTGGCCCTACGGTACAGGCTAGGCTTCCCTCCTGGTGTTCCCTCATGGAACCCTCTAGGACCTGGGACCTACCTGGGACACTACAATCCTTTCCCACCACACTCGGTTGGGAACCACCTAGACCACTCCCTTCAGGAGCACCCCCAAATGCCTCTTCAGACTCTCTGGTACTCACCCAGAAGTCTGCCTCCATTGTAAGTTCCCTGGGGTCAGAGAACTCACACTCCACCTGGTGTTGGCGTAGCTCTGGAAAATAAGGACCAGACATATGCTCTCCAGCAATTACATCACTCTGCCCTTCACATGTATTAACCACAGTACCCTTCACCCAACCACCCAGTAACTCAACCTTGGAAAAGCACTCTACTTTACCCTCCTGAGACTGGTGAGACAGTATCTGTCCGTCCCTGACACTCAACCCAAACTCTTCTGGGATGTCTCTACACTCTATATCCAGGACGTCCACCAGGGGGGAACACTTTTCTCTGTCACTCTCTGCTAGAGTCAGTAAAGTGTCCCTCCCCCCAGTAGGAATATGACTCCCTGTGCCAGTTCCCCAATCCTTCTCAGGGACCCTGTGCATAACGGGAACTACCTCATACCCTTGAACCGCCTGGGGTGTGTCAACTCCCTTCTTCAAGTTGGGCACCACATCTCTGGGCTTGTGCCCTTCTTCAGCAGTACTAGATGCAAGATTTTTGCTGCCACCATCTGAACTGGACTCAGCCCTTCCGGCCTCCAGTTTCAGCTCTTTACAGCTCAGCTCTTGAGCTGCAATCTTTTCTTCTTCCAGGGCTAAGAGACTTGCTGCCTCAGCCCTTTCAAGCTGCTCATCTAGCTCTTCTATACACCGCTCTAGAGCTAGGAGCCATTCATCTCCCACTGGTTCTCTTTCCTCATCTGAGTAGTCTTCCTCCTCATGTGAGCAGTCTTCCTCCTCATGTGAGTAGTCCTCCTCCTCATCTGAGGGGTACTTAGTCATTTGGTTTCTTGCTGCCTCTCTCTCTGCCCATCTTTCTTCCCCCCAGACTATGTAGGCATGTAGCATCTCCGCCTTAGTAGATCTCCTTGCTACAGGAAGGCCCCATTTTGTGCAAAGCTTCCTTAGGTCAGCCTTAGTGAGGTGGTCAGTACGAACAAAGAATGAGTAGGTACACAATCCCATTTTGATAAGATCTTATCAGCAAAAAACAAAATCCAAAGTCCAAAATATCAATAGTATATCCAGGAGGACATCAGGGAACCAAGAGCCAAAAAAGATGAAAAATCAAGTTGACCTTCAACTGTGGGTAGGTAGTGAAATACTTAGCTACTGTATGTCACTGCACAAACACAAGTCCTATCCTCACCGCTGATCACCAATGTTAGAAATGGGGTTTTTGGTTGGCAGTTAGGTTGCCCTCTGTCCAAGCAAGAACCCTCACTCTAGTGAGGGTAAGTCACACACAATCCAAAATCAGCCTGTGCTCACCCTCCGGTAGCTTGGCACGAGCAGTCAGGCTTAACTTAGAAGGCAATGTGTAAAGCATTTGTGCAATAAATCATACAACACCATAGCATAAAACCACAAAAATACACCACACAGTATTTAGAAAAATATATAATATTTATCTGGGTATCTTCAGGTCAAAACGATCAAAGTTGCAATATGAATTTGTAAAGATATCACTGAAAAGTGATATAAAGTGTCTTAAGTCTTTAGAAAGTAAACAGAGTCTCTTTCAAACACAAAGTACCTGGTTTCTGGTGGAAAATCTCCTCAGAGGGCCACAAAGGAAGAGGTGCGTGGAAAAAGGGTGTGTGCGTTGATTTCTCCCCAGCACACACGGACTTGCGTCGTTATTTTCCACGCGGGGAAGTCGGGCGTCGTTTTCCGGCGCGCGGACAGTCTCTTTCTGTGGGTCGCGGGGATTACCAGATGTCCCGGGTCTGTGCGTGGAGTTTCCTGCTTGTTTTCCGGCTGTGCGTCGTTCTGCGGGGCTGCGCGTCGAAGTTTCGATCTCACGGCAGACGTCGCGTCGATTTCTCCTGCGGAGTCGGGCGGCGTTGTCCTTGCGAGGCCGTGCGTCAAAGTTTTGATCTCACGGCAGGCGTCGCGTCGATTTCTCCTGCGGAGTCGGGCGGCGTTGTCCTTGCAAGGCCGTGCGTCAAAGTTTTGATCTCACGGTAGGCGTCGCGTCGATTTCTCCTGGAGAGTCGGGCGGCGTTGTCCTTGCGAGGCCGTGCGTCAAAGTTTTGATCTCACGGCAGGCGTCGCGTCGATTTCCCCTGCGGAGTCGGGCGGCGTTGTCCTTGCGAGGCCGTGCGTCAAAGTTTCGGTCGTCCCGAAGGCGTCGCGTTGATCAGCGTCGGTGTGCGGCGTTTTTCTTGCCGCTGAACAAGCTGTGCGTCGAAAAGTTCGGCGCACGGAGCGTCCAAGAGGAAGAGTGAAGTCTTTTTGGTCCTGAGACTTCAGGGAACAGGAGGCAAGCTCTATCCAAGCCCTTGGAGAGCACTTTTACAGCCAGGCAAGAGTTCTGCAAGGCAGCAGGCCAACAGCAAGGCAGCAGTCCTTTGTAGAAAAGCAGACAGGTGAGTCCTTTGAGCAGCCAGGCAGTTCTTCTTGGCAGGATGTAGTTTCTGGTTCAGGTTTCTTCTCCAGCAAGTGTCTGATGAGGTAGGGCAGAGGCCCTGTTTTATACTAAGTTGTGCCTTTGAAGTGGGGGTGACTTCAAAGAGTCTCTAAGAAATGCACCAAGTTCCCTTTCAGCTCAATCCTGTCTGCCAGAGTCCCAGTAGGGGGTGTGGCAGTCCTTTGTGTGAGGGCAGGCCCTCCACCCTCCCAGCCCAGGAAGACCCATTCAAAATGCAGATGTATGCAAGTGAGGCTGAGTACCCTGTGTTTGGGGTGTGTCTGAGTGAATGCACAAGGAGCTGTCAACTAAACCTAGCCAGACGTGGATTGAAGGGCACAACAAGATTTTAGTGCAAAGAAATGCTCACTTTCTAAAAGTGGCATTTCTAGAATAGTAATATTAAATCCGACTTCACCAGTCAGCAGGATTTTGTATTACCATTCTGGCCATACTAAATATGACCTTCCTGCTCCTTTCAGATCAGCAGCTGCCACTTCAACAGTGTATGAGGGCAGCCCCAATGTTAGCCTATGAAAGGAGCAGGCCTCACAGTAGTGTAAAAACGAATTTAGGAGTTTCACACTACCAGGACATATAACTACACAGGTACATGTCCTGCCTTTCACCTACACAGCACCCTGCTCTAGGGGTTACCTAGGGCACACATTGGGGATGACTTATATGTAGTGAAAGGGGAGTTCTAGGCTTGGCAAGTACTTTTAAATGCCAAGTCGAAGTGGCAGTGAAACTGCACACACAGGCCTTGCAATGGCAGGCCTGAGACAGGGTTAAGGGGCTACTGAGGTGGGTGGCACAACCAGTGCTGCAGGCCCACTAGTAGCATTTAATCTACCTGCCCTAGGCACATGTAGTGCACTCTACCAGGGACTTACAAGTAAATTAAATAGTCAATCATGGATAAACCAATCAGTAGTACAATTTACCCAGAGAGCATATGCACTTTAGCACTGGTTAGCAGTGGTAAAGTGCCCAGAGGTCAAAAGCCAACAACAACAGGTCCGAAAAAATAGGAGGAAGGAGGCAAAAAGTTTGGGGATGTCCCTGTCAAAAAGCCAGGCCCAACAGGCCCTTATAAAGACTTAATGCGAAGCCACACAACTGCACTTAGCGGTACAGGAGCACAGCTACAAAATTCCCCAGATCCAGTATTTCACTTGTGGGATGTTCTAACGTGAGGAATCTGCAGTTAGAAGAATCCATAAAAAAATTGATTTGGCAATACCAAGCACTCCCCCAAATCTCCCAGCATGCTCTTCCTTACCCAGGGGGTATTAATAGTCCCCTGGTTTCCTAATGTCTCTTCCATTCTGGCCTCACTGCTGCCTTGGCAGTAGAAGAATACATCGTTTTGAGGCTAGCTATGGGTAATGTAACAAAGGAAGGAGTTTGCGTAACTGACAAGCTTGGTTTTCCCCCTTCTGTTCCATATGGGTAATATATGGAAGTGTTGTGAGTACCTCTTGGACCTGTGTTGGTTCCCCTGTTTTTAGCTTTATTTTATATTTCACATGTTTTTGCTGCATTGCATTTAGCAATGGCATATTTTACGCAGTTTGCTTGCATGATATTATTCTAGCAATATAGTGTACGAGTTGCTTGTATAATCAGCCTTTTCTCGACATGTAATCAGTACATTCTGTTCAAGGCTAGGAACATAGAACACTAAATCCTAGTGCTTGCATTACCTGTTCAGGAGACAGCTTCTAACATCCAGACATAGAATTGCAGCAGGGCTGTGCTTCTTATCCAGTAAGGCTTTTATTATATAAATTGTCCACTACCCAAGAAGGGGGAGAGGGGCATTCCAGCCGCGACCATCCCGGGATGAATGCTGTGGTCACCATGCAGCTCGACATGGGCTATTCTGCCAGCTTCCCGAGAGGATTGGCATCCTTCCCTCAGGCTGACTCCTGACATTACCTCCAGGTATGGAGCTAGGATTAACCCCTTAGATTGGGCCAGGCAGAAGAGTACACTCTTTGCACACGGTATAGTCTTAGGTTTAGGTAGGAACCTCTAGAACTAATTTACCATGGTTGGATTGTTCATTATCTTTACCATGTTCATAATGCTGGTAACTTTGGTTTGTTTCATCTACCTACTTATCGTAGCTCATTCTCTCTATTCAAGATTACAATTGTTTCAATAAATATACTTAAAACTTACCTTGTGTCTCTTGTGTTTCTCCTGGGCACGCTTTAGTAATCCGACAAAAAGATAAGAACTGTTTCTACAACTTCCCTGAGGAGTCAGTGTATTATGTTTAGGTTGCAATAATCACCTTCTACCCAGACACATTTAATGGTTCGGGTGAGGCACTGTAAGCTAGCCAGGAATTGGTCAAGCAACTCTCGATGGTGTGGACTAACTTAGCCCTATATTTATACTTTTTGACGCAAACCAGCGCAGGTTTGCGTCAAAAAGTTTACTGCCGGCTAACGCAATTCCAATTCACCAGCCTGGCGCCTTATTTATGGAATGACGTTAGCCGGCGCTGCGGGCTGGTTAGCCTCAAAACAAATGACTATAACCGGGCAGCGCAGGCGCAGGGAAAAATGGGGGTTGTGCATCAAAGAATGGTGCAAGTCAGGTTAGAGTAAAAAATCTTGGCAGCCAACCCCCTACAACCACCAAATCCCACATACATAAGTCTCTGAGTGGGTCTGTGACTGTGTGCATGAGTACCTCAGGGGGTCTGTCAGTGGGTGCATTGGTCTCCTAGTGGGTGCATGAGTGAGTGGGTGTTAGTGGGTGCATGAGTGTCCAAGAGGATCTGTGAGTGGGTGTGTGAGTGGATCTGTGAGTGTGTGGGAGTGTCTGAGTAGGTCTGTGAGTTTCTTAGTGGGTCTGTGAGTGGGTACATGAGTGTGTGAGTCTATGAGTGGTTCTGTCAGTGTGTGCGTGTCTCTCAGCGGGTCTGTGAGTGGGTGAGTGAGGGCTTGAATGGAACTGTGAGTGGGTGCATGAGTGAGTGTGTCTGTCAGTGGGTGAATGAGACTGAGTGGGCCTGTAAATAAGTGAGTGAGTGGGTCTGTCAGTGGGAGTGTGGAAAAAAGTAGGGTGGCACATAGGAGCAAGTCCTCATGCCAGCTCCCCGTGATGGTCCTCCTCTCCAGCTTGCCTGCAGTCCGCAACCCTCTGCTACCTTTGGTTTTGTGCCTCCTCTGCTCGTTTTCTGCTTGTTTTTCTGCTTCTTCTCTGCTCGCTCTTGCCCTCTGTGTTGCCTCTTTCTGCTCACTCCTGACCTTTATTCTGCATCTTGCTACTTGTTTCTGACCTCTATTTTGCCCCCTGCTTCTTGTTTCTCATCTCTATTTTGCTTCTTTCTGCTCACTCCAGACCTTTTTTTTTGCCTCTTTCTGCTAGTTTCTGACCTTTACTCTACCTATTGCTGCTGGTTTCTGAGCTATATTTCGCCTCTTGCTGCTGGTTTCTGACCTCTATTGTGCCTCTTTCGGCTCCCTACTGACCTTTATTCTACTTCTTTCTGCTCATATCTGACCTTTATTCTGCCTCTTGCTGCTATTTTCTGACCTCTATTTTTCCTCTTTCTGCTTCTTTTTCACCTCTATTTTGCCTCTTTCTACTCATTGCTGAACTTTATTTTGCCTATTTCTGCTCCTTTTTCACCTTTATTTTGCCTCTTTCTTCTCGTTTCTGACCTTCATTCTTCCTTTTTCTGCTCCCTTCTGACCTTTATTCTGCGTATTTCTGCTAATTTCTCACCTTTATTTTGACTCTTTTTGCTCGCTGCTGACCTTTATTTTGCCTCTTTCAGCTTGTTTCTCAACTTTATTTTGCCTTCTGCTGCTGGTTTCTGACCTCTATTTTGCCTGTTTCTGCTCATTTCTCACCTTTATTTTGCATCTTTCTGCTCATTTCTCATCTTTATTGTGCCTCTTCCTGCTCATTTCTGACCTTTATTCTGCCTCTTTCTACTTGTTTCCCACCTTTATTCTGCCTCTTTCTGCTCATTGCTGACCTTTATTCTGCCTCTTTCTGCATGTTTCCCACCTTTATCTTGCCTTTTCTCTGACATTAATTCTGTTTCTATCTGCTCCCTTCGGGACTGCGGGGGGAGCCTCAAGGCCCCTGTGGTCGCAGCCGGCTCCCCGCTTCCTGCGAGAGCTGGCATTACTTTTGCACAGAGGGAGCTGCTAAACATGCAGTTCCCTACATGCAAGAGCAATTTTTTCATCTCTTTCCCTGCCTGCATATTTGCAGGCAGGGAAAGAGATGAAACCTCCACTTCCAGTGGGCGAGAGCACTTTGACAGCTCTCACCCGCTGGAATCGGAGCGTTTGCTCTGACTTGGCGGGAGCCGTAAAGCTCCTGCCAAATCAAAGCAAACAGCTATGTCTTGCGGGTGGCCATCCCAGGACATAGCAGGAGCTGGTTCTGGGGGGGTGGCAATCCCAAAGGGCCATTAATGGCTCCAGGAGAGGGTCCCTGCAGCCCCACTCCTTTTAAAGAAAAAAGAAAAAAAAAAAACTAAAGCCCCTGGGAGGTGGTGGTCCCCGGGGTGAAGTACTGCCCCCGCCTGCATATTAAAATAAGCCCAGGGAAGGTGGGGCCTAAGGGGGTCCGCAGAGCCCCCTCTGCCCATTGTTTTTTAAATGAAAGCCCTAGGGAGGTGGTGGTACCGGGGCACAAAAGAGCCCTAGGAGAGGGGCCCCCTGCGCCCCCTCTTTTAGGTTTTTTACTTTGCTTTAGTATAAACAAGAACGGGAGACTGCACATGTTTTTTTCTTTTATAATGTTTGCAGTAAGTTTGCTGCAAAACATTAAAAAAATAATGCTTGTTTTTGCTCTGGCGTGATCCCGCTGGGACCCCAAAACCAGACCTATGGAGTCAGGGTGTGCCTACCTTGGCCCATTTTCTTTTTTTAAATCTTTTTTTCAGGGACTCGGTGAAGCAGAGTCCCAAGGCAGCTGTAAACACTTCTTGGTTCAAGTGTTGGTAGCCAATCAGATCTCTGCAGGAGATCAGGAGTATTTGCAAATTCTTTGCACCTCCAGATATTTATATTTAGTTTTATTTTAATATCTCAAAAACTACTTGAACTGATTTACACCAAATAACAAAAAGGCTTCTTTCTAGACAAAAAGCTATCTTTCTACCAAATTTGGTGTAGTTCCATCCAGCTGTTCGGACTGTAGTTGTGTTCAAAATACCAATGGGAATTATAATGGGAAAACACTTTTCTTGTGCCCCCTCCCAACTTTCTCAGCAGCCGCTTCACCCTGAAACTTTCAATTTACAAGATTCTTGGGGACAAATTTTTTTTAGGAAAATTTCATGAAGCTTTGTCAAACTGTGCCAAAGATGTAGGCAAGTCAAAAAACACTTATATATATATATATATATATATATATATATCAAAAACGAAGTTGTCCTCATGTGAAAGCGCACTCCCAACAGGTTATATAAACGGGAAGAAAAAGCAAAGCCGGAAACTCACAGTGAATTCTTTAAGCAGTTTCATTATTCCAGGCCTTAGGTGATAAAATCATCTCTGGACACGTGTTTCTAGGTCAATCCTTTCTTCAGCAGAGAAAAATATAGAAGTGTTTCACCCTCGTAGGTGCAGCCAGTGCTGGAAGTGTTCCAGGCATTTCTTTCTTTCTGAAAAGACTGGCATGGCTTCAGCTTGTCTAATTACAGGCACCTGATTAGTCTCTTTAAATACCAGTCCGCCCCAGTGGGCCTCTCAAGTGAGCAGTGCATGCTGGTTGTGGTAGTCCTGCAATTTTTTCATTTTGCCCCAAGTGGGTTGCTGGAGCCAAAACGAAATAATGAACCAAAGTGCAAAACCTTTGTAGGCGAATCCAAAGGAAAATTGTCAGATTTGCTGTGAATATCCCAACCTGATTGCTCTTATGTGACAATCCATTTTTAGTCACACAGACCTGCTTCGATGTGCAGTGGTGCTGCCTTCCCAGCTGGACAGGCCGGTTAATTATCAAAAACGAAGTTGTCCTCATGTGAAAGCGCACTCCCAACAGGTTATATAAACGGGAAGAAAAAGCAAAGCCAGCAACTCACAGTGAATTCTTTAAGCAGTTTCATTATTCCAGGCCTTAGGTGATAAAATCATCTCTGGACACGTGTTTCTAAGTCAATCCTTTCTTCAGCAGAGAAAAATATAAAAGTGTTTCACCCTCGTAGGTGCAGCCAGTGCAGGAAGTGTTCCCGGCATTTCTTTCTTTCTGAAAAGACCGGCATGGCTTCAGCTTGTCTAATTACAGGCACCTGATTAGTCTCTTTAAATACCAGTCCGCCCCAGTGGGCCTCTCAAGTGAGTAACAGTGCATGCTGGTTTTTCTCTGCTGAAGAAAGGATTGACCTTGAAACACGTGTCCAGAGATGATTTTATAACTTAAGGCCTGGAATAATGAAACTGCTTAAAGAATTCACTGTGAGTTGCTGGCTTTGCTTTTTCTTCCCGTTTATATAACCTGTTGGGAGTGCACTTTCACATGAGGACAACTTCGTTTTTGATATATATATATATATATATAATATCTGGATCCTGTAGTCAATACTATCCATTGATGGTAATTTGCATGCATGGTGGACAGACATACAAATATGTAACTCTTGACTTTTCTCTTAGTATTGCCTGAAATGCAGGGGTACATGTAACACCTCACTTCACTCATATGGAGTGCGGGCAAACTGTTATATATGCTAGCTATGTTTAAATCAGAGTACACACATTACTTTGTGTGAGCTATACCAGAGAAGGTAGAACTTATAGGCAGTGTAATTACCTAGCAATTACCTCGTTTACACCTATGATAAAATGAAACATTGTCTCCCATGAGATATTGTATGTCACAACCAGCTCATTTCATTGCATTTGTTGCCCATTATATTTGTGACAAAAGACAAAATCATGTGTCAACTGATTATCATTACCAATGGGAGGCTATTCACTCCAATAGGGGGGCAGAGTGCCCTATTCATTACTGGGATGTGGCTGTGGTAATCACAAATATATCCATGCTAGCTTATACTCTACCTGACTTCTCTACAGCCATTCCTAACTATAGGTCTGGATGAAAAAGAGATTTTGGTGGTCATTTTGACATCAGCGGTAAAAACCGCCTACCACCGCGTTGATGGCCACCAAAATACCACCACCGCGGGAACCACCCGTCGGCCATATTATGAGCACTGCCAGACTTCAGCCACAAGCATGTTCATGATGGCGAACGGTGGTGAGGTGGCGCTGCTACTACCAGCACCGCCACACCAGTAAAACGCCGCCAGCCGAATTATGACAAGTAATACGGCCTGGTGGTGTTCTGCTGGTGGGGCGCTGCTGGCAGTAGCAGCGCCCCTTCCCGTTCCCTGCCGGAAGACCTCCTTGACAAAGATAAGTCTGGCTTCCGACAGGGGAGGGGGGTGTGAAGGTGGGGGGTGTTGTGTGTATGTATGTCTGAGTGTGTGCATGAATGAGTCTGTGTGTGTTGTTTGTGTGGGTGTATGCGTGTGA
Source organism: Pleurodeles waltl (assembly GCF_031143425.1). Taxonomy (NCBI): domain Eukaryota; kingdom Metazoa; phylum Chordata; class Amphibia; order Caudata; family Salamandridae; genus Pleurodeles; species Pleurodeles waltl. The sequence goes on from NC_090447.1 coordinate 1,503,311,722, forward strand.
GTGAATGCATGTAAGAATGGTGAAGTGAGTGTGTGTCTGCATGTCAGTGTGATTGTGTGTAAGAATGTGTGACAGCATGTCTGAAAGTATGTATGTACGAATGTGAGTATGCCAGTGCGAGTGATTGGGTGTATGCGTGGTGCGTGTCTGTGGGTGTGTGCGTGTATGGGGGGAATGTGATGATCAGAGGGAGTAAGGAGTGTGTGTGTGTTTGGATCGGGGGTTGTATTTGAATATCAGGGGTGGGTAGGAGCTTTGGATGGGGGAGGGGTGGGCGGTGTCAGGTGTGTGTTGGTGGGGGTGGGGGAGCCACCTAACGGTGACGGGGAAGGAATCCCCTGTCACCGATAGGGCCTACCGCCATGGTTTCGCCACGAAAAACCATGGTGGTAGGCTGACTTACAATGCTGCCGGTGGTACTGTGCCGGCCGCAGGGCTGGAGTTTGGCATCTCCAGCCCGGCGGTTGATACCACCATGGCGGTATGAGTGGAGAAGTGGCATTCTCATAATGTGGCAGTATGTACCGCCAGCCTGTTGGCTGTACTATCACCACATTAACAGTCACCGCCAGGGTCATGATGACCCCCTATGGCTGCCCTGCTCTATAACACCAATGCTCAGACCATACTGTATAGAAGGCCTCCTGACTCCTACTCAAGAACTCAGACTAGTTGTTCACACATAGCTCCACCTATACTCATACATCCCTTCTTGGTATTACACTTATCCTTAGTAAGAGATATTGGCCCTCATTATGTAATTGGCGGTAAATCCTGCTTACCGCCACGGTGACGGCCAACATACCGCCACAGTGGCAAATATGTGTTTGCCATATTATAACACACACACACACTAAACCGACAGAATACTGCCACAAACACAAATCCGCCAGCCCAAAGGTCAGTGCTAAAGTGACGGTACGAACACCCATACTGTTATGCGAACAAAACAATGCCCACCACATTATGACCCACAAATCATCACGGCGGACATTCAATGGCGGTAAACCATTGGCAGTACATACCGGTGCGCTCAGAATGGCGACCCTAATAAAATAAAATAAAACATTGGCCAAAATTAAACACACACACCTGACACTCATGCACACACCACACCCCCCCACAGCACTACAAAACACACGCCCACATCACACACCGCCCTTTGCGAGTACCAAAAAGCACCATAAGACTAACACGAAGACCACTGAGACAACTACACACACACACACCACAAACACTATACATCCGTCTCGCACCCCACATCCCACACCCCACCACATCATTCAACACCATCTGGACAACACACACCACACAACACCCATGTCCCCACAAAGGCACCCCCGTTTCACAGATGAGGGGTTGCAGGTCGTGGTAGAGGAAATAGTCAGGGTAGAGCCACAGCTGTTTGGAGCACAGGTACAGCAAATATTCATTGCCAGGAAGATGGAGCTATGGCGGAGAATCGGGGACAGGGTGAACGCTATGGGACAGCATCCAAGAACAAGGGACAACATCAGGAAGAGGTGGAACGACCTATGGGGGAAGGTACATTCCGTGGCAGCAAGGCACCAGCTCTCCATCCAGAGGACTGGCGGTGGACCCCCACCTCCTCCCTCACAGCTCACAGCATGGAGGAGCAAGTCTTGGCAATACTGCATCCTGAGGGACTCACTGGAGTAGCCGGAGGACTGGACACTGGTGAGTCAATATTTACTACTTATCTCTCCCTATACCTGCATGCCATCTCACCCCCAGGGACTGTTGTACAAGGAGCCCCCTCCAGAACCAGTGTGCATGTTCCCCAACTCAGAGACTGTGACTTTGCACTCCACAGCATAGGAAAATGGGCATGGAGCCCCCTCCAGAACCAGTGGGCAAGTCCCCCAACTCAGCTCAGGTGCCCCCACCCACCTTCCCCTTGAAGTGCCTGGCCATTCTCACCATGATGACCCTGCACAGTGTAGTGCGGATTATGACAGGGAAAGAGTTGGGGCTTGGACTGTGCCCTGTGGCCATTTGTGCCTTTTGTACTTTGGACTGGCCATTGGCCCTTTCTGCACAGTGACGCATGTATTCTGTCACATGGACAATATGATGGCTGTTTTCATCCAATTACACTTTCTGTTCTGGAATGCTGTAGTCTTTGCATTATTATGACGTGGGTCTGTGACATTGTTTTTCGTCTGCAGCTGGTTGTGTGTATGGTGTGTGTGTGTGTGTGTGTGAATGGTGTGTGTTGTGCATGTGTGTGTCACTCTCCTTTTCCTCCCTCCCTCCCTTGTGTGCTAGGCAGGCAGCTGTCCTCACCGACGTCGGCGGCGTTGGTGTTCCAGAAGAGCATTGGGAAGACTTGAAGTTCCGGTTCCATGGCCGCCTTGTTCTTCTCTGTTTCTCTGAGGGTGAGTCTTTCGTCTTCTGTGTTCTGTGTCTGCCAGACTTTTGATGGCGTTGGTACCACCCCAGAAATCCTGGTGGTGTGCTATTTCATAATATGGTGGACAGTACCTTGTCTTCTGCCTGTCTGTTCAGTGGTAGTCAGTGGTGTTTACACCCTGGCGGTTGGTGTGGCACATTGGCTATCTATGGGAGTTATCAACGCCATGGTCATAATTTGGCAGTAATTAACACCAGCCTGTTGGTGGTATTACCACCACTTTAGCACTCACCGCCAATGTCATAATGACCACCATTGTCTTCTTTGTAGTCAATCAGTATGCAATGTTTTACAAACCACAGGACATTTCTGGGGATCATAGGGCTTTGATTAGTATCTGGACATCATAAATGCACATGTAATTCTTCATCTGGATTCAGCCCATATGGTGTCTTGGTTCATAGTCTAATAATGAACATGCTTTCAAGTTGGTGTAATTTTAACATCCTGTCTCCTTTTCTCTCACTTTTCGGGACCTGAGCTATACCAAAATACCTCATTGTTCTCCAGTCATTCATGTGTGGTTGCATAATGTTTGACTATTGCATACCTCTGATCCTAGTGTTAAATTGCTCTGATGTGTTCTGAAATTCTGTTCTACAGGGGGAAGATCATGCTGCCCGCATACAGTAGTCCACATTCACATTCCAATATAGCAAATTGGCTGGTGCATGTAATTCTTTGTTGGATAAACATTTCCTTGCCATTATGATCAAAAAGGGTTTTAATGTTGTTGTCCACTTTACATGCGTTGCAGGTATTACATTTCACAAAACCTTCCAATTTCGAGGTTGATCCATCTGTAAGACAGCATGCTTTTTTGTATATTACTTGTGATCTGGGACTAACAATGTGTGCTTTGTCCTCATGAGAATGTTCCAATATTTGTTGAAATGTTTTATTATTTGTTTGCTTTCTTTGCTATAGGTAAGGATAAGGCACGCCTTCTTTTCCTCCTGAACATCCACATCCGGTTTCTTCATTGTCAATGTATCTGTACGAGTTATGGACTTCCTTTTCTTAGCTCCTGCCTCAATGTGAGCTTTGGATATGCTCTCTGTACAAATCTCTCCTTGATATCTTTGAACTGGATCCCCATCTTTATTACTTGCGCAGTTCCGTCTAGTTATCAGGGACTTGCCAAATGGAAAACTTTTTATTAGTGGTTTAGGATGAAAGCTAGATCCGTGTAATATACTGTTTGTTAAGGTTGGCTTCTTATACTGTGTGGTTTCTAATCTGTTATTTTCAAGAAATACTTTGACATCTACTTTGAGAACTGAAGCAGTATGTGAATTGCAAACCAGACGGGTTATTGTTGAGGAGATTAAAATAGGTCATGAATTCTTCTCGGACCCCATCCCATATTAGAAACAGATTATCACTGTATTTAAGATATACTACTGTTTTAGCTAAATACTGTTCATAATCATCCTGCCATGCAATCTCCCTCTCCCACCAGTCAAGCTGGTATTGCTGGGAGCTAAGGAAACCCCTACTGTGGTCCTGAATGTCTGTTGGTATAGCTGATGATTAAATAGGAAGATGTTATTTTTAGACAAACTTAAATAATCTCCAGTAGATTGTTTGGTTTCTCTGATATTCCTTTTCTTCAGAAAGCATGCCCCAGCTTGAAAGCCAACCTCATGGTGAATAGAGGTACATAGAGATACCACATCCCTGGCCGCAAGATGATAATTATCTTGCCAGTCAATCCTGGAAAACCAATCTAAAAAAATCTCCAGTGTCCTTGATGTAGGACGTTAAAGTGGTCCCTAGTGGGGCTATGTAATTATCATAATATTGTGAAACATTGTCATAAATTGATCCACAACCTGATACAATAGGTCTTCCTGGTTGATTAATTATGTTTTATGTATTTTGGGCAGTGTAGGAAAGCCCTCCTCTTTGCCCTGGTCACCTCCAAACATTTTGACTGATACTGGTGGTTACTGACTCTGACTGTGCCCTGGGCACTACTAAACAGTCCCAGGGCCATTGCTCTGTGTAAAATGGATTATGCTAATTAGGCTAATTATAATTGGCTGTACCAACCTACCTATAAGTTCCTAGTATATGGTAGGGCATGTAGGTTTAGGGGCGTCAGTATAGATAGCACCCTCATAGATGCACTGCTGTGATGCCCAGTGTTCCTTTAAAAGCAGGCCTGCCTTGCTGGCTGCTTTTAAGTTAAGGTTAACCCCAAAAATGACTTTAGAATTTAAAGTACTTCAAAAGACCTAAGCTACCTTATTTTTACACATGTCACCCTAAAATATGCCCTAAGTGCCCCCAGGGTTGGGAGCCATGTAATTGCAAGCAGGGACTTTATAAAATATGTTTTATAAGCCCTGGTGAGGGAAAAATAGCCAAATTAGTTTTCCCCATGGTAGTGATTTGGCTCCATAGGCTAACATGAAGAGACTTTATTTAAAATTAATAAAGCATTATTTTCCCTAGGAACTAGCTAAATATAGAAAGTTTGGTATCAAATTAAAAGGTATAATAAATCCAACAACTTGTCACTGTTAAATTTAATATAACCTGAACAGGGCAAGATTTCTAAAACTCTTTCCCTGTTTGTTACCCACTTCAGCCCTGGAGTGCCCTTCTCTGATTGGTCAGCCTCTGGCAGCCTGAGCCAATCACCCTTGATGAGGTATGAAGTGGCCTGGCCTGAAACAAAGGAAGCATCTGGTGGGAGGGGAACTGCCTCAGCATATGGTAGAACAGGATGGAGGGAGATCAGCCAAGCTGGACTTCAAAGGAGGGAAGGACATTTAGGACAGCAACTGGACCTCGCCCATTTCCCTCACCGGGTGCCCCCTGATTAGATTAAGAGGGGGCTGAAGATGGGTGCATAGGGGAAAGTTAGCCACATCAGTTAGTAGACTTAGTCAGATCTAAACTCTAAGACTGAATGTTTGCCATCTTGGATTTTGGAGGAATGTTGCTCCCTGAAATTGATCTTTGCTACACTTCCCAGGAAGTGGTCACTCAAGAAGGTGGTGCCCTGCATGTGATTGGACAGAAGCACCCCCCTGCTTTTCACCCCAAGAGCAAGAATAAATATGACAGAGCTGCCCCACACTTCAGATCTCTACTGGAAAAAGACAGGAGAAAGAAGGACTGCAAGGGGTGTGGTCAATGTAGTCGGACTTTAGTCCAGAGCCGCAATGGTTGTTGCCTGAAAAAGGGGGATAAATATCCTGAGATGGGTCCCCCCGAGCCCACAGATGTAATCTCGGTCTCCTGCTGGGTGCCGGCGGAACAAATGGTGGAGCGGGCGACCGAGGGAGGATAGGGGCGGGCACAGGAGCACACATAAGGTCGAACTGAGGCCACCACGTGCAGTGGTGACTGAGCGGCACAGCAGCGGAGAGGCAGTAGGAGGATGTCTCCCCAGCTGAGGCCAGAGGCCAGGGGGACCACCAGAACTGAGGGAATCCGAGGCAGTCTGAGTGATGAGCAGCAGATTAGCCTGGGCGTACAGGAAGCAAAGGCGCTGCTGGGCATTACGAGGCCGCTGTGGCCACCATATTATCAGCATGGCCCGGTGGGTGAAGAGACACCACAACAGTCCGGAGGCTCCAAGGAAGACCGGGAGGTCATGTGCATGCGCCTCTCTCCCCGTGTCAATGGAGGTTACTGACGGATGTCTTCTCTCCTGCTCCCCTTCCTAGGACAGCGAAGGGGTGGAGAGCAACACGGGAGCAATATAAAGCCCATGGGATGATAGTGATGACTACCTCGCAGGCATAACGGGGCTGGATAGGGAAACGGGGGACAATGGTGACATACTGGTGCAGCTGGGACCTTCTTTATTGCCCCCACCCCTTGCTGGGAGTGAGAGCCTGACCCAATGAGGCAGTGGGGGGGGGCACTGGGACCTGGAGGAGACTGGCTGGCAGTGAGGAGGCAAAGGCAATGCTGGTAGACATTGATACAGAAGACATGTGGACAGACAGTACAAAGAATTAACGAGGGGGGGACCTCTAGTCTAGGGACCCCCCTTTGCCTGACTGAATTGATCGAATCGCACTCTGCTGCTGCAGTGCCAGCTGCGGGCCCATTCAGAGGTGAGCAATGGGCCAGAAAGGAAACACCCTGAGAAAATGCCCCCCCCAGGGTGTGTCAGAACTAGGGTACTGCACTGACTAAGGCTTGTTCCAAACAATGCGTTATGAGTTCTTTAACGTACATTTTTGAGACATTGGTGTGGTAAGGCACATCATGCTGCACTCAGAGCACGTTGGTGGTGGCATTGTCATTGCATGTGTTAGAGAGTCTGGAGAATGAGTCGAGTATATCTAGTATTCTGCAAATAATCTGAGCAGTATGCATAATATTACCTTTTGCATGAGTCTATGCTTGTTGATTGTCCTTGACATTATTATTACACAGACTTGTGCTTGTTTTAGCTTTTGCATGAGCCTCTGCTTGTTGTCTGCAAATAATCTGAGCTGTATGCATAGCATTACCTTTTGCATGAGCCTATGCTTGTTGATTGTCCTTGAAATTATTATTACACACATTTGTAATTGTTTTAGCTTTTGAATGAGCCTATGCTTGTAGTCTGCAAATAATCTGAGCTGTATGCATAACATTACCTTTTGCATGAGCCTATGCTTGTTGATTGTCCTTGACATTATTATTACACAGATTTGTGCTTGTTTTTTTATGTACTCTGTAGAGGTTTCCATAGCAACCAGATAGGGTGTATCCAGACTATAAAGCCTGCCACACCCAGTACCCAGCTGCTCACTATTCCTCCAGAGCTTTCCGGTTTGGTCCTTTGTCTGGCTGTGGCAGGCCTTATCTCTCTCAGCTTTGAGAGTGCTTTCTGGGGGTTAACTTGAAGTTTATTGAAGAGCTGGTTGTGCTCTTAGTGGTGAGATTTTATGTTAAGCAGATAAACAAAGGGCATTTTCTGTAGTTTGCTGGCAGTCTGCCAGATGCAATATTTATTGCTCTTTTCCTGTTTCTAAAAAAATGAAGTTACATAACTAAAGGAGCACTGTGAATAGAACAAAGTGTTTGCTTTTATTTGTGTATCTGTATTGCAAGGAAAATTCAGAGGAAATTATTTCTTCCATGTAAAGGATAATTTTGTTTTGGAAAGAGGATAGTCACTTAAGAGTTTTTGGAAGATTACTCTTTATTTAAGTCAGGATATTTTAGAAATGCATATATTGCTGGATTGTCTAATGAATATGAGCTTTAACAATATCTTAAGAACACAGCTTGGTGGGTATTTTTTGTTTCATTTTGAGGTTTTTTTGTCATCATAGTCTTGGTGTGATATTCAGTAAATTTTGGTGAGTTTGTGAGAGAAAACAAACTCATGACTGAGAGATAATAACAGTGTTATAGTTATAAGATTACATTGCTGTGTCTATTGCTTTTTCTTTTTGCAGGTCTCCTTCCAGGTAGTTCCCTTCCTAATTACCTTCCCCTCGTCTGGCCACTCTAATACTCTGTGCTACAAAGGTTTCCAGAGTTGGAGGTGCCTGGAGGTGGGCCTAACTTGTCATCTCATACAGATCCTGAGGAATAGGAGCTTCACTCTGACAGAATAGTGAGCCCACAAATACATTTTCCTCCCTGTCTGTACGATAATCAACCAAGGCCAGCTTGGATGATCTTTTAAAGGTTATCGCACAAATGCAGCATGATTTAGTAGATGCCAAAAATGCAACTGCTGCTCTAGCAGATAAAGTTGAGCAGTTTCAACAGCAACAAGGCTGGATACCTAATCCCACTGGAGTTCAAGCCCTGCCAAGAGGGGCCTAACAACTAACATCTACTCAAATCCCTCTAGCAGCCCCAGAGAAGTTTTCAGGGAACCCTACCAAGGTACAAATCTTTCTTAGATAAGTAGAGATGCATTTTACTTATATACCAAGTGCCTTCTCAGACCCTCAATCAAGAATCGCTTTCTTGATCTCGTACCTTTCTGTAGACGCAGCAGCATGGTCTGTTCCGCTAGTTTGTCAACAGAGCCCCTTGTTATATAACTGGCAGAGATATGTGGAAGAATTTGAAAAGGTGTTTGATAGACGTTCAGTAACTCTCTCTGCTGATCAAGAGCTATTAGAGTTAAAGCAAGGGAATATGGACCTAATCACCTATTTGGCTCACTTTAAGCATTTGATTGCAGAAACATCTTGGCCGGAAGAGAAGAGGTCAGCTTTATTTTATCAGGGGCTAAAGGATGAGCTAAAAGATGTTCTGGCTCAAATTGATCCTCAGCTAACCTCATGTCCAGAACTAATTAAACTGACTTTAGGCCTTGATCATAGCTTAGCTGAACGCAGAAGAGACCATAAAAGACCAAAAAAATCAGGATGGCGAAATGAGAAGCCTATAGTGCAGGCTGTTTCAAAGGAATCCTCTGTTGAACCTATGGAAATAGGCACGATCCATCAACCTTTACAGCTGTATTAGAATCTTGATCGGAAAACTAAAAACCCTAAAAGTGGAGAAGGGGACCTCTTGGGTACTCTTGCCTACCCTTCAGTCAACTCATGTGCCACTACTTTTAAGCCTCATTTTCATTTGCCTGTATCCTTCTCACTGGAAGGTCAGGAAAATGTTGTTCTAGCCCTAGTGGATTCAGGTGCTACAGGGAATTTTGTGGATTATGAAACAGCTCAGCAGTTACATATGCCTTGTGTACAGAAAGGAAAACCAGAGATTGTGCAAACTGTTGATGGAAAAATGCTTTCCGGTGGCCCAGTAACAATGCAAACCATACCTATCTCCATGGTTTGGAAAGATCAGGAGCACAAAATACATACAGAAAGCATTCAATCTGATGTAATTCAAGCCCCTCAATATGGGTTCATTCTTGGAATGCGTGGCTAGTACAAAATAACCCCATCATAGACTGGCAAAAACAGACGGTCATTTTTTCCTCTTCAACCTGTCTTACACATTGTCCAGAGACATCAGACTCTTTTTTGACAAGTCAAATCGCCACAGCGGCAGAAAAGGACATTGAACTACCCATACAGGAGAAACAGTTTGCAGATGTATTTAGTGAAACACAAGCTGCAGTATTACCCCCACACAGGTGTTATGACTCTCAAATTGATTTAGTACCAGGGTCCAACATACCAAACTGTTGCATTTATGAACTGTCGGAGAAAGAAAATAAACACCCACATAAATATCTTGACCAATATTTAGATAATGGAGTCATCCATCCTTCTAATTCACCAGTCGCATCCCCCTCTTTTTTTGTTTCAAAGGCTAATGGAGAATTACAAGTGTGCATTGACTATAGAGCATTGAACACAATTACAATTAAGAATAAATATCCTTTGCCATTAATACCTGTCCCCTTAGATCAAGTAAAATCTGCTGTAATTTATACAAAACTGGACCTGAGAGGGGCATACCATCTAGTTAGAATCAAAGAGGGGGACGAATGGAAGACTGCATTTAAAACATGATATGGCCTCTTTGAATATCTTGAAATACCCTTTGTTCTTTGTAATGCACCTGCCACATTTCAATTTTTTTTAATGATGTCTTACCTGAATATTTAGATTTATTTGTGATAGTTTATATCAATGATATTTTGATATACTCTGAATCTGAGAACCTTCATGAAACTCACATAAAACAAGTATTAAGCAGTTTGCGGGAACACCAACTATACTGTAAACTGAGTAAATGTGAACTCCATGTCACGCAAGTTGAGTTTTTGGGTGTCATTCTAACACCGTCGGGGATGCAAATAGCAGGATGAAAAATTCAAGCAGTATCTGACTGGCCAACACCAACATCAGTTAGGGATGTGCAATGTTTCCTCGGATTTGCGAATTTTTATCAGCAATTCATTGAACAGTTTTCCAAGACACTAGCACCAATTACCAAATTATTACGCCAGAAAGTCAAATTTGAATGGACAGAAGAAGCCAAATATGCATTCTAACAACTCCAAAAGGCTTTCACTTCTGATAGGATTCTATCACATCCAGATACTGAAAAACCTTTCATTGTAGAAGCAAATGGCTCCTATTGCTTCTGACATAGCTATAGGAGCCATATTGTCACAATGACACAGTGAATCTGGACAACTCCAACCTGTAGCGTACATGTCCCGCAAATTAAATACAGCAGAACAAAACTATACAATTGCAGAAAAGGAACTGCTGGCCATCAGAGACGCTTTTCGCGAATGGAGACATTGGCCCTAATTACAACCCTGGAGGTAAATACCGCTTACCGCCGTGCCGACAGCCGCCAAAATACCGTGACCGCAGTGGTAATCTGCCACGGGTATTATGACCCACAAAGAGAATATCGCCAGCACCCAAGAACCAGGGATGACATCAGGAAAAGGTGGAACGACCTACGGGGGAAGGTGCGTTCTGTGGTTTCAAGACACCAGATTGCTGTACAGAGGACTGGCGGTGGACCCCCGCCTCCTCCCCCACAACTAACAACAGGGGAGGAGCAAGTCTTGAAGATCATGCATCCTGAGGGCCTGGCAGGAGTAGCAGGAGGACTGGACTCTGGTAAGTCAAATCTTTACCATTATATCTCCCACCCTACCTGCATGCCATCACATACCCCCACCCATACCCTCACTCCCATGACTCCATCACCTCACATATACCCCACCATCACAACCCACCCATCCCAATACCAAGCCCTGCATGCAACAACAATGCCTGGACACCCATCAGAGACCTGCATTGACAAACATCACCACAGCATGCCCAGTAGAGAGACTCACCCAGCCCACATAATCAGCACTCACACAAGGCCAAGGCGACAGGAAAAGCACAATTATACAGGGAAACACACCGATTGCACAAGATGGCACACACAGATACAATAACAATGCATTTGCATCCCAACAGGACCCCTACCCAACGTCACCGGAGAGGAGGTGCCACCAAAATCCAGCTCCCCCAGAAGAGGCCCACAGTGATGGCATCAGCTCTGCACGCCTGGATCACGATGACCAACCTGGCCCATCAGGGACCTCTGGACAGTCGGTTTCCCTGCCACAGTCCCAAACCACCACAGAGCCTCCCCCCTCAGGAAACACCAGAACAGCACCCACCCAGTGGGATCATGCCATTGTCCCCAGGACACGTCAATCTGAAGTGTGTCCACCACTACAGGGACCCTAGGCAACCCCACAAACACAGGACAATCGGGGACCTGGGGTCAGTGGCAGTGGGCACACAGTTCAGGGGACAGAGGCACAGGACAGCAGGGAAGCTGGCTGCTGTGCGACAGGGGGAGGACAGGCCCAGGGAACCGACCCTCCACAAGGCACTCTCAAACATCATGGGAGCATACCACCATTCCCAGGAGACCATAGGCACGGTACTGGCCAAGTTACAGGAGACCCAGCAGCTGCAGGAGGGACAGTACCTGGGGATCAGGGAGGACCTCACAAAAATCGACACCATCCTGGTCAACATAGCAGGGGTGCTGGCTGATATGGGAAAGTCCATGAGGGAGGCAGTGGCACAACAAAGGGCCCCTGACACTAGCTAAACCGAGGAACAGCCTTCCACCAGAGAGATGCTTGAAGTATGGCATATTGACTGTCTTTTTTTAACAGAAACCTGGGGTAAGGTAGAATCTGATCCAGATTTTATTGAGGGAACTCTGCCCGGGTATACATATTATAGATTGGACAGACCTTTGGGTCGAGGAGGTGTATTGGCCATTATTTGTAGATCTACGTTCTCCTGCACTTGGACGAACTCCTCTTCTAAAACTTGCAAAGCAATGGCGTTCAAGATTTCACAGAATCGCCACGTGTTTCTTGAGGGGTTACTGATCTACAGACCTCCTGGTTCTTTTGGAAATTTTCTTCAATCTTGGGTGTCCCTTTTGGAACCTATGATTATGTCTCCTAAGGCTATTATTTTAGGAGACTTTAATATTCATTTTGATGAATCCTCTAATTCTATGGTCCACGAATTTTTGGAGTTGATGTTAGCTTTAGACTGAACCCTTAAAGTCTCTACTGCCACGCATATAGCCAGTCATATACTGGATGGGGTCTTTGCGCGTACTGATTTGTGTATGGAGCTAATTAATTCTCTGTTAAGCTGGACCGACCATCATCTCCTGCTATTTAAAACGGCATTGAAGTGTACCCGCCACCCCCCCTTGTAATAGGGAGAATCAAGTATTTAGACCATGGAAACAAATTAAACAGGTAGAACTGATACCAGCTCTAGAAAAGACCTTGGTAAACAACAACAAATTATTTCTACCCCCTCTTGATAGCCTTTATCAGGGCCTGGAGACTGTTATGTCTCAATTGGCACCTCTCAAGATTCTTAGGCCCATTAGTAGGAATAAGTTGAACCAACCATGGTTCACTAGTGAATTGAAGGCTCTCCAAAGGAAATGCCGTCAATTGGAGGGACGGTTGAAATGAAATCCTGGCACAGAGGAAAGGGAGCTACTCAAGTCTACCTTTAAAATTTATAGAGCGGCCCGTTTTAAGGCCAAGTCTACCTTTTATACGGTTAAGGTTCAGGAGGCATTGAATGTTCGAGAGAGCTATTTAAGGTGATCAAGGAATTATCCACTCCCTCTAAGCCACCTTATCTAGTAAATACACAAGAGTACTGTGACAAGGTAGCAAAGCATTTTGAGAACAAGATCCTTTGCTCTTATGCTAACTTTGCCCCTCTTGATGACAGTTGGGAGTTAATTCCCTGTACTTCTCCCAATCCGTTAGTTAGTGAATTAACTCTGTCTGATTTTCCTTGTCCGTCTCTTGATGATCTTAACAAACTAATTTTGAATATGAAGTCTGGCTCCCCTTTAGATCCATGTCCTCCGTCAGTGATTCATATGGTCCCTGACTATATAGCTCGGATTCTAATTCCGATTTTTCAGGAAATTCTTAAATCTGGATGTTATCCTTCTAGATGGAAGGAGACCATAGTAGTTCCTGTAAAAAAGAAACCACTTGGAGACGTGCAGGATCTTGAGAATTTACGGCCAATTGCGCTCCTTCCTTTCTTTGCCAAGATCTTGGAGAAAATCATGAATAAGGCACTAGCGGATTTTCTTGGGGAAGTGGAAGCTTTAGATCCCTCACAGCATGGCTTCAGGAAAGCTCATAGTACGGAAACGGCCCTTATCTCCTCCACTGATTCTATTCATAGACTTGTGGATGAGGGACAAGGTGCCATTCTAGTTCTATTAGTATCAAAGGCTGCAGATAAATCTATTTCTTCCCAGATTTTGACATCCCGTCTCTATCAAGTAGGTGTCAGAGATAGGGCCTTGAAATTGTTAGAATCTTTTTTAACTAACAGATGGACTACGGTAAGATGTGGTCACTTCGATTCTTCACCTTACCTCCTTCCTTGTGGGACTCCACAGGGTTCCTCATTGAGCCCTACCTTGTTCAATATCTATGTTGCCCCGCTAGCCAACTTGGTTCGTTCTTTTGGCTTTAGCCCCTCTTCATATGCAGATGACACACAGCTTATTATCCCAGTTAATAAAAACTGGGAGGAGGTGGCGGACCGTTTTAACCTGTGTATGAAGGAGGTTAGCAACTGGATGGTGTCTAACTGGTTGAACTTGAATGCTTCTAAGACTGAAATTCTCTGTTTTGGATCTGGTGTTAAATACTGGAATCCACGCTGGTGGCCATCAGACTGTGGTTCTCTTCCTACCCCGTCTAATGTTAGCAAAAAATCTGGGTGTTATGTTTGACAATCAACTGTCCTTCAAATATCAGGTTAACCACATGGTCAAAATTGGTTTATGGCTGATTAAAATGTTAAGGAAAGTTTTTCCTTTTCTTCAGCAGAAATGGAGAGTTGCCGCTACTCTAGCTTTGGTAATATCTAAAATGGATTACTGCAATGCTTTGTTTCTCAATTTAGATAAAGGCCTTCTTAATAGGCTACAGCTGATTCAGAATTCAGCCGCCAGAGCAGTTCTTAATCTTTCACGTTGGACCTCTCTTAGAAGTAGTCTCAGACAACTGCACTAGCTTCCGGTGGCTCAGCGGATTATTTTGAAATCCCTTTGCTTGTCTTTCAAAGCCGTGCATGGCCAAGGTTCTAAATATCTGTCCGCTAAATTAGGCTGGTATAAACCTAAGAGGCATCTTAGATCATTGTCAGCTTACTACATTCATGTTCCCCGCACTTATAGAGTGAAGTGGGGTGATAAAGCCTTTACTGTGGCTGCAGCCAAGTGCTGGAATTCCCTCCCTCTCAATATCAGGGCTGAAACATGTTAGTTATGGGTTAGGAAGTTGATTAAAACTTGGCTCTTTCCTAACTAATCCTTTCTTTTTGTCCTTCTGTGGGTTGGGTTTTCCTTATGAGTGTAGTGTCGTTTTTAACTATGTTAGCGCTTCGATGCTCTTTGTGAGCCGGAATGCGCTTTATAAATATATTTACATACATACATACATACATACCTCCGTCGGTGCTTGTGGACAGGAGGCCCTGCCACAGGAACAACAGGCCACCAGCACCTCATCCCCTGCAGAAGGAGAACCACCCCACAAATGGTCCCTGCGATCCAGGCAGAAGACAGAGAACATTGCCAAGACCCCCGCCAGGAAATAGGACTCTCCTGATTGTCACCCTTCTGTGCCACTCTGTCACCCTGTCCACCTTGAACTGCCCCTTCCTATGCCCCATTTGACAATGCACCTGTGATACTAAGAGACTGGACTCTACCCTAGACCTTCCTCCACCATCACCCCAGCCCCTTGCACTTACCCCATACTATTTTTCACAAACAATAAACACCATTGAAATATAAACCATAATGGAGTCAGTGTAATGATTTGAAAGATGTATTCTTTCAACATTCTCAAAGTATTGCAACGTCTATGTTCATTGAATTATACCACAGTATGATAGTTGGTGGGCAGCAGTACATATAGCAGGGGCCAGAATGCGGTACACATATCTGAAAAAAGGGAATCCAAAGGGAACAGTCAGTGGCCACAGACAGAGGGTATGAGGCTGCCATGTGCAATGTCCAAAAGTATACTGAAATGTGAAGTTGAGTTACAGTCTCTTACCCGTGTGTCACTGGAAGTACTGCTGTATAATGTTTGTTCTGTTGTCCACATCTTCTTCATCTGCCTCCTCTTCCTCACTGTCCACAGGCTCCACCGCTGCCACAAAACCATCACGAGGCACATCCTCCAGCAGAAAAGGCACCTGGCATCTCAAGGCCAGGTTGTGCAACATACAGCATGCCACAATGATCATGCACACCTTCTTGGGTGAGTAGTACAGGGATCCACCTGTCAGATGGAGGCACCGGAACCTGGCCTTCAGAAGGCCAAAGGTCCTCTAAATAATCCTCCTTGTTTGCCCATGTGCCTCATTGTAACGTTCCTCTGCCCTTGTCCTGGGATTCCTCACTGAGGTCAGTAGCCATAAGCGGTTGGGGTAACCAGAGTCACCTGTAAATATCGAGAGACAACTGTTAGACACACACTTACCCTTAGGGACAACCCCATACTCAGACCCCAACTTATACTGTGTGGGGACCTTGGCCTCACCTAATAGCCACACCCGGTGCCTCTGGAGTTGCCCCATCACATAAAGGATGCTGCTATTCCTCAAGACATAGGCGTCATGCACTGAGCCAGGATATCTGGCATTCACATGGGAGATGTATTGGTCTGCCAAACACACCATCTGCACATTCATTGAATGATACCCTTTTCTATTCCTGTAGACCTGGTTATTTCTGCAGAGGGGGGACAAATGCCACATGTGTACCATCAATGGCACCAATGATGTTGGGGATATGTCCCAGGGCATAGAAGTCAGCTTTCACTGTGGCCAAATCCTCCACCTGGGCGAATACGATGTAGCTGCGCATGTGTTTCAGCAGGGCAGACAACACTCTGGTCAACACGTTGGAGAACATTGGTTGAGACATCCCTGATGCCATGGCCACTGCTGTTTGAAAGGAACAACTTGCCAGGAAATGGAGCACTGACAGGACCTACACTAGAGGGGGGATTCCTGTCGGCTGGCGGATAGCTGACATCAGGTCTGGCTCCAATTGGGCACACAGTTCTTGGATTGTGGCATGATCAAGTCTGTATGTGATGATAATGTGTCTGTCCTCCATTGTCGATAGGTTCACCAGGGGTCTGTACACCGGAGGATGCTGCCATCTCATCATCTGCCTCAGCGGTTGTAGCCTTTGGAGGAGAACGGTGAGCAGAAGGTCATTTTCCACATAGATGGCACAACTGTTTTTGACTTAATGTCACAGAAGCAGTGTGTAAATTTGAGCGTCAGTATATGTGCTGCGGCGCAGTCAGGTGCCATGCCATGTGCGCCCCCCTAAAGTGGTGGCTGTCTGACCTGGGAGGAGGGACAAGGGGACATGAGGTAACTGTGCTGGCGTTGTGCTGCGTCGGGGTAGGTGGTAGATGACTGCCACACAACTCTGCATTGGTTATCATTGGGCCCTATGGGTCCCAGGAGCCAATGGCGATGTACGCCAGCAGTGACAGTACGCACCGCCGTGGACGTCACCGCCATTTTCTAGCTATTCACTCACTTGCTACCTGACCATCAACAGGAGAGGACCTACACTGCAAGTGCTGCTGTGACCTGAGTCTGGAAGCGACAATGGCTAGAGTGTCTGGGGAAAGGGGCCCTGCCTTCACTGTGGAGGAGTTGGAGAAACTGGTGGATGGGGTCCTCCCCCAGTACACGTTACTCTACGGTCCTCCAGACAAACAGGTGAGTACACTGTGAGCATGATGTGTGGGCAATGCCTGTTTGGAGTGGTGTGAATGTAAGCCACATGTTGGTGGGTGCTAAGGCATCCTGGCTGAATGCTGCATAAGAGGTGGTTAGTGTAGGTGCGTCATGGCATGAGTGGGAACTGGTGGGCAATGAGTATGACAGTCCGGACGGGTGAGTAATTACATTTTCCGCTGTCTTTTCCCTCTAGGTCAGTGCCCACCAGAAAAAGGGTATTTAGCATGCCATCGCCAAGGAGGTGCGGACCCTGGGGGTGTATCACAGGCGGAGCACCCACTGCTGCAAGAGTTGGGAGGACCTGCGCCGCTGGACCAAGAAGACGGCGGAGGCCCACCTGGGGCTGGCCTCCCAACATGGAAGGGGTGCCCGTCGCACCATGACCCACCTGATGTTCCGCATCCTGGTGGTGGCTTATCCGGAGTTGGATGGGCACTTGAGGGCATCACAGCAGCCACAAGGCGGTGAGTACAGATTCAGAAAGCTGACTTTGCACGCTTTAGGACCTAGCTGGGTGTGGGATGTGGGCTGTGGGTGCCCCAAGGCCAGGGCGATCATGGCAGGATAGGTCCCTTGTTTGCAGGCTCTGAAGCACTCCTACCCCAATGGTACAAGTGGCCAACTACTACTAGGCAGGGTCCTGTGGGTGTCAGGTGTGCAGATGCTAGCGTTAGGCATTGTACCCCAGGGGCTGGTGACTACCTTAGTGACTGGTTGGGCATGGCCTAGTGCATAGCTCAGTGTGTGTTGTGTATGCCAACGGTAGTGGTGTTGCTGGCATTGACCAAGTGTATCCTCTGTCTCTCCCCCCCCTTCTTGTTTTGTCACCCTGTCCTTGTGTGCATTAGCATCATCTGATGGAGGAGCAGAGGCACCGGCGGCAGAGGGAGCTGCATCCCACATAGTGAATCCACTGAGGGTGAAGGCAACCAGTGGGACGGAGGGCGAGGGGAGCTCCACGATGGGGACAGGAGGGGATACCAGTGACAGCCATTCCTCCTCCAATGGCAGCTCCCTGGCAGTGGCTTACACCTCTGTGCCCACCCCAACAACAGGTACAGCCGCCATCCCCCCACCAGCACCGCCCTCCCAGCAGCCCCACAGCGTGTTCCCCGTGCCCGCTCACCCAGGAGGGTGGGCATCTCCTTCGCCCCAGGCACCTCAGGCCCTGCCCCAGTCAGCCCTGCTGCCCTCAGTGAGGAGGCTATTGACCACCTGAGATCCCTCACTGTTGGGCAGTCAACCATTCTGAATGCCATCCAGGGTGTTGAGAGGCATTTGCAACAAACAAATGCATACCTGGAGGGCATTCATTCTGGCGTGGTGGCCCAACAGAGAGCATTTCAGGCTCTGGCCTCAGCACTGATGGCAGCCATTTTCCCTGTGTCCAGCCTCCCCCCTCCAACTTCCACTACCCTGACCCAATCCCCTCTACCTCACCCTATCCCAAGCACACCTTCAGCCCAGCATGCACACACATCAACACACAAAAGTGGCTCAGGAAAACATAAGCACCACACATCATCACACAGGCACTCACACAAGCACCATACCCATGCACACATACCAACATCCACTTCCTCCACTGTGTCCCCCTCCTCCTCTTCGTCCACCCCCCTCCCCCAGTAGCATCTCCACTCACACCTGCATGCACTACATCATCAGGCACTGCCTTCATCACCAGCATGACCATCACAACACACCCCTCACGAGCAATCACCACCCCCACAACCATGCACACGTCCCCTGTGTCCTCTCCCAGTGTGTCTCTGTGAGCCCTCCTCCCAAAGTACACCCACTCAACAGCCATCCACCTCATAACAGCCTCCAGCCCATGCACCTTCACCCAAACTCAGCAGACATACACTTCCTACAACCACTACCTCTTCCTCCACTCCCACACCCCCTCCATCTTCCCGTCCCAACTTTTCCAGGCTAGCATTGACCTCTTCCCTACGCCTCCCCCTCATCCTTCCCCTAGGGCCAGGATGTCTAGATCCCAGGCCAGCACCTCAGCCACCAAGTCGGCATCCGCTGTGGTTCCTGCAAGTCCGAGAGGATTGAAGGGGGTACCCGTCAGGGCTGGCAGTGTACCACCTACCAATGCAAAAGACCAACCGATTCCACCACCTGCCAAGATTAAGAAGGGGATAGCATGCAGCATGGACAAGACGCACAACCCACCCAGAAAGGCCACATCCAAAAAAAAAAGAGAGACAGTGCCAAGGTCCCAGCAGCGTCTACTAAGGTGGGGAAGGGAAAAAAAGCAAAGGCAAGGTACTTCAGGGCTCGGAGCCTCCAGGTGAGGGACTAGTGACAACCATTTGTCCTGACAGGCCAGCAACCTGTACCACGGTAAGCACCGCCGCAACGACTGCCACCTGCACTGCCACCTGCACCGCCACCTGCACTGCCATCTGCACCACCATCTGCACCGCCCCCTGCACCGCCGCTGCCACAACGATAGTCACCAGCATCATCCCCAGTGGGCAGCTATCCGAGGCTGCTGGAGATGGCCTGGTGTCTCCCTTCACTACTACCAGCACCTGCACCACGGGCAGCACTGGCAGCATCTCCGCCGCAGACAGCGCCGCAGACACCGCCGCAGGCACCACCACCTGCACGCCACATGCCCAGCCGGTGCCACTACATCTACATTTACCAGGAAGACAAGGGTTTTACTTCCCTCTGTAGGACCATTGTTTAATTGCCTATTTATCTACCCAGGTTCTATGGTAACGGGGTAAGCCTCATTTTCTCTAAATAGTTATTAGAGCAGTCGTTGGACTGCGTAAGCCGAAGCTACATAGTTTTTGAAGGTTGAAACTGAATAGTCCAACATAAAATTATGTCAGATAAAGACACTCTGTCCTATACTGAAGATTATATAGACAGGATTCTAAGAGGGCCTGCTTTCATTAATAAACCATCATAAACAGTGGTAGATGCCTTACAAGAGAAAGAGGCGAAACTTGAAAGGATAAAGAAGAAGCTAGTAAGGACACAGTTACACGGACATCTCAGGAAAGAGTATTTACGTTCAAATGTCATAACGATAG
Organism: Pleurodeles waltl; assembly: GCF_031143425.1. Taxonomy (NCBI): domain Eukaryota; kingdom Metazoa; phylum Chordata; class Amphibia; order Caudata; family Salamandridae; genus Pleurodeles; species Pleurodeles waltl. The sequence goes on from NC_090447.1 coordinate 1,503,331,983, forward strand.
GGCCACAAGTAAGGAATGAGCCGGCTATATTTGTTGATGACCCTAAATATAAGAACAATTTTAGCTATGTAGCCAACCAGTGTTCTCGACACTGGATGGTGTTAGGTCTTGACACAGCATTGGAACGCATGAATCGATTGAAGATAAGTGAAGACACCGCACTCACAAATGCTAAAGAAGCTTTAGAAGCTCTTGAAAAAACCACAGCTGAATTCACATATATAACACAGCAGAAGAAGCTGGATAAACTGGCAAAAGATTTGGTTAGGTATGATAAGAACATAACATACCCATACCTACATAAAGACTATTACAAACAGGACGAGACAGGAAAATATGTGAATAGGAGCAGAAGTGGATACCGAAGGTACATGGGCTTCTCTGATACTTCAGCCACAGACAGCTCAGACAGTGAAGCATCTGGCCCTAATACAGATAAGACTCAAGAGGAACGTGGACATACAGACCACCCTGAGCCTTCCTCTTTTTTAGGGAGGGGCCAAAGCCCATTGACGATACAGAGCGGGAGAAGAGGCAGAGGAGGATACAGGGGACGTGTCCGTATTCAGGAAACCCATGTGGAACGTCAGACCAGACGACAACAATACACCTGGTAGCTAATTTAACAGATAGAGCCACTAACCAAAGGATTTCAGGGGTTACCCCCACATCAGAACAAAATCCCACGACTGTTGAAGGGACCACAGAGGCCCTTGCCACTTTTCTCATAATCACCCCCAGTCCGAAAGAAGTAGGCGAGAGTAGTCTGGAATCCCATATGGGAAACCACGCTTTGAGTAATGTGACACCTGTTTTTAATTTGTCTCAGTATTAACTTAAGGCTGATGAAAGGTCAGTTTTAAGTAAGGGTCTCTCCTTTGTACTTACAGTTCGCACAAACTTTTTTGAAATCAAGTTGGAGCTTCAAAGATTCTTTAGAAAAGTCTGACTTAATCATTTCTATGCAGGGTCTTCTAATATGAGACAAGCGGATGTGACAGGTCTGAGACCACCATCCTGTTTCACACCACCAACCCATACTATGCCGAGTGAGATCCTGACCTTCGAAAAGATGGTCTTAAAGGATGTATATATAATCAGTAAAAAGAGAAAATATGTGAAATATAATCTCACTAACGATGAGAAAAAGGCAATAAAAGGACTGAAGGATAATCATGACCTGGTAATAAAAGCCACAGATAAAGGGGGAGGCATAGTTTTACAAGACATTGCCGTTTATCGCCAGGAAATTTTAAACCAACTCAGTGATTTCAATCTATACCAAAAAATAAGGAATGATCCAACAAAGGAACTTAAATCCAAGATTGGCTCATTAACTAAATTGTGCCTGGAGCAGGGTTTCCTGAGCAAGAATGAATACCTTTTCTTAAACAAAGAACACCCGAGAATGCCGGTTATTTATACCCTACCGAAAATACATAAGAGGTTGGAAAATCCTCTGGGCAGACCGATCCTTTCAGGGTGTTGTTCAATTTTGGAACCCACCTGCCAGTATTTCGATTTTTTCCTAAAACCATTTGTACCTCTGACTAGCTCGTATGTGAGAGATAGTACACATCAGATCTCAATATTAGAGGATATGCCTTTTGATAACATCACGGATATTCTAGTCACCATGGATATACAGTCTCTGTATACTAATATCCCCCAGCGAGAAGCTCTCCGTGTTGTGACAATCATTTTGGACTCTCGTTCACAACCAGTCCAAGTACCTACTTGGTTTCTAGCTGCCCTAATGGAAATAGCTATGATGAAAAAAAACAATTCAGTTTGAGAACTGCTTCTATTACCAAGTGAAAGGTGTAGCCATGGGGGCAAGTTTTGCCCCAGATCTAGCGAACCTTTTCATGGCAGACTATGAGACACAGAATATTCATAACCCTGTAAACCCCTTCATGGAGCATATCATAAAATGGTCTATGTACATTGACAATGTTTTTTTCATTTGGAGAGGTTCAATAACAGAGCTACATGCATTTCACACATGGCTTAATACAAGATCAATAGATATACAGTTCACATTGGAATACAGTAAGGACAGTATTCCGTTCTTAGACTTGAGAATAGGAAATGAGGAAGGCGGGTTGTTTATGTCGTTGTACAGGAAACCTACTGAGAGAAACACTTTGCTTCCGTACAATAGCTACCATCCGAGAAGCTTGAGGGATAATCTACCATTCCGGCAGTTCCTACGCATCCGAAGGAATTGCACGAAAAAAGTTGATTATTTTAAAGAATCAGACATATTGATCATTAGTTTAGTTGAGAGAGGTTATCCGAAAAGACTAGTGTAAAGGGCGAGAAAGAGAGCGTGGTTCAACCATAGGGACAGCTTTCTGGAACTCAAAATTGAGACGGTAGGCCTGAATAGACTAACCTGTGTAACCAATTTTTTCCCCGCCAGTGATGACCTTAAAAAAATCATCAGACACCATTAGGACTTGGTTAAGAAATATCTGACTGAAAAAGACTTCCCCCTTTTTTCTTTTAAGAGAGGAAAAACCTTAAGGATGCATTAGTGAGAGCTGCCCTACCGCAAGCCCAAAAATAACCTGTGAACACGTTATGGGGTCTTCCAACTGTGCTAGGACACCACAAATGTGGACAATGTATAGCGTGTAATTTTAGTTTTAAAACAAATGTGTTTTGTCACAATAACAATATGATACATTTGACCACTTTCAGTAATTGTAACACTCAAGATGTTGTCTATGCAATTTGGTGCCCATGTAATTTACTTTATATAGGTAATACCACACAAAAAGTCAAGTGCTGAATTCTGCAACACAGGAGCGGAATCAGATGCAATACAGTGGAAGCTCCTCTGGTGGAACACTACCGAGCTTTGGGTCATAATTGCGAAGAAATAAAATGGCAAGTGATAGAGAAAGTCACACTGGGATCCCGAGTTGCAGACAAGGACAAGTGTCTCTCAAAACGAGAGCTGTACTGGATGGAGAAGTGTGGGACAGTAGCTAATGGCCTTAATACACTGGAGGATTGGAGACAAGCGTCCACCATCTGAAATTGGACATGATGAGTACACAATTATTTTATATTACAATTGTTGAGATACTGTTGTACAAGTCACCATGTATCTCGTTCTATCGTTATAACAAGTGCACAATTGTTGTTTAACATAGCTGTTGAGACATTGTTTTGTATAGGTTCTCCACATATTTTATATTAAATTACAATCTGGAGACTTTAGGATGTATGTCCTCTGGGGCTACAACACGTTTCTGATGGAAGTGTGATAAAAATAAAAATATATATAGGTTTCCGAAAGAACTAGACCTTTAGAAAGTATCAACAATGCAAAGAAAAGAGGACAGATTAATCGTGATACTATGCACTGTTTAAATTTGGCCCAGACGTGTTACACCCTAAGGACACCAGAGGGCGATTTGTGGCCACAATGTGCACGCTTACGCACAGGATAATCTATTTAAGTGAGTAATTTCGGGACGACCGTAGAGATACAAGCAAATTTCCTCCCGGTATGAAAAACCTAATGAAAAAACAAACCATGTGGAGGTATAGAAAGTGGACAGACTACTAGTGTGTAGGATGAGATGATTAAATAATCACCCTAAGACAGAATACGATGACTAACGGGTGTTACCTATAGCAAACTAACAGTCCTGATGATGACCCAGGATTTATTGATCTACATAATTGGGGTCGAAACGTTGACAATTTGATTGTGTGGATTTTTCTTGAGAGACTAAAAAGGGACTGCTGGACCTCTGGAGTGATATGAATCCGGGTATAGAAGATCGCAAAGAAGTTTTGATGTTTTAACCACATTTTGTATATTGTACAGAGCACATTTGCACAAACGACTTTCACTACATTCGCTTTCACTGCGCCATCACTATAGGAGCACCATAAGGAGTGAATTCAAAATCAAGAATGACTGTGTTTTTTAGTAATGATATAATAAAATGTGAATTGTTGATAACATTTGCACATGTTTGAATAGTGTTAAAAATTATTTACCAGGAAGACAAGGGTTTTACTTCCCCCTGTAGGACCATTGTTTAATTGCTTACTACATCGGACATCAGCAGTATCCCCAGAGGGCAGCCATCCGAGGCTGCAGGAGACGCCCTGGACCCTGCACCCACCACTTGAGGCACCACCACCAGCACTGGCACTACCAGCAGTTTGCAGCCTAAGTCGCTGCAAGATGGAGTTTTGCTCTGCCTCCATGGAGTATCATGCTACCTGTTCCCTGCACATCTCGTTCCTCAGACCCAGGTGAGGGAATGTGAACTGCCACACCCCAGGTGCAGCATCACTGGGCACAAGGCCCCCTCCAGAACCAGTGGAGAGATGCATCCACTCCCCCTATCCTTGGCAGGATGAAGCACAATGGGCACAAGGTCCCCTCCAGAACCAGTGGAGAGATGCATTCACTCACCCAATCCTTGGCAGGATGAAGCAGACTGGGCACAAGGCCCCCTCCAGGACCAGTGGAGAGATGCATCCACTCACCCAGTCCTTGGCAGGATGAAGCAGACTGGGCACAAGGCCCCCTCCAGAACCAGTGGAACATGTCACCCACTTGAGAGACTGTGGCTTTGCACTCCCCAGGACCAAGCAGTGGGCAAACCACCCACTTGAGAGACTTGAGAGACTGTGGCTTTGAACTCCCCAGGACCAAGCAGTGGGTAAACCACCCACTTGAGAGACTTGAGAGACTGTGGCTTTGCACTCCTCAGGACCAAGCAGTGGGCAAACCACCCACTTGAGAGACTTGAGAGACTGTGCCTTTGCACTCCCCAGGACCAAGCAGTGGGCAAACCACCCACTTGAGAGACTTGAGAGACTGTGGCTTTGCACTCCTCAGGACATCGCTGTGGGCGTGTTGCCCCCTCAAGGAGCAGTGGCATAGTACCATCTTCTGGCTGAGGTGTCCCCCCTCCCCTTCCCCCTGAGGTGCCTGTGTTTTTTCGACCTGATGCCCCTGCAGTGTTCTCTCCGTTTTGGGGCAGGAGTCAAGTGTTGGTTTCACCCATGATTTTTTGGGCCACTGGTCCACAGACATTTGCAATGGACAGTGTACTGCCCTCTGTACATATTGTAAATATTTGTATTAACTGGTGTTTACAATTGTTAACTTTATATGCAATTTTTAAATATCACAGATTTGACTCAATTCCTTTTGTCCTTGCATTCTTCCAGGGGGTTACAGGATGTATCTGTAATGTTGTTGGATTTGTTAGTGTGTATGGTGTTGTGGGTGAGGGTGGGGGTGTTGCGTGTGTGTGTGTGTCACTCTCTTTTTCCTCCCCCCCTCCCCTGTGTGCTAGGTGCAGTACTTACCGTCGTCGTCGCCACCTTCTTTGAAATTCCTGGTGTATTAGCAGATACACCAGCATGGGGAGGACCTGCAGTTCGGGCTCCATGGCGTCCTGGTTCTTCGTTGAGGTGTCGAAAGGTGAGTAGTTCCCCTTCAGTGTACTGTTTCTGCCGTGCTTTTGATGTCGTTGGTACCGCCCACGGAAAAGCTGGCGGATTGGAGCCTTGTAATACGGTGAGCGGTACATTGTCTTCCGCCTGTCAGTTGGCGGTGACCGCAGCGGTGTTTGTTGCTAACGCCCTGGCAGGTGGAGTGTTAAAGTGTCTGTCTATGTTGGCGGTTTCCGCCGTGGTCCTGATCCCATTTTTTTGTCCGCCAGCCTGTTGGCGGTATTACCGCCGCTTTATCACCGACCGCCAGGGTTGTATTGAGGGCCATTATCTTCTGGGAGCCAAGTATACAATGACTGCATACACAGATCATAGGAACCTGCAATTCATGAGTTCAGCTCGACTATTAACAGCTAGGCAACTCCGGTGGATGTTATTTTTTGCTGAATATGACTTTATTGTAACTTTCAGACCTGGTCAAGAAAATCAAAAAGCTGATGCCTTATCCCGGCAACATTTCATAACAAACCACACCATTGGTGAACCACAACCTATTATCGCTCCTGATAAAGTGATTTGTATATCCAAGGTTGAAGCATTTTTAGAGGATATTCAAAAGTAGTTGCCTATTACTGAGTGGCCTGACTTGATTAAGAATACAAAAAATTCGATTGTTTAAGGATTACCTACTCATGAATCTAAAGTATACTTTCCCACACAAGAACTTAGAAAACTAGCCTTTCAATGGCAACATATACATCCTATGGCAGGACATCCAGGGCCACAAAAGACTGTAGAAATAATGGTCAGGTATTTCTGGTGGCCATCACTGAAAAAAGATGTTACACAAATGGTTTGGGACTGTGAAACTTGTGCCAGAAATAAATCAGATCATATTAAACCTAAAGGACTTTTGCTACAACTTCCAATCCCGTCAACCCCTTGGGAACACATTACCTTCATCGCAGGGTTACCTAAAGTAAAGGGACACACAGTTATATTGGTAATCATAGACAGTCTAACAAAGTATGCCCATTTCATTGCTTGTAAAGATTACATTGCTGTGTGTATTGCTATTTCTTTTTGTAGGTCTCCTTCCTGGCAGTCTCCTTCCAAATCCCCTTCCCCTCGCCTTGCCACTCTAATACTCTGTGCTACAAAGGTTTCCAGAGTTGGAGGTGCCTGGAGGTGGGCCTAACTTGTCATTGCGAACAGATCCTGAGAAATAGGAGCCTCACTCTGACAGGGTGCCTCACAAGACGAAGGAGGGAACGGGTCCCCAGAGCAGCATACCCAGGGATTTTAGTGGCCATACAGGAATCCAATTTGGCCCTAGAGACTCAGATTGCAGGGGGAGGTGGGCCTGCTGCAAGAAGACTATGGCAAATTACAGCATGGATCAAAGAAACAAGACAAGCTGGGGACATCGGTCCCACAGGTGAAGGAGCTCACTCAGAAGATGGCACTCATGAATAAGGAACCGAAGATGATAGCGAATAAGATGGAGGACGCTGAAAGTAGGTCTTGAAGATAGAATAGCTGTCTGGTGGGGGTCCTGAAGAGGGTGGAAGGCCCATCACTGGAATTACATATAGAGACTTGGCTGAGTGATGTTATGCTGGGAGGAACGCCCTCCAAGTTTTTCCTCGGTGGAGCGGGCCCACAGGATCCCGGCAGTCCCTCCGCCACTGGGGGCGTATCCGAAGCCGATGATAGTAAGACTAATGAATTTCAGAGATTGAGACGAGATCTTTCAGGCAGCGAGGAAAATTGAAGGGAATGGAGATAAGTATCTATCCAGACTACATGAACCTGGTCCAGAAGCAAAGGGGAGCCTTTCCCCCAGTTAAGGTCTTGTGACTGCTAAACTTGAAATACGCACTGATGTATCCAGCAAAACGTAGGATTGAACATGGGTGGGAAACACACTTGCTAATGTCACCACAGGAGGCATGGGAATGGCTGGAGATGCACCGACTTCACCACGACAAGAGACTTGGAGAGGATGGCAACACAAGATGGACAAGCGAAAGATTAAACAGAGCGTCAAGAGCCCAAAAGGGGTCTGCTCCTGCCCCGACACAGGAGCAAATCAAGGCTGCACAGAGGTGAAGGCGCTCGAAGACCTCAGGGGGAAAAACGGGACTCAGACAAACAACAAGTGGAGAGGGCTCACCCCAGACATGGGCAGACGTGACACTGAACAGTCGGCATTGGAGGAGAAACAGACAAGTGGAAAGTTTTCCACAGTGATGGCACATGGTCATGGCTCAGAGAAATCAACTACAGGGGAAGAAGTCTTCCCGTTTGGGCTTAGGGTTGATATATGCTGTGAATTGGGGGGGGGGGGGGGGTTTTGTTAAAAAATCACTGCACGGTAAGGTAGGGAGGGAGGTGGTTGAGGCGTATGGTTGATTGTTCGATTAAATCTACTGGTTGAAGGGATAACTTACAGTGGTACAGTGGATAATAGGGGTCTATGGAGAGAGAACTTTGAACATATAGCAAGAATATTGACTTTTGCACCACTATGATGTCTACTGATAAGTTATCTCTCTTGACACGGAATGTGAACGGATTGGGGCACAAACTCAAACGGGTCTAGTATACAAGGCACTCTCTATGTATCAGTCCGAAGTAATTTACTTACAAGAGACTCACCTCATGGATATGCAATATAGGGCCATGGAAAGGGAGAAATATAAGGTGGTGGGACATGCGCAATATACGTCGGGATCTAGGGAGGTCATGGTGTTTATACCGAAATCCCTTCCATTTCACACTACTCGCACATGGGTGGACCCTTATGGCTGTTACGTAGCGATACTGGGGGAATGATAACACCTCTGTATTGCTATTTAATTAATACCTACCCCTGGGGTTACAGGGTAGGTGCTCCAAAAATAGATGCAATATCTATGGCAACCCCACCAGCTCATATACTAATGGGTGGAGATTTTAACCTAGTAATGGATTTGAGGTTGGATAGAACCAGTAGATCATAGAAAGGGAACCCAGCCACTGATAAACTGGAAGGGTTCACCTATGCAATATGCCTAATTGATATAAATTATGCAGCCTGTCATGATGCCCACTCAAGAATAGACCTCTTTTCACCTTTGAGGGGAAGAAGTGACACAGGCAATGGGGGCAATTGCTGATAGGAAAACCCCCCAGGGCCCAATGGATTCCCAATCGAGTTCTTTCAAAAACTTAGTAAGTGGATGATGCCACAACTGTATGCAGCTTTGCTAAAAAGCTTTTCAAATTGGGGAACTCCCCAAAGATTGGAGATCGACAACAATTGTCCTGTTGCCTAAAGCAGGCAAGCCCAGGGATCGGGGCGATTCTTATCATCTGAGCTCACAATTAAATGCTGATGTCAAAATCCTAGCTAAAGCTCTGGCGATCAGACTCAGGAAAGTAATGACGACCCCTGTCCATCTGCATCAAACTAGGTTTATACCTGGCCGCTCCATGGCATTGAATCTTTGGCGGCTTCATAATAATCAGACTTTAATAACAAATTCCACCAAAGGGAGAGCCATACTTTACCTCGATGCTAACAAAGCATTCAACTCCATGGAATGGAGGTACATGTTTGGAATACTGGTAAAAATGGGCTTTGGCCTGAAATTTCGGAGGTGGATTGAGCTATTATACAACAACTCTGTTGCAAAAGTGAGAGCCAATGGCTATCTCTCAAGAATTTAGATTCTGTAGGGGGACAAGACATGTTGCCCTCTGTCGCCAATGCTCTTTGTGTTGGTAATTGAGGGCCTGGCCAACTGGATTAGGATTGATGCATGGATATGGGGATGGCCGACTAACAGTGGCAAAGAGGAATGTATTTCATTGCACGTGGATGATATTCTGCTATATTTAACTCAGGTAGCCTCTTTGCTTGGACAACTGGGAGATATCTTCCAGGCATTTGGTGAAGTCTCTGGGTTTGGAGTTCACTGGGATAAATCATTGCTATTCCTGGAGGACATATGGGAGCCTTGTCAAACCCTGACATTGCCAATAAAGGTGGAACCAGACAGGTTCACGTTCCTAGGTATTTGAGTTACAAGCTGACCCTCCCACTACTATGATGCAAATCCGTTCCCCCTTCTCAAAAGGTTTGAAGCAGAGGTTAAATACTGTCAATCCGTCCCGGTCTCTTTGATGGGAAGGACCACACTATTTAAGATGGTGACTCTTCATCATTTTCTTTACCTTCTGCAGAACTCCCCCTATCCCATTCCAGACTTGTTCTTTATCAGAGTGGACTCCCTGGTCTGCACACTTCTCTGGTCAGACGGGCAGCCCAGAATCGCTCTTCGCACACTGCAAAGGTCAAAATATGAGAAGACACTACGAAGCAGCACAAGTAAGCATAGTTAACTATTGGGCTATTGCTTCATGGGAGGACCCGGCGTTCCAGGTAGGCAGGGGGTCCATGCACAATAATAGCTACTTACACTAGTTATATGGGGGTAAATTGAGAACCGCATTCAGCCCAGCAACAGCGAAGGTCATTCAGATATGGCAGAAACTTACCGAAGAAATGGGATGGGCCAACTGTCTGGCTCTACGGACATCTATGTGGGAGGGTACACGACTGCCTAAGGTGAATGCCCTGAGAGGCTTTAGAGGTTGGGACGCCAGAGGGATATCATACCTGGCCGAAGTATGGGACGCAACTGGGGTGGTACCATTTTCACCTAAAAACGTAATACCAAATGCCCGATACAGAATGGCTACAATATGCCCGGCTGAGGCCACAGTATCCCAGTAGAGATGGAAACAGGAAGATACTCTACTGGAGCTACGACATTTGGAGGGTGAGATAACAAGGAAACTAATTTCATTGACATACAGCACTATAATGAGAAATACGCAACCCTCACTAAACACATTATGGCAGAGGTGCAGAAGGGATTGTGGGGGAGCTGGAGGAGTTTGATTGGGTAGAAGCGCTTATGTTCCCATCCCGGCATCGCTTAAACTATTACAATTTAAAATATTGCACTGGGTGTACTATATGAGATCCTTGTTCTACAAGATAGGGAAGGCAATGAACGGGAATTGTCTGCGGGCTGTGGGGACACTGGCACATTTTATCACACCCTATGGAGCTGCCCTAAGATTGCAAGGTTCTGGTGAGAAGTAGGAAATGCCCTAGAGGATGTCACGGGAAGCTCTTTGGAACTGAAACTGGAAACAGCACTCCTCAGAATATGGGGCCAAACCGATCAAACCAGGTATCAAAAGCTATTGCTCAACCTTGGTTTCATGGTTGCTAAAAGAGACATTGCGATAAAGTGGGGATCAGGGACACCACCAGGATACAAAGAATGGTGGGAGGGTATGGATAGATGTCAAATCATGGAAAAGGAACTATACCGAGACAGAGGTAAAGAAAAGAAATATGAAAAAATATGGGGTGGATGGGAGGTTGGATAGGTACAATATTTGAAACCCAGATGAACTCTAGGATTTTGTGCAAGACCCCGGATATGGAGGGAGAGATGATGGCCAAAGAGACACACAAGAGATACTGAAGGGACTGCGGAAGTAGAAGTGTACAAATGCTGACAAATGGTGATTGTTCACAGACCCCCATAGGAATAAGACAATACTATGACAAGGAAAGGTACCGAAGAGGGGGGTTTCAGTTTTCTTTCATTGTTTTTTACTCATCAGTGCTCTCAGATATGTATGTATGTATGAATGTATCTTTGATTCCTTGATGTACAACCCATAAAATGTAATTAAAAAAAGGACTGCACCAGCTGCACACTTTGGGCTTCATCAAGAAAAAAGTACTTTACCTTACTTCTATAACTTCAAGAAGGGACTCCCTGTAAACTACAGATAGAAAGGAGCTGGCCAGAGACCCCTGCATCAAATCCTGCAAAAATAGTCCAATGACCAGTGTCATTATAGGATTTGGACCAAGTACATTCTGGAAGTTGAAGTCCTAACCCCCAAGGAGCAAATCAGAGCTCTGGAACCTTAGGGTGAGTTGTGGACACATGAAGGACCTTAAAAGTACTTCTGGAAGAAGATCTAGAAGTTTGGAGCGACTTTAAAAAAAAAAAAAGCTCCATGAGTGGACCGACCCAACAGTGAGAGTCACGCTGGCCAACGTCAACCGCAACCCAGCCTCACTTGCAGGTTTGTCCCACTGAAAAGCTCTGGAGCCCCAGACTTCCAGGATTTGACTGGAGGCTTGTGGAAAGGCAATCCAACGATGTTGCATCGAATCAGCTTGCTGAGGAGGGTCGTCCGACGTTGGGGAAGAAAAGCTCAAAACAAGTTTCTAAGTCCAAAGGTAAAAGCTTGACCACGCAGCGTATCTGAAGAGGGCTCCAGTGAGGACAGCTTCAACTTTAGACCTGGTCCAGGATGAAGGTTTCTGTCTGAAAAAATTCTAAGTCTGAACATAGAAAACTTGACCGAAGCCTCCCGCGCAGCATATCCGAAGAGGGCTTCAGCGAGGTCGGCCTTAACTTGTGATCCCTAAGTGTAGGTACCTACCTGCCCTTACCAATAATCCACTTTCCGACATAGGGGGAAATGAGACTTTATTAATTTTAAATAAAGTCTCCCTGTGTTAGTCTATGGGGCAATTCACTACAATGGGGAAAAGGACTTTGGCTGTTTTTCCCTCACCATCTTTTATAAAGTCCCTGCTTATTTTTACACTGCACCCAACCCTTGGGGCACTTAGGGCAGACCTTAGGGGTGACATATGTAAAAATAAGGTAGTTTAGGACTTTGGAAATAATATGAATTCCAAAGTCGAAATTGGGGTTAACTTTAACTTAAAAGCAAGTAGCAATGCAGGCCTGCTTTTAAAATGACCTACATGCCGTACCATATACTAGGGACTTATAGGTAAGTTGTCAGAGCCATTTATAATTAGGCCAAATTTGCGTATACCATTTTAATCAGAGCACAGCCCCGGGGACTGGTTAGCACACCGAGTCAGAAAACACCAGTATTAATGAAAAATGGGGGGAAAGTGAGGAGGCTGCTGCAATCAGCCCATTTTCCTTACACAATTTCCCCCCCTGCCCCTCCACTCCTCCATCCTGCCCTTCTATTCCTCCCATCACACACCCCCGCCCCACCCAAGCCCAACACACCCAGGAGACTCAGCCCACCCCTGGGTGAGTTTCCCTGGCTTGTCAGGCGAGGAAGATAGTGAAGAGAGCTGGCTCTCCTTTTTCAGGGCCTATTTTTGCCTTACATCCTCCTGTCCTTGCCACCTCAACTATAACTGGACCCATTTTAAACTGAAACCTCCCTCTTAGGGGTGTCTTCCTCCTCTCTGTCTGCTAGTTTGGGTAGTGAGGTGCCCATCCCCAACTTTGCTAGGGCAACACCTAGCTTACCCACAGAGGTTAGTCAGCACTTGAGCAACCCTATCATGACCAATAGGGTCAGGGGGACTACTTTGCTTTTGGATAAGGGGTCTGCCTCCCATGCCACGTGCAGTGCTGCCATGAAGGCCAGCACCCAGCAGAGGCTACTGACAGCTGTCAGCACCCAGAACCACACCCTAAGCTCTGCACTGACAGGTGGCTGAGCTGCTTTAGGGGGCAACTGTGGGGTCCTGGCACCCCTCTTGCTGTTCAGAGTGGGAGGCTACCACGGACTGGGGCAGTCTCCTTTCTGTCAGTGCAGGAGCAACACCCTGCAGCTGGAGAGCTGCCTGACTAATCAGGACTTCCCCCCTGGGGTCAGGTAAAGCCTTACCAGTGCCAACCCTGATCTTCCCCCCTACTGGGTCAGAAGGCCCTTGGCTCACTGGACCTCTTTTTAAGAGTGGCCTACCCTTCTCCTCCTTTTTCCCTTTTCTTGGCGATCCCTGTCTCCTAACTATAGGAACTGGCTCCCCAGGATATTGGGTTGGGGGCCACCCTGGGCGACCGACCCATCTGGGACCATACCAACCTCTGGGAGGTCATTGCCCAGCATACAATCTTAGGGTAGGTCAGCACTGACCACCACCTTATACCAGCCAAGGGCACCCTTCCTCTCTAGGGACACTGTGGCTACCAGTTTGGTTGTGACCCCACCTGGGGCTATCGTTACCCTCCTGGTATCTCCCGGCACATATATATCTGGGGACAACAGCCTGTCACTCACTATGGTGTGACTTGCACATGTTTCCATCAGGCCAGTAGCAGGGATAACATTCACCTGAATGGAGTGAAAGCGCCTACTCCCACCCTCAGCGACCACCAGCTTACCATCTGGTTTTGTCTCCCAGCACATTGCTATGAGGACCTCATCATCTGAGGAGTCCTTCACTATGGCTATACTGAACAGCCCAGTGATAACCACTTTCTTGGGATAGGCTACATCACCTCTGAAGTGCCCTGTCTGCTGACAGTCGAAGCAGGCCCTGTTATCCAAGATCTTTATTAACCTGGGGTCACTCTGCCTCTGCTGGTCAGAGTGGGAGTGAGACTTGCTGTGGTGGGCTTACCACCTCCCTCCTTAGGTGTCTGGTGACCTGCCCTCCCCTTCTTAGAGTCACCCCCATGGGACTTGGTAAATACTTTGGTTCGCAGCCACTCATCAGCTGCCTCTCACAGGTCTCAGGGTCTAGACAGCTTAGAGTCCACTAGATACTGGCGTAACTTTTCTGAGATAATATTAGTCAAGATGTGCTCCTTCATGATCAGATTGTATAGCCCCTCATAAGTACTTACTTTGTTACCCTGTTCACAGCCCTTCGGTGCCATAACTGAGGTGTCTACAAAGTCAACCCAAGACTGGGTATTGACCTTCCGGGTGTCCCTAAACTTCATCCTATACTGCTCTGGGGTGAGACCAAACCTCTTGATGAGACATCTCTTCATATTGGGATAGGACTCTGTCTCATCCTCCCCTAGGGTCAGGAGCCTATCCCTCCCAGACAATAGGATCAGTTCCCATGGAAGTGAACCCCAGTGCTGAGGGCTACATCTCTCTGTTCTCCCCTTGCCCACGTCTTCTCCCAGGCCAACTTCTCTGCCTCGTAAGCTATGTGGGCTAACTGGGCCTCAAGTTCCCTCTCCCTGAGGATCAGTTCTGCTTTTTCTTGGGTGGATACTACAAATCCTCCCCTCCCACTAGCTCGGGACTGAGCCCTGATCTCTGAAGTAAGGGACAGGTGATCATCATCCTCTTCCTGGAGTTTGGAGAGGACATCTTCCCTCTCCCCTTCTATTCCTAAGGCTTTCTCTGTTTCCACTGGCACTGCCCAGGCTTCAAGGGACCGATCCATCTCTGCCTTCCTAAGGTTTTAGCAGCAGGTAAACCCCCTCTTTCAGCACAACACCCTAAGGTCAGCTGCAGTGACAGGGGGTAGGCTAGCTAGATCATGCTCCATGGTATCTCTACTTTTGGGTCACAAAACAACTTTGGTACCAAATGATCAGACCAATTTAGAAAAATCAAAAATTAACTATTTAAAAAATAATTAGTCAAAATTCGAAAAATCTAAAACAATTTAGTTCCATGTCAATCTGGAGGATTTTATACTTGCTTCACTTAAATGCTGCATGGTGATATTAAACACAAGTACTGGAACCCACCACTGCGCACCAGAACTGTTGGAAAGTAGGTTATTGGTAAGGGCAGGTAGATACCTACACTTAGCAATAGGCCACAATCCCCCACTAGGTCCAATCAGGACTCAATAAATTAATCCTTGCTCAACCCTTGGTAGCTTGGTCCAGGAGCAGTTAGGCTGTGTAAAGCTTTTAATATCAACAAAGCAGTAAATAAGTAAAACACAACACAGAATAAAAATCCAACACCAATTTATAAAAAATAGGAAATATTTTTATCTTTAAAATGACACCAAAACGACAAAAAATCCAATGTAGGGTCCCAGAGATGTGAATTTTTAAAGATTAAATGTAAGAAAATGCTGTCTAGTGCCTAAAAACCAAAAGTGCCAACCGCAGACATCTGGTCGTGCTTGACAAGGGGAAAGTCAAAAGTTGAGACCGACCACGATGGAGCCCTGCTCTGATACACTGAGTGGGAGGCCTCGGTCCAAATTTTACCTTCGCACTTAGAAACGTTTCTGACGCTTTTCTTCCTCGATGTCGGGCAGTCCTCCTCAGCATGCCGATTTTGATGTGACGTTGTCAGATTGCCTTTCCGTGAGCCTCCTGTCAAATCCTGGAAGTCTGGCGCTCCAGAGCTTTCAGCTAGACTAACCTGAAATTCAGGCTGGGTCGCGGTTGATGGTAGCCGGCTTGCCTCTTGACTTCGAGTCGGCCCACTTATGGAGCTTTTTTCCAAAGTTGCTCCAAACTCCTGACTCTGCTTCCAGAAGTTCCTTTTCAATCCTTGAAGTGTCCACAAACTTGATCCAAGGTTCCAGAAGCTCTGAGTTGCTCCTTGGAAGTTGAGACTACAGTCCCCAGAATGCACAGGGTCAGAATCCTCAAACAGCCTCTGGACGCAGGTCAGCTGAGCTGTTTTGCAGGACTTGATGCAGGGGACTCTGGTTTGCTCCTATGTACCTGTAGCTTACAGGGAGTCCACTCTTGGAGTTGCAGAAACAAGGCAAAGTCCTTTTCTTGGTGAAGCCCAAAGTGTGCAGCTGATGTAGTCCTAGTGAGTGCAATTCTTCAGGGGTTCAGCAGGGCAGTCCTTCTCCAGTATCTTCTTCCAGCAGGGATCTGACTTGTTGGGCAGCTCTGCCATATTTATCCTTGCTCCTGGTTTGGTAAGTAGTGGGGCACCACTGGCCAATAGAGTGCAGGCTGCCACTGTTTGGGGTGACCACTTCCTGAAAAGTGTGGCAAAAATCAATATTAGAAAGCAACATTCTTTAAAAATCCAACATAGAGAAATTCTCTCCTTGGAGGTTACAGCTGGCTCAGCCCACTCACTGGTGTGGTCAAGTTTCCCTAACACACCCCATTCAGCCCCTCTCCTAATCTAATTAGTAGGGCTCCCATCTGGCTGGGGGAACAGGAAATGGGGGAGGTCCAGTTTCTGTCTCTGGTGGCTTTCCCTCCTTTGAAAACCAGTTTGGCCACACTACCACCATCCTGCTCTGCCATCTGCTACAGCATTTCTCCTCCCACCAAATACTTCCTTTGTTTCAGCACAGGTCAGTTCACACCTCATTAAGGTAGCCTGGTTCAGGCTGCCAGAGGCTGACCAATCAGGAAAGGGCACTACAGGGCTGATTTTGGTAACTGTCAGAAAGAGTTCTAAAATGCTTTCTCTGTAGTAGTTATAATAAATATAACCTTGGCAAGGTGTTGGATTTATTATAACTTTGAATTTGATATCACACTTAATAGTTTTAGCTCTTTTCTAGGGGAAATGAGACTATTCATTTTAAATAAAGTTTCCCAATGTTAGCCTATGAAGCAAATGCACTACAATAGGGAAAATTAATTTGGCTGTTTTCCCCACACAAGGGCTTCCAAAACATCGTTTATAAAGTCCCTGCAAAAAGCACTCCTTCCACATGGCCTTTACGCACCCGGACATAAAGCTGCTACCCCATTTGGACACCACCTCCTTGGGGAAACCCATACGGGTGAAGATCCCCATCAATGCCTTGTACCATGTTTGGGGGAAAGAGCACAAGCACTTTATCACTGGTTAGCAGTGGTAAAGTGGTCACAGTACTTAGGCCAGAAAAAAACAAAGTGAGCATAAACAGGAGGTTTGAAGGCAAAACGTTAGGAGAAACCACACCAAGGATGCCAGGTCTAACAGTAAGTAACTCAGATGTGGTACAAGATGACAGGGGCTTGCAAAGGGGTCGAGATGAATGTGGTGGGATTGGTGGCTTCTGTACGTTAGTTTCACATTTTTCTTTCAGTCCTTTTGTCCTGTATTTTGTCCTACGAGTCTTTCGAAACCTTCATCTCATAGACATGAGAATTAGAAGCTTCATTACAGCAATAAAGAAAAACATTCCATTAATCTGAGTTTCTAGGGCTCCCTCTTAAGAGCACTACTGTCCCCAAGACAAAGGTCCTTTCTAAATAAAAACTACTTGCATGAGCCATTAATTAACTTATATACAGGGTCATCTACCACAGAGTGAGTGAGAGAGATTTGTGTGTGTGTGTGTGTGTGGGGGGGGGGGTCTGCTTAGGTAGCATGGGGATGCATTTTGATTCACTGCTCTCTACTTTCCCCAATTAATACTCACTTAACAAATTCACTTGGAGGGTTGGGTGCTATGTAGAGCTTACTTTATTTCTTCCATGCTGTTCACGTGCTAAAGAGCAGTATACTAGGTGTCACTCTGAACTTGAGTCACGGTTGTGTTTCATCCAAGAATCCATGGGGCCCTATTGGCATCAAGGCCAGAGCGTCAGCCGGAAACCAGAAGGGGTCCCTTCCGAAACCTCAGGGCCTGAAAGAACAGCCCGCCAAAATAAGGGGCAAATGTTCTCATAGAACTCCATGAGGTGGGCGGGGGTCAGTCTTGCTCCCAGAAACTCAGGAAAGGCATGGAGACGACCCAGGCACTGGCTCTACCATGGAGCCAAGTCTTGAAGAATGATGCTCCCTCGTCTCATCGGCAGACAGATGAGATGAAGTGGAAGACCTATTTGACTTCTTATTCTTTTTGTTGTGGTTGGACTTACCCGAGTGACCAGACGACTTTGTGTGCGATGAAGATCTAGGGCTCTGCGACTGTTCCCAGGACCTTCCTCTTGACCGGGATCTGGATTGTCACAGCGTTGCACGTCGTGCCACCAGGAGCTTGAGGGATACCTCCCTCAAGGCCTTCAGGTTCATGGTGCGGCAATCAGCACAGGCCTTTGGGTTGTGGTCACGCTTGACGCACCAGAGGCATACAAGGTGGGGATCCATCACTGACATCGATGGGTGAACAGGCGCCACAGGGCTTGAAGCTGGCCTTTCTCAATGACATCCTGCCACACTAGGAGTTAAAACCTCCAAAAGAAGTTAACATAAAGTCTAGAGAAGTTAAGTTAAAAAATTACTAGGGGTAGCTTTTTTCCAGATCTGCACTGACTAGTGTGGAAAGAAGCAAACTGACGTCAGCGCACCTGCGTGGCACCTATATAGGCACCGTGACCGTCACTTCCAGTGAGCCGAATGACCACCTACCCGTGTGCAGGGGTACTGCTCACAAAAACAATTCCGGTTCCAGTCTGACACCTGTGGATAATTTTAAGGTGAGGAATCTGCAGCTAGAAGTTTGTCAGATACATTTAGTAGCCAAAGGAGGTAAGTGACCTTATAGCAACCGAATGAAGCAAGTATGAGCAGGACGTTGTGTACCTTTACATCAGGTCACAGGATTTTGGAGATAATTGCACTTACAGTTCACCACCGGGAATTTCAGTGACAGACAGTTAAAAAAATATGGATGTCATGAGTGTGTTATACCACAATTTGGATACAATGCTTCCTGATTCAACCGGATAGTCAATCATTTTTCTGGAGTCCAATATAAAGCTAACAATAGAATTTGTGTGTGGTCCTTGCTTAAAATCAGCTATCTAACTATCAAGTTGGACATTTTTAAACCTCGAAAACTTGACTCTAATCTCTCGAGAATGAGACAAATGTAATTTACCATCCAAGAGCCAATCACCCCAAGTCTCAATTGTTTCTGTCGGAATTTGGACACTAAGGGAGCATTGCATCATTTAAATACTAATTTCTGTACCTTTAGTTGAGGCCTCCAAGTGGGCAGCCAGGTAAGACCGAACCTCTCAATGCATGGATTATGAAAGGTGTTTTTTTTTTTTTCAGTATCGCCTCAAGTGTATAGTCTTCATGTGTGTGTGTAATGCCCAGAGTGTGTGCTCCAAACCAGTTACAGTAGCATGTAACAGTACTCTATATCTGAAGCAGTAGGCAAGAGAAAATATGAGGGATATTTTTGCAGTCAACATAAACAAACTAGTGTTTTATTAGTTGTTTAGCTGAATATATTTCCCTTTGATAATCATAATGCTTTATATGGGTGAGTTCCAAAAGTCTGTATGAAAGTTGAAGGGAAGGTGCTCCCTCGAGGGGCACTGGTCAAAGTCAAACTATTCTATGATGTTTTTGTATAGCGCGTAGCTACCCAACCAGGCCTCCGAGTGCTGATAGCAACACCACCATCTGGAATACCTACATGAACGTTTGAAGAGTGACGAACTATAGAAGAGATGAGTTTTGAGAAGTTTTCTGAAGCATGTTTCTGACTGTTGGAATTTGAGGGCAGCGGGAAGGTCGTTCCATCGTTTAGAGGCAAGGTACACAACGAATGACTGCAGCTTCTCACTCCGTTGACCTCAGGTACCATTAGGAGCCCTTGGTTACTGGCCCGAAGAGACATATCTGGTACACAGGTGGGGAGTAATTTCTGAATGATGAGTGGGCTTTTCCCATGTATGACCTGATGAGCGATGCAGAGTGCCTTAAAATGAATTATTTCTTGTACCGGCAGCCAGTGCAGAGCTGCTAGGGCTGGACTGGCTGAATGGTGTTTGGGGATTTTATGAAGGAATCTAGCTGCAGCATTCTAGGCCACTTGAAGTCTATTTATCACTTACGTTGGACCCCCTAAATAAAGGACGTTTCCATAATGTGAATGTGAGCAGGTTAATCCCTGTACCACCACCCTCATGGTGGAAAGTGGTAGCATATGTAGGAATTTTCTGAGGGTTCTCAGAATGCCTATACACAATCCAGCCAGTTTTCATGCATGTGTTTCCATGGTTAGTTTGTCATCAGTCCAAAACCCAGACTTTTTACTGTCTGGGCAGGCTTAGGTATCTGTCCTGGATGTTCTGGCCATGACAGTTCCATTCATCTTGGCATGTTGTTACTGACCACAAATACTTCCGTTTTATCACCATTAGGTTTTAGACTACTTGTGGACATCCAGTCTGTGAGCTAAGTCATGTGTTAAGTTAGGTAGATGCTTGAACACATTGTGTGTAAGAGCCATGGTGATCTGCGTATGACACTAAGGCCCTCATTCAATCAATCAATCAATTTGTTGAGCGCGCTACTCACCCAGTAGGGTCTCAAGGTGCTGGAGTGGGGGGGTGCTACTGCTCAAAGAGCCAGGTCTTGAGGCACTTTCTGAACGACAGGAGGTCCTGGGTCTTGCGTAGGTTGGTGGGAAGGGAGTTCCAGGCTTTGGCGGCGAGGTGGGGGAAGGACCTGCTGCTGGATGTGGTGCAGTGAATGCAAGGGACTGTTGCGAGGTCCGCGGTGCGGAACTGGCGTGTCAGGATGTGAAAGTTAAGTCGATCGTTGAGGTAGGTCAGTCTGGTGTCGTGGAGGGCTTTGTGAGCGTGGATTAGGATTTTGAAGATTATCCTTTTGTTGACGGGTAGCCAGTGTAGGGTTCTGAGGTGGGCGGAGATGTGTTCGTGGTGAGGGAGGTTGAGGATGAGACGTGCTGAGGCATTCTGAATGCACTGGAGTTTTCTCTGGAGCTTGGCTGTTGTTCCCGCATAGTTGCCGTAGTCCAGTCTGCTGCTGACGAGGGTGTGGGTGACCATTTTTCTGGTTTCTACGGGAATCCACTTGAAGGTCTTGCGTTGAATATGAAGGGTGTTGAAGCATGAGGGCGAGATGGCGTTGACTTGCTGGGTCATGGAGAGGGTAGAGTCTAGTAAGAAGCCGAGGTTGCGTGCGTGGGTGGTGGGAGTGGGGGGTGGCCCTAGGTTGGGCAGCCACCAGGAGTCGTCCCATGCTGACTTGTTGGGTCCGAAGATGATAATCTCGTTTTTTTCCTGAGTTCAGCTTGAGGTGGCTTGCTGTCATCCATTTAGCGATGGCGAGAAGTCCAGTGTGGAGGTTGCTCTTGGCAGTTGCGGGGTTCCTTGTAAGACAGAGGATGAGCTGGGTGTCGTCAGCGTAGGAAATTATGTTAAGGCTGTGAGGTCGGACGATGTTGGCGAGCGGAGCCATGTAGATGTGGAAGAGGGTGGAGCTGAGTTATGATCCCTGGGGGACTCCGCATATGGTCTTGGTGGCCTTTGACCGGAACGGGGGAGGCGAACTCTGTGTTCTTTCAGAGAGGAAGGAGGTGAGCCAGTCCAAGGTTTTGTGGCAAATTCCGGCGTCGAAGAGGCATGTGCGAAGGGTTTGGTTGCATACGGTGTCAAAGGCTGCGGAAAGGTCGAGAAGGATGAGGGCAACGGTTTCACCTTTGTCAAGCCAGGTCCTGATGTTGTTGGTGCAGGCGATGAGGGCGGTCTTAGTGCTGTGGTTTTTGCAGAATCCAGACTGGGCGACTTCGAGTATGTTGTTGTCCTACAGGAAGCGAGAAAGTTGGTTGTTGACTATCTTCTCTATGAGCTTCGTGGGGAAGGGGAGTAGAGAGATAGGTCGGTAGTTTGTGAGGTCTTTGGGGTTGGCTTTCGGTGTTTTGAGCAAGGCGTTGACTTCGGCGTGTTTCCAACTTTCCGGAAAAGTGGCGGTCTCGAAGGAGCTGTTGATGATGGACCGTAGCTGGGGAGCAATGATTTGGCTGGCCTTGTTGAAGACGTGGTGAGGGCAGGGATCTGTTGGAGAGCCTGAGTGGATGGTGCTCATAGGTTTGGTGGTTTCTTCATCGTTGGTGGGGGTAAAAATAAAAGTATATTAACAATACATTATTATTTAATAGTAGTATGTCTGCGATCTTGCGGTGGAAGTAGATGGAGAAGGAGTTGTAGAGGTCTTGTGAGTGGGGAGGGTCGACAGAGCAGGATTTGGGTTTTGTGAGTTCCTTGATGATGTTGAATAGTTCCTTGTTGTGTGCGTTGCTGTCTATCCGCTCTTAATAGAAGGGTCTTTTGGTGGTCTGGATGAGCTGGTGGTGTTTCCGCATGGCTGATTTAAGGGTGGTGAAGTTGGTCATAGATTGTTCTTGGCGCCAGGTTTTCTCAGATTTCCGGCATTCTCGTTTGGAGGCCTGGAGTTCAGCGGTGAACCAAGGAGCTTTCTTGTTGATGTGGGTGTTGTTGGTTTTATTGAGTGGAGCGAGGGTATTGGCGCAGTCGTCGAACCACCGTTTGAGGTTGAGGGCGGCGGTGTTGGGGTCGTCGGTTTTGGGTGGTGGGGATTGGGCGAGGTTGGAGATCAGCTGTTCCTTTGAGATCTTGTTCCGCTTGCGGTGAGGGATCGGATGTTGGTGGTGGGCTTCAGGAATGAAAAGTGAACACAGCGGTGGTCAGTCCAATGGTGTTCGGCGGTGTGAGTGAAGGTGATGTGGCTGCTGGAGGAGAATATGGCATCAAGCATGTGTTCGGCTGAGTGGGTGGGCAAGGTGACCAATTGCTTGAGGCCGAGGTTTGCAAGGTTGTCCAGCAGGACAGTGGAGTTGCAGTCGTTGGTGCTCTCCAGGTGGAAGTTTAGGTCGCCAAGGAGCAGGTAATCCGGGGAGGCGAGGTCGTGGGAGCTGATGGCGTTGGCGATGGCGTCGCAGAATTGGGGGCGGGCCTGGTGGTCTGTAGACTAGGGTTCCTCTCAAGGTGGTGTTGGCGTTGATGTGTATCTGAAAGTGTAGGTGCTCTGCGGCATCCAGGGTGTTGTTGATGTTGGTGGAGATCTTGATGGAGCTTCTGTGTACTATGGTGATTCCTCCTCCTGGTTTGTTGACACGGTCTCTTCAGGTGATGTCGGGTTCAGATGAGGGGTTCATCCATGTTCCAGTGAGGAAGGTGATGTCAGGTGAGGTTGTCGTGAGTAGGTCCCAGAGCTCGATGGCGTGCTTGTGGATGGAGCGGGTGTTGAGGAGGATGCAGCTGAGATGGTTGGGGTGTCTGGCGTTGTTGTGGTGCTTGTTGGCTTGATTCCAGGAGAAACGGCATGAGCGGCAGGCGAAAGGTCTGTGGGTTTGCCTGGGATCAACCTGGGTGCAGGCGGTGGGCCACCCGGGGTTGAGAGCGTGGAGCTCTGCGGTGGTGTGGGAGGTGCGCGGACCATGGGGACAGGCACTGGGCGCGGTCCAGGCGTGGACGGGCGCAGACGGGCTTGCCTCTCGTGCGCCTCCGGCCATTAAGAAGGGGAGGTGGGAGGGAGGAGCAGCTGGGAGGTGGGAGGGTGTGGCAAACGGATGGTGCGAGGGGGTGGGGCCGCAGAAACACAAAACACAGGAAAACAAGATTAAACAAGATACTATGCCTACCACTAGACACCAGGGATGAGGCGCAGGCCGGTGCCTGCGGGTGGTGGAGGGCCTCGAATTCGCGGCAGCAGCGAGGGCGGGGTCAGCAGCACGAGGGCAGTCCGGTGGAGCTGCTTGTCGTGCAGAGTGGTCCCTGGCCTTAAATCAGGTCAGAGGTCACCTGTAAGTGAGACCGCCAAAGCCACGAGCGACAGAAGACCGCCAGTGCTGGCGGTCTTCCACCAGCCATATAATGGTTACTGTCGGATTTCCGCCACACTTTGGGTGGAAATCCGGCAGTAGCAATGCTGGCGGAGGGCAGGGCACTGGCGTTGCTACCACCTGCACCGCCCCGCCAGAAGGACGCCGCCAGCCGTATTAAGACCATTGATATGGCTTGGTGGTGTCCTGCTGGCTGGGCACTGCCAGCGGTACGAGCGCCCCTTCCCTGCCGGACGACCTCTTCGCCAGACAAGGTAAGTCGAGAGCATGAAAGGGGAGGGGGGAGGAGTGTGTGGGGGTGTTGTGAGTGTGTGGTGTCTGCGTGTGTGTCTGAATCTGTGTGTGTGTGAATGCGATTGAGTGTTGTGGTGTATGTGTGGTCATATGCGTGTGAGTGAATACGTGTATGAATGTTGAAGTGAGTGCATGTCTGCATGTCAGTGTGTATGCGAAGGTGTATGCATGTTTGGATGTTTGTGTGTATGTGTGCCTGAATGCATGGTATGTGTGAGTGAATGTGCGTATGGATGAGTGTGAGTGGATGCGTGTATGGAAGTGTAAGTGAATGGGTGTATGCGTATTGATTGTTGGTGTATGTGTGCATGTATGCCAGGGAGGGGGGCGCTGTGACAGTAGGAGGGGTGGGGTGCTGTGACAGTAGGGGGGGTTCTATATGTGTAGGGGGCAGGGGGTTCTATATGTGTAGGGGGCGGGGGGCACTATTACAGAAGGGGTGGTAGGGGCTACTATGTGTGTAGTGGTGGGGGGTTCAGGTGCTAGCTTGGGGGGGTGGAGCAGTCTACCGGTGACAGGGGAGGTAGCCCTACTGCCATGGTTTTTGTGGCGGTGCTACTGCTGTGAAAACCATGGTGGTTGGCCGGCTCATAATGCCACCGCCGGTCTGTTGTGGACCGCCGGGTCGGAAATGTACATCTCCGGCCTGGCGGTTCATACCTCCATGGCGGTATGAGTGGCAATGTGACGGTATACACCACCAGCCTGTTGGCGGTGATACAGCCACATTAACCCTGGAGGTCAAAAGATTGCCAGGGTCATAATGAGGGCCAAAGTCTAAACCATGTTCACACAGCATCTCAGCCAGGGGGAGCACGTAAAGATAAAAAAGCATGGGGCTCAATAAGGAGCCCTGTGGAACCCCACAATATAGGGTGTGGACGAGTGAAAAAAACACATCTATGCACACCTGGAAGCTCCTTCTTTCGAAAAAGGCTTCCAGCCATTTTACGGTGTCCCCACTGATTCAAACTTCCTTCATCCTCTAGCTGAGAGTAGGATGTGAGACGGCGTTGAAGGATGCGCTTAGATCTAACATTATCATGGCTGCCGATTCACCTTGGTCTAGAATTGAAGTTCCTCAGTGGCTACAAGCAGAGCGGTCTCTTTGATACTGCCTGGTCTGAAGCCTGTCTCGATAGGATGGAGAATATCATGAGTTTCCAGATAGCTGGAAAGATGATTATGAACATGTTTTTCCAATAATTTACTTGCTACCTGTAGTAGGGAGATGGATCTGTAGCTTTCTGTCTGCAGATTGGTTGTGGGTTTCTTTAATAACGGTTTAACTATAGCATGTTTCCATGCTGGAGGAATTTTGCCACTTACCAGGGAGTGGTTAAGGATGTCCATAAGAAAGGATAAGAGGGTGTTGCCCCTCTGACCTAAGATATCGGGAGGAGCTGGATCCAGTGGCGATCCTGATTTGATCGAGTTTAGGATAGGCTCCATAGTTTAATGACTCAGTGAGGGGAACGCAATCAGGGTGGATCCTGTCCATGGCCTTGCCAGGTGTGTTGCTTTAAGAGCAACAGATCTAGGCAGGGAGCTCAAAATATTATTGACTTTATTGAAAAAAAAAGTTGGCAAGCATGTTACAATGTTCCTTTGAAAGTGGTGGACCTTTGGAGCTTGAGGGTGGATTCATAAGACTATTTACCACCTTAAACAGTTCATTGGAGGAGTTAGGGGCATTCTCTATTCTTTCCTTAAAGTGAACACTTGTGGCCTGTCTTATGGCTCATTTATACTTTTTTTAAGGCTGTTCTTTAGTGGTCTTTACTGTTGATGTTGTATGATATTCTCCAGTCTCTTTCTCTTTTTTTGCTTCTCTTTTTAGCCTAATCAGCTCTGGGTTATACCAAGGGACCCTTCCTTTTGTCTGATTGGATTTGGGGAATCTGCAGGATACAGGAGGATTCAATGCCTTGTTGATGTTTTATCCATGTCAAACAACTGATGGGACTGATAAAACGTCAGTGAATCGCTTTATGGAGTCCTCTCAGAAGCGAATGGACCCCAACCTCTGGGTGCACTGCTGTATCACCAGCAAACTTCATATGGAGTCCACAAAGTAGTGACAGAAGAGCCACCTGTGGCATGCACTGGTTAGAAGCAGTAATGATAAATGACAAATACTGTATTTAGGAGCAACACAGGCTGGTTACAGGCAGCCAGATAAATACCCACTGGGTCCACCCAGAACAATAAACAGATGGAGCGCAGATAAATGTATTGTTAGAAAGGTTGCTGTATTTTACCTGACCTGTTCTTGTGTGCAGATGATGATTGTTTCTTTTAAGCCCTGAAGGTGGCGGCTGTTTTTGATTCTTGCTTGAAGTGGTGTGATTTGACACTGCAAGAGGTAATGGTACGCAGTCCTTCAAGGCCTACACAAAAGACTCAATTCAAGGAGCTACCCTTTACCTCTGACACCCTTAGCCACAGGTCACTCAGGCAATAGGATGCCTTGGGTGATATGAAGAAAAAGGCTAAAATATTGTCACAGAACATTCAGATGTGACAGGCTAACCAATCACAATCTGGGGCTATATCCGGAAACTGAATTGCTCAGGCCTGAAACCTTTCTTCTCAAAGACATTTAGTTAACAAAAGTTGCCATGTGTGAAGAAGCAAGTTGAAAACATAGTACAGTTAAGGAAGTGTTTTTGCAGGGGGCAAAAATCGCCTTTCAAAATTCAAGCCAAAGAAGGCACCTTTCAACTTTCACACATCACAATCTGAAAAAAAAACTGCATTCACTGCTCTTTTTGAAATGAAACCAGCAAAAACATGCATGTATACCCTTTGAAATGGGGGGGAAGTGAGGGAAGCAGTGAGATCTCAGCAAACGTTTTAAAGAAAATGAGATCAGTCTTGCAAGAAAATAATAATATAGCATATAAATTATAGAGACACTTTCTGGAGAACATGAGAGCAGCACAATTATATAAGATCCCACATTCACCATACAGTAGGAAAATGGCTGAGCGTTATATGAAATGAATGCCTCTTTTTGCATGATCAACCTCATCACTGATGCTCTCTATGTTTTTTTCTTACTCAAAGTGCACCGGGACCTGCCAGTCAGGCTTCAGTGCCAGTGCTCTGACCCTTAAAAAGTGTTGTTTAAAATTGATTTACACTGAATTAGCATACTTTAACTTACTTGTAAGTCCCTAGTATAGGGTACCAGGGGTACCTATGGCTGGTTAGTGTCTCTTGTGGACTGAAGCACTAACTGTGCCACAATGGGTGTGACAAAGCAAAGCATGACTCCCAGTCTGCCAAAACCTTCCTTTTTAATATTTATAAGTCACCTTTGAGGTAAGCCTACCAAGCCCTGAAGGCAGGGTGCATGATATTAAAAACCAGGACATGTGCTTTAATGACTTTACATGTCCTGACAATAAAAACCCTGCACTGTCATTTTACTGTGGCATGGATAGTAACACCATTTGCAAGTATGGAGTTACATGCTGACAAGTCTGCATTCGTAACTACCAAATGAGACTACTAAATCAAAAGAATCATTGCATTAAGCCTGATTTATTGTCCAAGTCGAATTTAATATAGCTATTTCGCAAATGGCAACTTTACAAAGTTGTCACTTGGTTGCCACAATTTTTCCAGCATCTGGTTTCTGTTGCAAACAGCTGCTGTTCCCAAGACTGCTGCCTCTTGTGGAGAGGTGAGAATGATTATCAGGATGCCAGCTGATAATGCCATAAACTGGTGTCTGTTTATGGTGGTCAGTTGTGAGAAGTCTCCCACCACCAACGCAACATAGAAACCTTCATCTGATTGGTGAAGTAGTTCTTCTATAGCTCCAACAACAACCAACTCTATATTGCCTAAAGGAAACCCTTCTTGCTCAGGTGGAGGATGTTATTTTTCTCTATGTGATCTTGTAATTGATTGTAATCTGATCTCTCTAGTAACTTAGATAAGTCAGCTAGGAGACTGGCTGATACTTAAAGCGATTATCTGGCTGCAGTGTAGGTTTCTTTAATAATGGGAACAGCAATGCTGTTTCTAATTCCGGTGGACAGTGAGGAATTAATCATATTTTCTAACTGGCACCCTCACATTGCAATAGATCTTTGAATTGCCTAGATGACCAGATATCCTCTTGAGAACTTGGGATCCTACAATTGTAAACAATCTTAGCAAAAGTTTGATCATTTAAAGGTGAAAAGTGTGCCAACTGAGAAGACTTAAAACCTAGAGTATGAACTGACGGCGATGTGGCTGGGTAAATGTGTTGCCAACCCAATTATATTGGCTGAAATGTTTTCTTGGGAAACATCTGCAAACTGATTACATTTTTAATTTGAGTCTATAATTCTACTCATTTGTGTGAAGCTCCTATCTATGTTTTAAATGTTGACTGAGCTATCAAATGGTTAGAAGTTGTCAATGTTATGTGAATGTAAGGACGATTTAGGGGACCATGAATTAGTAAACCTTCTAGGGCCCACGGCATTGCTTTATAAGAGGTATTTGACCAAAGCCATCCCTCAGATGATCAGTATATTCCACTAGAAATAGCTGGGGGTCTTTTTGGAATGTTAACATTTCTTGTCTATGTGGAGAGTGTCAGAGTTAGAGAACTGATTTATTTTTTTGAACATCTGATTTGGAATGCTGCACTTAAATGTAATACCATAATGGTTTGTCTACTGAGAGAGTTAAGTGCACTCACTGCGTAGACATGTAGCATCTGGCCTAAATGGCTTTTTGAATGCTAGCACATGACTGAATGAAATGGTAGACTACACCGCATAACTGGCAGTTATTAAAGGCACAATTGGGCAGCACACCCAACATGGCACCCTAACTTAAAAGGATCACAGAAACAATTGAGTGTTTGTTGATGGCAAATGTAGACAAACCTAAGCCTCTTAGCTAATCGCATATTTCATCTGAACATGGACACACATACCATGTAAAATATGAACGAAAAGCAGAAACAGATTAAAAAAATAATCAAGCACAGAAACTGCCACGACGTTGTGTGGGTAGCCGAAATACACTTAGAAGAGTTCATGTAGCAATGCAACACTTACCAAAGTGTAGGGTTCAATTGCAAATAATTCAGTTTGGCCACATAGGGGGTTGTTACAACTTTGGAGGAGGTGTTAATCCGTCCCAAAAGTGACGGTAAAGTGACGGATATACCACCAGCCGTATTACGAGTCCATTATATCCTATGGAACTCGTAATACGGCTGGTGGTATATCCGTCACTTTACCGTCACTTTTGGGACAGATTAACACCTCCTCCAAAGTTGTAATAACCCCCATAGTGTCTGGGAAGAGGTGTATCTAGCACAGTAAAGAAACAAGCATTTACAATGCAATTGGTCTTGCATTTGCCTGAAATAGAGCTATTGGTGTTGTAAATGCATAACTGGACTTTTCTTACCACATAATTCCAGTGGCCCTGCATATAACTAAAAGACTAGCAGGCCTACTGGAATAATATTTCAAACAAGGCCCTTAAACCCAAACTACTCACAGCTGTAAAACAAAAGTTCCAGCCATAAGAGAGCTTTAAAGGACACTGAATGGTGTGAGGGATTATTATTTTGGGCTCCCCACTAACCTAGTGTGGGGACCCAGAGATGATCTAGACAAAAAGAGCACATTGTGGTGAATGTTTTGAAGGTGGTCCCGTTGTCCTAGGACCACCACAGGCTGAGTTATGTAAAAGGAATGCCCTGTAAAGCATTATGGGAGGAGTTTTGGAGTGTGGCGAATATTGTAATATCTTGACTAATGCTACTAAAAGAATAGCATTGGAAAAAACATGGTCATGTAGCCATATAGTTAGCCTGTACAGGGCATAACCACGTGAAAACAGATTAGCAGAAAACAATGCAATGTAACCATATATTTAGCCCTCAGAGGACAACGGGGGTCATTACAACCCTCGCGGACGGTGTTAAAGCGGCGGTAAGACCGCCAATAGGCCGGCGGTAAAAGTTTTGCAATTACGACCGTGGCGGGAACCACCAACAAAGACAGCCACTTTAACACTCAGACCGCCACGGCGGTACAAACAAACAGCGCGGCGGTCACCGCCAACAGACAGGCGGGAGACAATGTACCGCCCACACTATTATGACAGGCCAATCCGCCACCTTTTCCGGGGCGGATTCAACGCGGATAAAAACACGGCGGAAACAGCCATTTCAAAGGGAAAACGCTCACCTCTACACACTCCACGAGGAACGACGACACCATGGAGCCGGAACTCCATATTCTTCCTGTACTAGTCTTCCTGCTCCTGTACCAGGAGCACCAACGCCGGCCGCGAAGACCACGTGAGTACTGCACCTACGACACAGGGGAGGGGGAGGCAAAATACAGGGACCCACACACGCAACACCCCCACCCCCACCCTCACCCACTACAACACACACACCAATGCATATCCAAACATTACAGTAACAACCACCAACCCCACTGGAAGAATGCAAAGACAAAAGGAAATGAGTGGAACCACTGTAATATATCAAAATAGAGTAAGCAAATATATACATATATACACTATTAACAAAATATACACCACGAATAGTAGTCCAGGTATTGCACTATTCATAGTCCGTGGACCACTGGGCCCAAAATGCATGGGCGAGGCCCACACAAGATACCCGAACATGACGGAGAGAACACTGCAGGGGCATCAGATTGAAATACAACAGGCACCTCGGGGAAGGGAAAGGGGGGCACCTCAGCCGGATGAGTGCACAACGCCAGATCCACGAGGGGGCTCCATGCCCATTGATGTATCCTGGGGAGTGCAAAGCCACAGTCTCTCAATTCTCTCCAGTGGGTGGTTTGCCCACTGCACCATCCTGGGGAGTGCAAAGCCACAGTCTCTCAAGTCTCTCCAGTGGGTGGTTTGCCCACTGTACCATCCTGGGGAGTGCAAAGCCACAGTCTCTCAAGTCTCTCCAGTGGGTGGTTTGCCCACTGTACCATCCTGGGGAGTGCAAAGCCACAGTCTCTCAAGTGGATGCATGTCTCCACTGGTTCTGGAGGGGGACTGGTGCCCAGAGTGCTTCATCCTGTGCAGGACAGACGGAGTGGATGCATGTCTCCTCTGGTTCTGGAGGTGGACGGGTGCCCAGAGTGCTTCATCCTGTGCAGGACAGACAGAGTGGATGCATGTCTCCACTGGTTCTGGAGGGGGACTGGTGCCCAGAGTGCTTCATCCTGTGCAGGACAGACGGAGTGGATGCATGTCTCCACTGGTTCTGGAGGGGGACTGGTGCCCAGAGTGCATCACTCACCCCGTGACGGTCCCTGTTGCGTCACTGCCCCTGCCGCTCATGGGCTAGCGGTGCTCGAGTTGGCGGTGCTTGCCCTGTTCAGCGGTGCTTGCCTTGGCGGTCCTTGCCTTGTTCAACGGTGCTTGCCTTGGCGGTCCTTGCCCTGTTCAGCGGTGCTTGCCTTGGCGGTCCTTGCCCTGTTCAGCGGTGCTTGCATTGGCGGTCCTTGCCCTGTTCAGCGGTGATTGCATTGGCGGTCCTTCATTGCCCAGCTGGGCTGGGGCTGGCGGTCCTTCATTGCCCAGCTGGGCTGTGGCTGGCGGGGCCCTCCTGAGCAGCTGGGCTGTGGCTGGTGGGGACCTCCTGGACAGCTGGGCTGTGGCTGGCAGGGCCCTCCTGGGCAGCTGGGCTGTGGCTGGCAGGGCCCTCCTGGGCAGCTGGGCTGTGGCTGGCGGGGCCCTCCTGGGCAGCTGGGCTGTGGCTGGCGGGGCCCTCCTGGGCAGCGACGATGGGGCTGGCAGGGCCCTCCTGCCCAGCGGGGATGATGGCGGTCTTCTCCGCCGTGCTGCTCCTCCCAGACTTTGCTGGTTTCTTCTGCCCCTTCCCCACCTTGGGAGGAGCCACAGCAGAGTCCACACTCCCCCCGGGACCCCTGTGATCGGCTTGAGTGGCTGGAGTCTTCCCCCTCTCCCGCCGGGCACTGGCCAACTTCTGGTGCTTCACAGGGGTGGGGACTGGCTGTGCTCTGGCTCCGTGATACACTGGCTGGCCCGGTGGCCGGTGCACTCCACATACCTGTGACAACAGGCACCACTGGTCTCGGTGATTTTGTGGCTGAGGTGCTAGTACGGGACCTATGAGTTGGACCGGGGGGTGGGAAATAGGTTAAGGGTGGACAGGAAAAGTTGTTTGGAGACACTGGGACAGGTAGCTGGAGGGGGTTTGGGAGTGGAGGAAGAGGAGGTGGTTGTAGGAGGTGTAACTTTTGTGGCTTTGGGTGCAGGTGCATGCGCTGGAGGCTATTGTGAGGTGGGTGTATGTTGGGTGGGTGTGTGCCTGCGTTTGTGTATCTTGGGAGGGGGCATCACAGACACACTGGGAGAGGACACAGGGGACGTGTGTATGGTAGTGGGGGTGGTGACTGCACGTGAGCGGGGTGTGCTGCTGGGTGTGCTGGTGCGGGACGTAGTGGCTGTAGAGGTAGTGCATGCAGGTGTGAGTGTAGACGAGACTGGGAGGGAGGA
The DNA here is from genome assembly GCF_031143425.1 of Pleurodeles waltl. Classification (NCBI taxonomy): domain Eukaryota; kingdom Metazoa; phylum Chordata; class Amphibia; order Caudata; family Salamandridae; genus Pleurodeles; species Pleurodeles waltl. The sequence continues at coordinate 1,503,364,570 of NC_090447.1, forward strand.
GGGAGACGACGAGGAGGGGGACACAGTGGGGGCAGTGGATGTTGGTGTGTCTGTATGTGTGTGATGCTTGCGTGAGTGCCTGTGAGATGTGTGTACTTATGTTTGCCTGAGCTTCCCTTGTGTGGTGAGGTGTGTGCAGGCTGGTCTGATGGTGTGCTTGGGATAGGCAGAGGTACAGGGGATTGGGTCTGGGTGGAGGAAGTTGGTGGGGGGAGGCTAGACCCAGGGACAATGGCTGTCATCAGTGCTGAGGCCAGAGTCTGAACGGTTCGATGAAGGGCAGCTTGACCAGAATGAATGCCTTCAAGGAATGCATTTGTGTGTTGCAACTCCCTTTCTACACCCTGGATGGCATTCAAAATGGTACACTGCCCAACAGTGAGTGACCTGAGGAGGTCAATGGCCTCCTCACTGAGGGCAGCAGAGGTGACAGGGGCAGGGGCAGGGGCTGAGGTGCCTGGGGCGAAGGTGATGCCCACCCTCCTGGGTGAGCGGGCACGGGCGAAGGCTGAGGGGCTGCTGGGAGGGCGGTGCTGGTAGGGGGGGTGGCGGCTGTACCTGTTGAAGTGGCGGGAACAGATGTTGCCACCACCACAAGGGAGCTCCCATCGGAGGACGAGTCTGTGTCGCTGGTTGCAGATCCTGTGACCGCCGTGGTGCTCCCCTCACCCTCCGTCCCACTGGTGTATTCTGAGTCCGTAGTGTGGGCCTCCATGCCCATGTGGGATGCAGCTCCCTCGTGCTCCGGTGCCACTACACCTCCGCCTGATGATGCTAATGCACACAAGCACAGGGAGACCACAAAAAGGGGGGGGGGAAACAGAAGAAAGACATGTTGAGTGCATGCATTACTGCTACCGTTGGCGGACAAGACAGACAGAGCAGCCCCCTGCACTACGTTGCGCTGTTGGGCTCTACAGTGCAATTCCTGGGAAATGGCCTAAAAGGCTATGGACGACATCTGCACACATAGATGACACAGGGGCATGAATAGCTGTACTTGGCACTCTGCAGAGGTGGGGTGGGGTGGGGGGCCACAGGGCCATGCTTTACGAAGGGGCCTAGCCTACGGAAGTCGCCCTGGCCTAGGGAAACCCACAGCCCTCCTCCCCCACCCAGACACCTCCACTGCGTGCAAAGTCAGCAGAATGAGAGTGTACTCACCCCCTTGTGTCTGCTGTGATGCCCTCAAGCGCCCATCCAACTCTGGGTGAACCACCGCCAGGATCCTGAACATCAGGGGGGTCATGGTGCGACGGGCACCCCTCCCACGTTGGGAGGCCATCCCCAGCTGAGCCTCCGCCGTCTTCTTGCTCCAGCGGCGAATGTCCTCCCATCTCTTCCGGCAGTGGGTGCTCCGTCTGTGGTGGACCCCCAGGGTCCGGACGTCCTTGGCGATGGCACGCCAAATATCCTTCTTCTGGTGGGCGCTGACCTACATGAAATGTACAGGGGAAGAAGAGAAGTCATAACCAACTGCACCATCAAAGTGAGTGGCCCACATCCCCACCCTTGCCATGTGGCACATGCACACATCGTCTTTCATGCACGCAGAACTCAGCCCCCTTCCTTCTTACAACCAGCCCTCTCCACACATGCATAGCCCATACAGCATGCTCCCTGTGTACTTACCTGTTGGTCTGGAGGACAGTAGAGTAGCGTGTACTGGGGGAGGACCCCGTCGACGAGCTTCTCCAACTCCATCGCAGTGAAGGCAGGGGCCCTTTCCCCAGACACACAAGCCATTGTCTCTTCCAGACCGAGGTCACAGCAGCACTTGCAGTGTAGGTCCTCTCCTGTCGAAGATCAGGTATCGAGTGATTCAACAGCTAGAAAATGGCGGTCACGTCCGCGGCGGTGCGTACCATCACCGCCGGCGTACATCGTCATTGGCTCCTGGGACCCATAGGGTCCAATGTTAACCAATGCAGCATTGCGCCGCGGTCTTCGACCGCCTACCGCGACGGTGTACAATGCCAGCGCTGTTACCTCACATCCCATTGTCCCGCTTTAGAGGTCAGGCAGCCGCCATTTCAGGGGCCCACTTGGCCTAGTTACCAACTGCGTCACACATACCTAGGCCTACTCTCAACACACATACAGGCCAGAATTTGTGTATGAATCGTGTTCTGTCTAGACTGTGGGTACATACCTCTGAGTTGTTTGGCTCTGTGATCGCTGTTGTCCTTCATAGGCACCGTCTGCTGGGACATGTGAGGAGATGGCGGAATCCTCCAGAGTACCGACCGATAGTGGACCTGTCGACAATGGAGGAAAGACATTTGATCATCACCTACAGGTTTGACCGTGCCACAATCCAGGAACCGTGTACCCAGTTGGAACCAGACCTGATATCAGCAATCCGCGCCATCCCACAGGAATCCCCCCTCAAGTGCAGGTGCTATCAGTGCTCCATTTCCTTGCAAGTGGGTCTTTTCAAACAACTGTGGCCATGGCATCAGGAATGTCCCAGCCTATGTTTTCCAACGTGTTGTCCAGAGTGTTGTCTGCCCTGCTGAAACACATGCAGAGCTACATCATTTTCCTCAGGTGGAGGACTTGCCTACAGTGAAAGGTGACTTCTATGCCCTTGGTCATATACCCAACATCATAGGTGCCATTGATGGGACCAATGTGGCATTGGTCCCCCCCCACAGGAGTGAACAGGTGTACAGGAACCGGAAGAGTTATCATTCCATGAATGTACAGATGGTGTGTTTGGCAGATCAGTACATCTCACATGTGAATGCCATGTTCCCTGGCTCAGTGCATGACGCCTACATCATGCGGAATAGCAGCATCCCTTATGTGATGGGTCAACTACAGAGGCACCAGGTGTGGCTATCAGGTGACTCTTGTTACCCCAACCTTTCATGGCTACTGATCCCAGTGAGGAATCCCAGGACCAGGGCAGAGGAACGCTACAATGAGGCACATGGGCGAACTAGGAGGGTGATCGAGCGGACCTTCGGCCTCCTGAAGGCCAGGTTTAGGTGCCTCCATATGACAGGTGGATCCCTATTCTACTCACCAAAGAAGGTGTGCCAGATCATCGTTGCCTGCTGTATGCTTCATAACTTGGCTTTGCGACGACAGGTGCCTTTTCTGCAGGAGGATGGTCCAGATGGCGGTGTTGTGGCAGCTGTGGAGCCTGTGGACAGTGATGAGGAGGAAGCAGAGGAAGAAGACATTGACAACAGGGACTCAGACATCCAGCAATATTTCCAGTGAGACACAGGTGAGAATACATTCCTGCCTACTACAAGTACTTTTACACTTCTACCTCTCTCCTGTCTGTCGATTTCACCCAGTTATGGTCACTGAGTTGTCACTTTCCCTCACGGTTTCACAGGTGTGGGTCCCAACGTGTGTCATCTGCTTAGATTCCTCAGGGACTAGAGCTGTGTGACAACGGTATGTTGACATTACTATTTCCTTGTCACTGTAATTGCAAATACACTATTTCGAAATCACAGACAGACTCCAGATTGTTTTGTGCTTTAAGTGTGTTTATTTAAGTGCTCAATATTGGAGGGGGTAGTAAAATGGTGAGGGGTGATGGTGGAGGAATGTCCATGGCAGAGTCCAGTCTATTTGTCTCATAGGTGCATTGCCCATATGGGCATAGGAAGTGGAGCTGGGGCAGTTCCAATATGGACAGGGTGACAAAGTGGGACAGTGGGTTGACAATCAGTTTGGTCTCATTTCTTGGCGGGGGTCTTGGCATCGTGCTCTGTCTTGTTCCTGGATCTCAGGGACCGCTTGCGGGGTAGTTCTCCATCTGCAGGGGGTGGGGTAGGGTTCTGGTGTGGTGGTCCTGTGGCAGTGCCTCCTGTCCACTAGCACTGGCGGAGGTGGTGGGCAGTTCATGGTCCATGCTAGTGTCAGGGGCCCCTTGGAGTGCCACTGTGTCCCTCCTGGTGTTGAGTATTTCCTTCAGCACCCCTACGATGGTGCCCAGGGCGGAGCTGATGGTTCTGAGTTCCTCCCTGAACCCCAAATACTGTTCCTCCTGCATGCGCTGGGTCTCCTGAAACTTGGCCAGGACCGTTGCCATCGTCTCCTGGGAGTGGTGGTATGCTCCCATGATGGAGGAGAGGGCCTCGTGGAGAGTGGGTTCCCTGGGCCTGTCGGCCCTCTGTCGCACAGCAGCCCTCCCAGTTCCCCTGTGCCTCCGTCCCATGGACCGTGTGCCCACTCCCACTGCCCCCAGGTCCCTGTTGTTGTTGGGGTGGTGGGTTATCCTGGGTTCCCTGTAGTGGTGGACACACAGCTGATTGACGTGTCCTGGGGACGGAGGTATGGGCCCCCTGGGTGGGTGCTGTGCTGGTGTTACCAGAGGGTGGAAGGTCTGTGGTGGCCTGTGCCTGTGTGAGGGGAACTGACTGTCCCGAGGCCCACGATGGTCCGGGCTGGTCATCTAGATCCAGGTGGACAGAGCTGCTGTCATCACTGTGGGCCTCTTCTGTGGGTGGGGTGGAGATGTCTGGACCCTCCTGTCTGGTGACGTTGGGTAGTGGTCCTGCAGGGGTGGAAAAGCATGATAATTGCATCTGTGTGTGTCATGGTGTGCAATGGGTGGGTGACCGTGTACCTCAGTGCTGGCATTCCTGTGTGGGGGCTTGTGTGATGATGGTTTAGGGGGTTGTATGGGTATGTGCAGTGGGCATGCTTTAGTGATGGGTGCCCATGCTTTGGTGTTGCATGCAGGGCTTGGTGTTGGGATGGGTGGTTTGTGATATTGGTACATTTGTGAGGAGTTGGAGTGCTGGGGGTGAGGGTGAGGGTGGGGGTATGTGCTGGCATGCAGGTAGGGTGGGGGATGTAATAGTTAAGATTTGTCTTACCAGAGTCCATTCCTCCACCGACTCCTCGAAGGCCCTCAGGATGCAGAATCTCCAAGACCTGCTCCTCCCATGTTGTTAGTTGTGGGGGAGGAGGTGGGGGTCTGCTGCCAGTCCGCTGAACCGCCTAGTGGTGTCTTGAGACCACGGAACGCACCTTCCCCCGTAGGTCGTTCCACCTCTTCCTCATGTCGTCCCGATTTCTTGGGTGTTGTCCCACTGCATTCACCCTGTCGACTATTCTTCGCCATAGCTCCATCTTCCTTGCAATTGAGGTGTGCTGCACCTGTGATCCAAATAGCTGTGGCTCTACCTGGACGATTTCCTCCACCATGACCCTGAGCTCCTCCTCCGAGAACCTGGGGTGTCTTCGCCGTGCCATGGGGTGGTGTAGGTGATGTGTGGGGTGGAGTGTGTGGTGATAAGTGTGGTGATATGTAGTGGTGTGTGGTGTTTTGTGCGTGGAAGTTGTGTGGGTGATGGTGTTGAGTGCCTGTGGATGCTAGTTTGTGGATGGTGGTGTCTCTCTCTGGCCTTCTCTCTGTAATAGTGGTCGTAGGGGGATGTGGGTGTGTGTTTCATATAGTATTGGGTGTGTGGGAGTGGTGTGTGTATGTGTCTCAGGTGTGTGTATTTTGAATTGTCCAATGTGGCAGTGTTTTGTATGTGTGTGTGTATTTTGAGCGCGGTTGAAAGACCGCCGTGTGGATTCGTGTGTCGTATTTCTGGTGGCGTGACAGTGGAGGTTTTGTCGGATTCCGAGATGTGGGTCATAATAGCTGTGGCGGAATTCCGCAGCGGTGTCTTGGCGGTCTTCTGCACGGCGGTAAGCAGCTTTTACCACCAATTTTGTAATGACCACCAACGTGCCTTACACATTTTCAGGTCTACTGCAACGCTATTACAAACAAGGCCCTAGAAAAAGTTCCAGCCATGAGAGCACTTAAAAAGACACTGAATGGTGGAAGGGGTTATTATTTTGGGGTCTCCTCTAACCTAGTGTGGGGAACCAGAGATGACCTAGACAGAAAGAATGCATTGGCTGAATGGCTTGGTGGTGGTCCCATTCTCGTAGGACTACCACAGGCTGAGTTATTAGCAAACATGTTTTGTAAAAGAAATGCCCTGCAAAGCATTATGGGGCGAGTTTCCAGAGTGCAGTGAATATTGTAGTTGAAGATTTCTGTGTTATTTACTAAAGCATTTACCAATTACAAGGGATTTTTTTAAGCTGTGGAGCGCGAAGGGAAGAGGCAAAAGCAAAATTGAAATGACTCCGATTAGGTAACAGTGTGAACAATGTGACGAGCACTCCAATACCGCTGATCGAGTTCGCACTGTGAGCGCCATGGAGTGCAATGCAAAGGGGAGACACAAAAGAAAAAAAGTAGTTCGCCCACACATAAGTATATCCCAGTCATTCAATAATCCATGAAACAGAGTCAGTCTGCAAGGCGTAACAAAAGAGCCTGAAGGCGGGTGTAGTGCTTTCCTCTTATTTAGTTTCTAAGCACTAACATAACACAACAGAAATGCACTTGTGAGGTCAAAGAAGACTTTTATTGTTATTTTATTCTTCCCCAACCACACTGTTTATGAATGAATGACGAATTAGTAGCTTTCAAGTCCGCGTTAATCAAACAGAATATATCAGTTTGCAATATACACAGCAGGTTATATTTATAAGATATTGAATGCAAAGCAAAACAAATACTTCACCGTGTGGGAACTATTCACAGCTTCATCTTTCTAAGGTCTGCAAGCTGAGGACCCCTGTCAGCCGCGAGAAAGAGAGATTCATCTACCCACACGGGATTGCTGGCAGCCTGCGCCAAGCTCCAGCACGAGGTCCGGCAGATTCGAATCTGACTCTCTGCAGCCTGTTACATTTGTTACAAAGGTGTGCCCCCTCCTCTCAGACCTGGGAAACTGAGCAAGCCTTTTGGAGACTGGCCAGGTCTCCAAGACTACTCCTGTTCCCAAGCTCAAGGGAAGAGAAACAACGCCCATGTACTCTCTCTTATCAGGTCTAGTCTACTGTGAGAGCAAAACATCTTGGTTCTCTGGTGCAAAAACACAGCTTGGAAAAATACAGAACTCCACGTTAAAGGCAATGGGCAGCTAACCTAAATATCAAATGCAATGTCATGTTAAAGGCAATAGGCAGCTAACCTAAATATCAAATGCAATGTCTAGTGTCATGTCAAAGCCCATAGGCATCTAAGCTGAATACAAAATACAATGTCTTATATCATGTCAAAGCCCATAGGCAGCTGAGCTGAATACAAAATGCAATGTATAATATCATGTCAAAGCCAAAAGGCAGCGGAGCTGAATACAAAATGCAATGTCTAATATCATGTCAAAGCCAATAGGCAGTTAAGCTGAATATCATGTCAAAGCCAATAGGCAGTTAAGCTGAATACCAAATGCAATATATAATATCATGTCAAAGCCAATAGGCAGCGGAGCTGAATACAAAATGTAATATATGATATCATGTCAAAGCCAATAGGCAGAATATCTAATAGCATGTCAAAGTCAATAGGCAGCTAAATTGAATACATCATGTCAAAGTCAATAGGCATGCAATGTCAAAGCCAATAGGCGGCTAGACTGGATACAGCATGTCAAAGCCAATAGGCAGAATACAGAATGTAATGGCTAATGCAATGTCAAAGCCCATAGACGGCTAAACTGAATACAGAAAGTAATGGCTAATGCCATGTCAAAGCCAATAGGCGGCTCAACTGAACAAAACATACCATGTGCTACTGGTGAACATTGAGCAACTAATATGCGCAGTGGTGAAACACAAAGTCATTGGTCAAAACAAAACTCCATCAAATAGCAGGACAGCGGGACAAACATAAAGCGTTTACCAATGACATCAAGGGATTTTTGAAAGGCAAGCCCAAGAACGAATGAAAGAGATGGGCGTGAGGTGGGCATGTTTAAAGCCCAAAGATAGATAACAGATTGGAAAAGCAACACTTGCACGCTGGTATGCTCAATTTAACAACTGCAAGCACACTGCAAAGCAAATGTTTAGAACTTAATTATTTTTTTCTCAAATTTTCGTTTTTACAAGCTTGCTAAAAAGAGTTCCTTTGGGAAGTAGTAAATTCTTATTAGTATAGATAATCCCAACAACAGTGTTACAATTTAAATCCTGAGTTTGTGTTACTGCAGCGCAAGCACTCTTGCCAGTGTGAATGACATGTGACTCCTACAGCTTGTAGCTCTCATGACCCACATCTGTTTAGCATCTTGTAGTCTTACATTCCCTATAGATTGATTTACACACTTGTATGACTCATTGTTCCTATACAATATATGTGTGCTTTAAAGCGCTCTGACAAACTTCAATGGGATGAGTAGCGCTACAATAAAAGAAATGAAATGAATGTGATAGAGGGGCTACGGTGAGACAGAGTGCACTATGATGGAATCCGTAGAGAAGACGTTCATGGCGGTGGTGCCAACTGAGAGTGTCGCACCAGGCACCACCAACTATAAACCTGGCCCTGACAGGCATTGACAGAGACAGTAGAAAACAGGCAGGAAAATAGAGACAGTCAATAGAAAAGAGCACAAAGGAGAGGTAGAGGAACAGTTTGACCCGTGCTGATATCCTTGCAAGTGAGGAAGCTGCTTTCAAGAGAGCCATGCATGCCACAGCTAGCTAGCCAGTGCAGCCTCAGGAGAAGGGGAAACATATATACATTCTAGAGCAGTGGTTCCCAACCTGTGGTCTGGGGACCCCTGGGAGTCCCGAAGCCTCCACAGGGGGTCCACGACTGCTTAGACAATTAAGTAACATTACCAGATTAGGTCCCCAGCTTTCAGTAATGACAAAGTGGGGGGGTCCTAGGATTCCAATAATGAGTCAGTGGGGGTCCCTGGGTTCCAGTAATGATAAAGTGGGGGTCCACAGAAGTCAAAAGGTTGGGAACCACTGCTCTAGGGGGTGATTCTCGCCGTACGATCATAGTAGGATGACGACATACTCCTCTCTAATTGGTCTGACCAGGCAGGCCAGCAGAGCCAATTATTTAAAAGCCATTTTCCAAGCGGCATTAATAGTTATTGATTGGCTGTCAGGTTTCTGTTTATGTAGTGCTACAGGATGATCATCTAAATGCCATGGAACATGCGATTCGGAAAACAAAATAGCATTATGTTGCAATGGGATTCATTTACGCTTTGTTGGCTGTACTTGCCAGCGCTGGGTGTGGGGCAGAAAACCCCTCTGCCACACCGGAAGTGGGCGGTCTGCCGCATTGAGGATGTCCTGTCCCAGGGATGAGTCCTTTAACTCCCTGCCTCAACACCACCAGCCACGTCTCCTCCCAGCTCCTGCCCCCAAAGATGGAACCTGCCACATGAGAACCACTCTGTGAGGCTCCGTGAGGCTAATTTACCAAAGTGTGGTGGAAATCGTAAAATATGAATAGTGGAAATATGCAGGACACAAGTCGTAAAAAATGACCGACAATGACCGCTCCTTCATAATAAAACCTAAAGGGAGAGTATCTGTACAAAGTCAAAGAGCACTGCACAAAATAAATCACCATGTGTACCTAAAGAGACAGGAACAGACTCGGATTTCACAAAAAGGGAAATGTGGCTTTCATTCAGAAAGACAGCAAGAGACAAGTAATAACCAACTCCGCAGTTGTTGAAGACTTTCGCAAACACTTTTTAGGATCTCGGTGAGTGTCATTTCAACAAAGAAACGTTCTATTTTCGGTCCCTTAGAGCTGAAAAAGTCTAATTTGATACAAACTTTGGAAGGCTCAAAACTGATCAAGAGAACACATAGGTCCTCATTATGAGCCTGGCGGGCTTGAGACCGCCAGACTCACAGTGGCGGTCGGACCGCACCGGTTGTGGCAGTCTGGCAGTCACATTATGACCGTGGCGGAGCTGCCACGGTCTGACCGCCGACACCATCAGGTTGCCGCCATCTAGCATCCTGGCGGTCCCAGCGGTTTTAATCCGCCAGGGCAGAGCTGCCCTCCGGATTACGAGTTCACATACCGCCAGCCTTTTCATGATGGTTCCACAGCCACGGAAAGGCTGGCGTAATGGGGGTGTCGAGGACCCTGGGGTCCCTGCACTGCCCATGCAGTTGGCATGGGCAGTGCAGGGGCCCCCATGCACAGCCCCGTTGCACATTCCACTTCCCGAATTATGGGCAGTGGAATGTGCAACCGGTGCTGCTGCAAAGCCACATTGCCACCGGCTCGATTACGAGCCAGCTGCAATATTAAGGCCCTGTTCACCACAGGGCCGGCAGGCGGAAATTATTTTTCCGCCCGACGGCCCTGCAGTGAACTCCAAATAGGGCGGGCCGTACTTGGACCGCAATGGTGGTCTCTCGGCGGTTTGAGTTTGGCAGGTGGCCTTCGCCGCCCACCAAACTCATAATGAGGGCCATAGTCTGCTTTCCGGTGGATGCCTACTGAGGGAGAACCAGGAAAGCCAGGTCGGTATTAGACTGAAAGTAAAGTCCCTGAAATTACTTGGGTGAGAAGCAGGCGTGCTGCAGCCCAGAGCCAGCAGAGTACAAGGCGGAAACAGTATGGCCTGTGTGCTCAGGAGTCAGTTTGGGACATTATTCCCTTCCTCCTGAAGATTGGGCTCCCTTTCTAATCAACATGGGGATCAGTGAGCAATAAAGGCCCTGCACACCCCACCTGCAATAGTTTTCCTGTCATCTAACCGTTGCCAAGGAAACCCCTGCCATTAGAATACAAATTACCTTGGCTGTACCATAGCACACTGGCTGCTAACTGACTGCATGCAAACTGGAAATAAAACAAGCATTTGCAATGCAATGGGTCTCGCATTTGCTCGAGTTAGAGCTATTAGCGTTGTAAACTCATAACCGGATTTTTCTTGCCACATAAATTGAAAATGAAAAGTAAAACAGTTTCACATAAAAGCGACTGTGTGGAAGTCATGGGTAGTCCAAAATAAACATTTCTATTTTACATGTACTGTAGGGTGGTTGGGGGAATAACATGCTATTATACTCGCAGGTCTCTAAAACAGTAAACATCGAGGAAACAGAAGTTCGCCCGGGGTCTACTACTTCCTGGTCCAGAAAGGGGTAGGATGTGGTATCGAGCGAGAAGAATGCAAGAACTCTGAAGACATCAGTAAGATGAACCCCCAATCACAAAGGCAAATTCAGAGCCTTGAGTTTTCAGAATTCATTGGAATTAGCACTGATTTGCACATTTAATAAAATTAGAGGAAGTGACATCACTGCAGCATTTCAGGGAGTGACAAAACCGATACCCACAAAGAACACACATTTCATAAAATACATTTCTTCATAAAGCCATTTTGCCTCATTTTCACTGAGTATATGCCTGCACCAGGATTAAATGTGTAAAATACAACATCCCTGCGGTCCCAGACAATGATAGTGTGCAGAATGCACACTATGGCCACAGACTTCAATGATAACATTGGGTCAGGCATTAAAGACCATTAAAGTCCTGGACAACAATGAGCACGATTGATCCCACGCAGCATGTACAGTACCGGTTTTAGGATGCATTGCACAGCTCTAGGATCCAATAGTGATGAACATTATTTACCCCCAATAGTAATACATTGTATTGATCCTAAGCAAGAGGAGCAATATTTGATACGGAACAGTGCTTAATTTGTAAGGAAGGCGTGCTGGTGCAAACACGCGGCCCGTGCAATTAAATGTCCAGCACAGAATACCAAGGCTGCATAATCCTAAATCCAGCTCAAACCTCTTTAATCCACTAGCAGACATTCCTTGCCTCTTTAGCTCACTCTTTCGGTTTCCTGCTTTGTCCCTTTATAACAGTTGTTCTGTCTTTGTCTTTCCCGTTTGTGTGTCTTTCACTCCCTTGCTGCAGATAAATAAGTGCCGGTACTCTCCACCGGCATACACAAGCTCAAATTAAGCACAATCTAGAATATATCGAGGATTCTGATTTAAGGGAGTAAACAACGGAGATAGACGAACAATAATTAGCACTAGTTAGTCCAAGCCGTATGAGCAATACGGGCCATAGAATGTATCGTGCAGCCTTGGCCAAGGTAATAATGAGCATTAATGGCCCCAATATTAATGAACGATATTAATCGGAGGGCAGATGAGCAATACTGGCTCACAATGTATTTAACAGTGTTACTCCCAGGCTGGTGAGCGACCACCACCGCACGGATTCACATCCAGGACACTGACAGGGATACTTCGTGAACAAATTCTACACTCCGGGCCTCAAACCGCCATCTCCTCAATTCTTACTGCGCTTATAAATAATTTGGCAAACTTGAGGCACTAAGAAAGCACGGACAAAGAGTACTTTGATGCTCTACTGGTGCTTTTGGAGTGTTCCCAAAACGCTCTTCCCACCCACCTGCCCCAGACCAAAGACCTCCTTACCTTCAGGAAGTAGCAGCCCCCCCCTCCCCTTAGCGCCTTGGGACCCTCACGGGTGAGTAGTGTCTTTACAAATTCCTGATTGATTGATTGATTGAATGAAAGCTCATCATAGATGGTGCTATTATGAACCAAACAAAGTACAGTAACATTTCTGCTCTGTTCTGCCAAACTCCGAGCTTCTGCGTTTGCTCTTAATCAACATATTTAATCTAGGGAATGATGCAAGCAAGCCCCAGGTGCTCGTATTGTTATTTTATTCATGAATCAGGAGCGAGCTGCAAAGAACAGTTGTTACAACAGACTTATTGCATCTTCCTGCCACTGTTTCTTAATGACTGTTCACTTCGCAGCGTATACTCTTTGAAATCAGCAAAGCACTTGGCAGTAATTACCTTGAACATGTTTCCATTGCTGTAATTTTAGAAAGCACGATATTGTTAAAAACGAAACACTAGAGATTTCATGTAGTAAACGAGTTAGAGCTATTAGTGTTGTAAACTCCTAACCGGACTTTTCTTGCTACATACACTGAAAATGAAAAGTAAAACAGTTTCAAATAAGCGAGGCGACGGTCGCCATGAGTGCAAAGCACACACACACATAAGGAAACAGAAGTTCGCTCGTAGTGAAACATATCGGCAAAAGTGCAATTAGCAATGTAACAGGGGCGATGTCATGCAAAGCGCTCAACTACTTCCCAGCGAGATTGCGCTGCCTACGAACTAAAAAGACAAAGTAGTCCCAGAACCATACGGAAAACATGGAGCCTCGCATGTTTTCAGTACTTTACCGGTGTGCTCGAGGAGGGCTAAACCCCGGAAAAGGCATGACATATGGATGCCTTCCACTAACGAAATCAAGCAAATTTTAAAAGGCAAGCCCACGAACCAACCAAACTCATGGGCGTGACATTGGCGTGGTTAAAAGCCCACAAAGAGATTATACCGGGTACTAGAGCGCTTGTGCGCACTCGACTCCTAAAAATGAAAATGCAGGAGAGGTGCGATGTTTACGACAGTTTCCAGCTCACTGCTCACCATAGTATGTTGTGAAATAAAGCCCCTTCAATGGGATACTTGTGTGTAGTATGGAGACAATGTGTAACACACGGAGGTAGAGTATAAGCTGGCACGTCTAATAAATAGAAAAATAACCTACAACTATAAGGTATGGTAGGGGGCGTGGCGTGGCCCATCAGCAAGATGGCCGTCACTCTGTGTGGCTCTGCTGGGCTGGGGGCCTATTTCTTCCATTTATCCTCGGAGCGGCCCCTTTTATGTGATATTTTTAGCAGGGAGCCCTCCTGTTAATCCCCCTGAGGCAGCGGGCTGTTTTTCTCAGCAGCTGCGGGCTGCGGCTTCCCTGGGCGCTCCTTGATGGGAGAGGGCCCGCCCGAGCATTCCGGCACCTCTCTGGGGCCTTCTGTGGGAGGCGCTTGTAGCCTCGCGGGTCGCGCTGTCCTGGGGCCTTGCTGGTTCCTCCGGCGGGCCGCCGGGGTGGCGACCCTAGCTTGGGAGCGCCTGCTCGCCCCCGAGTCCGGATCAGCAGTCGGGTCGGACCGCGGCCTGGTGCAGAGCGTGGCCTCGATTGGGGCGGGGGCCCGCGCTTCGCTCTGGTGCCTGCTGCCTCCGCCTTTGTGGCTGAATAGGGGCCTGTGTGGGCCGGTTGGCAGCGGCGGTGGTGCCTTGTGGGTACTGTGTGGACCCTAGGTGGCGGGTCTGTTCTTCGGTGGAGGTGGTGCCTGGCGGCGGCGTATGGAAGTGGGTGCCCGATCCCCTGCTGATGGTGATTCTACTGGTCAGAACCTTGCCGCGCGTGGAGGAGGATTGGTGCGGCTGCTGCGGTGGGTGCAGGTGGTGCTCTGACTTCTCTGGCTGAGGGGCCCTTCGGCGGTCGGGTCAGACCACGGGCCATTGGTGGCACTGTGGGAGTTGCTGGACTGAGCTTGGCACTGGAGCTATACCCTGCATGCTGAAACCAGACCTGTGGCGCAAGGTCTGTGTCTGGACGGGGCCCCGGGACGGGGGCTGGTCCCTGGTTTCCTGGGATCGGCTCCGCCAGGCCGGCATACCCGGAGGTATATTCCTAAGGTCTACTGACCTGATCTGGCAGACGGGGACTCCCTGGAGATGGCTGAGATTTGCGGAGTGGCAGTGACTGGGCCCGGTGAGCCTCCCATTTCCTTTGTGGTGCTGATCTGTGCTGCTGCACTGGTGGGAGCTGTTGACATTCCTTGCCTGGTCGCCTTATTTGTCCTTTGCGGCCCCGTTGAGGTCTGCTGTTGGGGCCCCGGACTGCTGGACTGTATTGCGGCAAAGATGGGCAAGGCAGAGCAGAAACAGGCGAAACTCACCTTTGATGGAGGTAGGAAGAAGAGTGAAGGGCCTCGTTCCCATTCGGAAGAGCCGTCGGCGGAGGAGGGGGCTTCGGATGCCTCGGTCAAGGCTATGTTTCTCGACTTAAGGAATAGCCTCGCTGGTATAGATGCCAAGCTTGACCATCTGACAGAACAGCTGGACCGGATCAGGGCTAGGGTGGATGATCATGACTCCCGGTTCGACCAGCTGGAGGCGCGCACATCGGAGATGGAGGATCAGCGACGTGGCGAAGGGGAACATCTGCTGCGTATGGAGCGTGTATTGGAAGTGATTTGCAGCAAGAATGAGGACTTGGAGGTGCGGTCGCGCCGCAATAACATTCGCATAGTCGGTTTTCCGGAGTCCACTGCGATGGGTAGAATGGAAAATTTTGTGGAGTCCATGCTGTCTGACCTTTTCCCTGGTGAACTCTCTCGATTTCTGGTGGTGGAGAGGGCCCACAGGTCGTTGGGTCCTTGACCGCCGCCTGGCACCCCTCCACGGCCTATCATTGTTCGACTGTTAAATTACCGTGACAGAGACACTGTCCTCCGACTGGCGAGGGAGCGGCGACCTATAATATACCAAAACTCTGAATTGAGCATCTTCCCGGGAGTACAGGCTGCGTGTAAGGCCTTCCTTCCAATCAAACGCCCCCTCAGCCAGACAGATGCCAGATATTCTCTTATCTACCCCGCGAAGCTGAGAGTGCAACATGGAGGTAAATTGCATTTCTTCACGGACCCGAAATTGGCGGCCAAGTTTGCCAAAACAGTCCCTAAGAAGGCGGCATCGGGGGAGCCGGCGGCTTCTGGAGTTGAGAGAGGTGCATTAAGTGACAATGACTAGAATGGTGGGTGGTGACGAACTCTGCTCTCTCTCTGGTGGCTATTTGGGGGCTCCCTGTTTCTGTTACCGATACTGGGTTAATTGCTTCCTTTGGCTGCTCTGATGTATGATTTATTGAAGGGATCCTTGCCCCCTTCCCCCCCCTATCTCAAGTGGGCGGTTGGGACGGATGGCCTGGCACGCGCCCCTTGGATGAGTCCTTTTGCCATGTTTGGGATTCTAGTTCTGAAGGGGGGTGGGTTCTCTGCTTTGACCCAATTGGGGGGTCTGCGTGGGAGGGTGGAGTTGGGGGGCTGGTTTCTGTTTACTGTTCTTGTTCTTCTCGATTTCACTCTATACTTCTGCTCATACAAGGTGGGCGATTGTCATGAGGCGATGTGGTGGGGGCGGTATTTTTGATTGGAAGATGTGATGGTGCACGGAGATGTGACACTGGTGCGCTGTCTTCCTTGGAATGTGCACGGCTTGAATGATGAGCGCAAGGTGCGGCTATTGTCTGCTAATGTGAAGCGGCAGGAGATTGACATCTGCATGCTGCAGGAGACCCATTTAGTGGCCGTGACTCAAAACCGGTTGAAAGCGGGCTGGATTGGTGAGTATCACGGAGCGGTGTTCTCGCACTATGCGAGAGGGCTTACTATTCTGCTGCGAAAGGGACTACAGTGGCGCACTCACAGAGTGATTGTGGACTCCAGTGGCTGATATATCATGATGAGTGGAATGCTGTTAGACAGAGCTTGCAGGCTTTTTTCTGTTAATGGTCCTAATACCGACGACCCCAAATTTTTCTGAGAAGTGTGGCGGCTTATTGAGTCACTGGGAAGCGGCACCTTGATTTGGGGAGGGGATTTCATTGTCATTCTGGACCTTGGATTGGACCGCGAGAGCCTGGCTAGAGTACAGCACGTTGCTGCTGCTAAAGCACTGTCGTCTGTTATGACTGAGGGGTCCCTGGTGGATCTATGGCAGGAGAGGCATGGGGATAATATAGAGGGCACCTGCATTAACTATGCCCATAATAGCTGGTCTCGTATCGATCGCTGGTTGGGCATGAGGGATGTGGCGCTTTGGACGCGGTCGGTTGAGCACACGGCGCGAACTTTGTCAGATTGTTCGCCGGTCAAGTTAGTGCTGGCGGTGCCGAGAGGGCCGGGGCGTGCGTATGCGTGGCATCTACCGCATGGAGCACTGCGAGATCAGGTGTTCGGGGAGGAAGTTAGTGAGGCCATTATTCACTATTTCAATAAGAATTGTGGGTCGGGGAGTTCTGCTGGTACCTTGTAGGAGGCATTTAAGGTGGTAATTCGTGGGGTATGCCTCTCTAAACAGCACGGCATGCTGATGTCCCTGCGGCGGGACTTGGCTGACTTGGAGGCGCAGATAGTGGAGCTGGAGGGGCGTCTGGTTGTTGACTGGTCTGGGGATACGCTCTCAGCTTTACGAAGAACTGTCACACAATATGAGGAGGCCTCTTCGCGCGAGATCTGCTTTCTGGTGAAACATTGCAAGGCAAGGAGATATGGGGAAGGTGAGAGGGCACGACGCACCCTTGCGAGTATGCTACGAAGGCCATGGGCTAGCAACTATATTGTCGAGCTGAACAATGCGTCGGGAGGGTGTGTGACGGGGTCGGATGGCATCCTGCGGGTCTTTACTGACTTTTTTGCAGAACTGTATGCAGAGTCTCCTGGTCAGGACTACTTCTCCGAGATCAGCTTGCTGTGGTTTGATGACTCGCATAGGTCCTACCTAGACGTCCCCTTCACTGTGGAAGATGTCAAAACGGTGATTTGTAGCTTACCAGGGGATAGGTCTCCTGGAGTTGACGGTCTCACCTCGTCCTTTCATAAAGAATATGCGAACATTCTAGCACCTCACTTGTTGGAGGTGTATGCGGAATCTATGGAGACTGGGGTTCTCCCCACCTCCTGGCCTGAGGCCCTGATCGTCACAATACTAAAGCCTGGCAAGGATCCGTGCAGCTGTGACTCGTATCAACCACTCTCTATGATTAATATCGATAATAAAATCTTGGCCAAGATGATTGTGGCGAGATTGCAGCTCTTGCTCCCGAAGCTGGTCCTGACCGACCAGTCTGGGTTTGTTCCTGGTCAGTCTACGGCTTATAATCTTCGCACGTTTTTTGCTGTTGCAAGTACAATTGCAGCTGAGGATAATGCAGCAGCGTTTTTTTTTAGATGCCACCAAAGCTTTCGATTCTCTGGCGTGGCAGTATATGTTTGCGCTAATAGCCAGAGTGGGGATGAGCACTAGGTTTGTGCAACTGATCCGCTTGCTGTACTCGGAGCCTACTGCTTGGCTGCAAGTGAATGGGATTGTTTCCGGTCCCTTCCGGGTAGCTCGGGGGACTCGGCAGGGCTGCCTTCTGTCTCCGCTGCTTTTCGCGATTGCCATGGAGCCCCTCGTGGTGAGGCTGAGACAACATCATAACCATCGTGGACTGGCATTTCACCAGCGCTATATTGATATCCACGTACGCTGATGACATTCCATTGTATGTAGGCGAGCCGTGTGATCATCTTGATATCCTGCTTGACGAGATAGTACGGTTTAGTGCATTCTCTGAGATTACGATTAACTGGTCTAAATCTGTGGCGATGCCTCTTTCTGTGGGAATGCTGTGATTTTCTTCCAGATACCCTATTGGGTGGGCTGATGGACCGGTGCGATACCTGGGCATTTGGCTAAGTGGAGAGGTAGAGAAACTATGGTCTGCTAACTATGGAAGAGCAATGACGTGGCTGGAGGACAGGGTGGAGGCCTGGCGTTTGTTGCCGCTCTCACTGACGGGACGTATTGCAGTTGCTAAAATGGTGGAGCTTCCTAAATTTTTATACCTGTTTGTGAATTTACCTCTTATTCTTATGGCTAGTTTCTTGCAAAGACTCCGCTCTGCATTGATAAGGTTGGCCTGGGCGGGCGGACAACCCAGAATCTCTTGGGACAAGTTGACACTCCTGTTTGACTTGGGTGGTCTTGCTGCTCCAGACTTGGAGCTTTACTATCACTGTGCACAGGCTCATTATGCACATTTCTGGATACGCCCTATCTAATATTTACTGTATCTTGCGCCGTATCTTGCGCCTGAGAGTGATGCTGTGTGGCCAGACAGTTTGTCACGGAAGATCGGGAACCTTTCCCGCCCTAGGCCGCGTGGGGTAGATATCCGTGGCCTGTACGACTCGTGCCTGGGCTGCTTTGCTGCGCTGGGCTGGTGTGAGTGAGACGGATGCCCCTATGATGCCGGTACTTGATGTTGCAGACGAGCGGATGCACCGGGACACCCGACTGCGTAAACTCCTCCATGAATCGGCCAACAAAAATGTTCTCTAAGTGAAATCCCCTGGGAGGCAACTTAGCACGCAAAGGCAAAATGCACCAATAAAAGTGAAGCATTTAAGACATGTACAATCACAAGGATAACAAAAGCAAATAGCAATGAGGACAACAACAGCACTTTCTGATATACAGTACATGCATCTGTCCTCTGAACCTACCTTTTCATCAAGCAACTGCTAGCACCAGTTGAGCACACCACTGTCCATAGCACTGTCAGACACACACTATGAAACAACATGGTTTCTCCTGGACCCATCGGCAATCACATGGGTTTTTTTTTGGACACCCCATCAACTGTTAAGGAGAAAACTGTGGTGCGTGTAGGGCATTGTGAGTTGGCAGAAGATCCAGCCTTTGCAAACAGCAAAAGCAGCGTTGTCTGGGCTCTAGGGTGCTCCCTGAACCAGCCAAAAGCTCTTCTGCTTCAAGGATTGTGGAGAAAGCATAACTAGTGCATGAAGACTGGCTGTAGAGTAAGAACAAGCATAACCAGTGCATTAAGACTAGCTGTGGAATATGCACGGATAGGATACCTTACAGTGACAATGGCAGAGAATGCGCACTAAAAGCAACTCGTCCAGCAGGAATAACCAGGGGCATGGCTGTCAATTTACCCAAATCATGAGGCCGGTTTTAAGCTGTCTCTCTTTTTAAACTAATAGCATTTATAAATCATTGGAATGTAAAAAGCACACAAGAACTTAACAGACGGTGTTGATGAGAGAAGTGTTATGCGATAACAGTATCCAAACAACAAGGGCACAAGTCCTAAACAAACCAATTCAAAATGCCATGGCCGCCATAAGCATGAGTGCGAAGGAGAGACACAAAAGGAAAAAGAAGTTTGCTCACAGTCAAACATATCGGCAATCGTGCAATTATCCATGTAACAGGGTCAGTCTGCAAGGTATTAACAAAACCTCCCAAAGGAGGGACAAACATAAAGCATTTACCAATGACAACAAAGGAGTTTTGAAAGGCAAGCCCAAGAACAGGTGAAAGTGATGGGCAACGTTAAAAGCCCACAATACTTACAACAGGTCAAAGCGCTTGCGCGCCCGACCTTAAAACATTGTCAACCCTTCTGCCACATTTTTCTGTTTTGATGAGGATGGCATGAAGCGCAACGGTCGCAGGAGAGACGAAACAAATGCCAACATTTGCGTTACATATTTTTGTTTTTTTTCTATTACGATGAGGATTGTTTTGATGTATTTGAAGCACTTACTCACTGATTGGCTCACCTGTTAATCATACCACTTTATGTAACTCCACGTGAAATGTACAAGCAGCATCTATTCTGTCATATACTTAAACACTGTTGTGACTTTGCTCATGCCATGTCTGGTTAAATCTCAGATATGGGCGGAAGCGAGTTCCAAAGACTGGATGGAGCACCAGTGAAGGTTTGCTTTAGCGTTAAATACGTTTTAAAATTTGGGATTTCTGGATGAAGATTGTTCTTGCTCCTGTTCCTTGAAAATGATCAGGTGTTTTAAAAGTATTAAAAGTGTCCAGTGTGCGAAAAAGAATCTTTTTGACATGGTTAGCCTCCACTTTTTGCCTGGCATGTGCTTTAGCCTAGAAGTCGTTGATGCCCAGTGCCCCTGCTAAACAGGTTCCCTGGGCCAGAGCTCTTTCCCTAAACTGTTGCATTGCATTGGCACAATTGGCAACACCTTTAGCTGCAACTATAAGTCCCTAGTAAATGGTACCTAGGTACCCAGGGCATGAGATACTAAAGGTAGGCCCCTGAGGGCAGCAGCACATATTGTGCCACCCTCTAAGGCCATCCAGATGCACCCAGTCCTACCATTATAGACTGAGTGCTCTGGTGCAAACCAAAAGCACACACTCGACCTGGCACACTGCCTGTGTGCTCTGTCCGCTATACACTGCATGCACTATGGGTAAGACTCCCCTCTGGCAGGCCTTCCAGCCCTAAGGTAGGGCGCACCATACTGAATGTGAGGACATAGCTACATGAGCAATATGCCCCCACTGTATCCTTACCTTACCAAACCTGGGACAGTGAGTGAACAGAGCAGCCATTTGGATATATGTGCTGGACACTGGTGAATACGAGTTTCACAGCTACATGATGGCCACTTTGAACCCTGGCTTGTCTGGTATCAAACAACTCAGAATGACAAATCCAAACTGGTACCAGTGTTGGATTTATTATCAAATGTACCCAGGAGTCACCTTGGAGGTGCCCTCTGCAAAAGCTAACTACCCTGGCATGGTTGCTGACTGGTCCTGTCCAGCCTGCCACTGTCAGACACAAATCTGCACCCCTGGGGTGAGGGTGTTTGCCTTCTGGGATGCAGAACAAAGCCCTTCCAGGATAGAGGTGCTAATACCCCCTCCCTCAGGAATGTGCAGTGCCTTGTTGGTGAGCTTCCAAGTGCATAATGCCTTTGAAATTTGAACTCTAGCGCTGCTTCTAGCAGCAGATGGCTGCCCCATTGCAAACCCCCACTTTTGGTGGGAGCAACGGTAGGAAATTCAAACAAAGGACAGGAGGAGTTGTGTTACCTGGCATGCACCACCCCTAAGGTGTTGCCTGCGAGGTGGACTCCCCATTTCATTTTCCTCTATCTTGGATGGAAGGAAAATAGCCAATCAAGTGTAGGGAAGTGATCTCTGCCCACAGGAAGTAGTCACTTAGTGGTCCCCCCTAAAACACCCACTAAATACAGTGTATTTGGTGGGCATCTCTAGACCAAGAAATCAGATTAGATGGACAGAAGACCACCAGCAACAAGAAGATTCAAAGCCACAAGAGAACTGTGGACCTGCTGCACAAAGAAAAGGTGCCAAAGCCCTGCCTGCTGCATCCAGGACCTGACAATCGTCGCTGGGGAGCTGCTGGACAACTGGAAAAACTCTAAAGAACCCCAGAGGACTTTCAGGCTTCTCAAATTGCCAATGAACTCCCTCTAGAGTACCACTCCAAAGCCACAATGAACCAACAAGCCACTGAGGTCCACTTCACTGACAAGCTGCTAATTCCGAAACTGGACACCGCAGCCGGACCAAACGTCACACTGACGACCAAGAGGACAAATACTGTCAGTGTGCTAAGTTTGGTGGCACTGCGCCCTCTAGCGGCTGAACCACACCAATACCCTGGGTATTTGTCACCTAACTTCAGACACCAAGAAAAACAGCACACCCAGGACTGTAAAAGGAACAGGAGGAAGCCCCAGTCGAGGGACTTCAGAACCATCCTGGACCTCCTGCCAGTGTCCCCGTTGTCCTGCAATCAACCCTTGAACTGGCCTACCTTCTGCTTCTGAGGGCATCCTTGCACACAGCTCCTGGATCAATGATTCGCTCTGCACCTGGCTGCCCTGTACTGAAGAACCAGCTGTGCCCTAGGGATCACACACCCCATGCGACCTCGACACTCCAAGGGGAACACCAGGATTCACCTTTAAACTTACCTGTGCAGTGATTTTCCAAGTGGTCCCCCGCAGTGGCCCTGCATCAGCCTCAGAGACCTTTTCTCGCTGCTCCTGCCGGAAACGGCATCCACCCAAACTTCTCCAGCTGGCAGAGTGTGCCCACCTACTACCTTGACAAGCGTGTAAAAGAAGAACTTGGTAAACCCATTGATTCCTATGGTGTGTAATTACACACAGACTATTTTTATTCAACTTCAAACATTCTTATCACAATAAGTACTTAACCAATATTGATGATCTTGGTCTTCAAATTGATATAAAAATCTGAAGTATTTTTATAAATTGGTCTTGAGTTATTCCTTTGAGAGTGTGAGTTGCAAGATTGATGCTGTGAGTACAACAAATGCTTTGCACTTCTCCAAGATTGGCCTAACTGCTAGACCAACCTACCATAAACATTAGAGTTTTTACCCCTGTAAATCAAAGTGTGGTTGCCTCGACCCCCTGCACAGTTTGCCTAGCTTTGCACACTACAGCCAGCCTCCTACATTTGGTGGCAGCGGTGGGATAAAGACTTTGCATTTGCTGATACCACTTTGTCAATTTTGTGAGCACACGGATAACTCTCCAAATTGCCTTTGGCTTAATTTTTGTTTGATTTTCAATTGGCTAAACATTTTTGCCATTTAAAAAAAATAATTGTTAAGGCCCTAGTTAGGTCCCTACAACTTTAGCAAAAAGTTTTAAAAGTCCTTTCTTTAGTTGGCCTATCCAAAAAAGGGGATTCCAAATTCTTTAAAAAAATGTCCCAACTTCAGCAAAAAAAAAAATGACAGCTGCAGAGACCAAGAACCAGGAGCTTGACCTGGAACATCGAGGCATATAGCAATGACAAAATAAGGAGACTCTGTAGACTGTACCTAATTTGTACTGGAAAAAGCACTAGTGCAGAGAAACCTAGGTTTCTGGTGGCCCAGCACAAAAGACATAGGGCCTTATTACGACCTTGAGAGAGGGGTTTCCCCCATCACAAATATGGTGGATATCCCGTCCGCCATATTATGATGCCATTATATTTAATGAGGATTGTAACACAACGGATGGGATATCCATCACATTTGTGATGGAAGAAACTCCTTCGTCAAGGTCGTAATAATGCCCATAATCCCCCAGATGAAATAGATGATGATGCATCTGTGGTGGATGAAGAAGACCCTGTGGACAATGGGGATGAGGGTGGCTCTTCTACTAGGAGCACTAGTGCACCCACAGAAGCAGACCTGCATGTTGCTGGTCTGGCCAAGAGACTGGCCTTAGAGAGTCAGCTTTTGCGAATAGAGAAACCGAGGAAAGAGTTGGAACTAGGCCCCCCTCTGGTGGCAGTATACATGTATTGAGGGAGAAATCCTTCAACATCAAACTCCCAAAAGGAGTTGTCCCTCCCTTCACTGAAAGGGATGATATAGTCAAATGGCTTTCTGCCTTTTAAAGAGCCTGTATTGGGTGGGAAATTGAGAAAAGGCATTGGGGCACACTGTTGTAGGAGTTAATCTCAGGAAAGTGCAGGGTTAAGGTCCTGACACTGAATGAGACGATTCTAAATCCTATGACCGCATGAAGGGTACCCTGATTAAGGGCTTTGGATTTACAACTGAAGAGTACTGTATAAAGTTATGGAGGCTCGAAAAACCCAGAGCCAAACTTGGGTTAACTGTGAATTATTCAGTAACAATGCTGGGTGGTTGGTTAGTTGGTAACAAGGTATAAGATTATGATGGGCTGTACAACCTATTGATGAAAGAGCATCTGCTAAGTAATTGTTGCTGTGACAGGCTACATCAACATCTGGTAGACCTGGGTCCACTTTCCCCTCAAGAACTGGGGAGGAAGGCAGACCATTGGTTCAAAACAAGGGCAACCAAAACTACCACTAGTGGGGGAGACCAAAAGAAAAAGGCCAAAAAGACCCCCCCCCCCCCCCCCCCGAAAACCCCTCAAGGGAAAGATGGGAGCCAAAACAATAATAACAAAGAGTCTTCTCACAGCCCCCAAAAATCTGCACAGGAGGGTGGGTCCAGAGACTCCTAACAGTCTAGGGGTGGGTACAAAGGTAAGAACTTTGATCACATAAAGGCGGCTTGGTGCCATAACTGCAAAACTAAAGGGCACCAACCTTGAGACTCAAGCTGTAAAAACAAAAAGAATTACTCTAATCTCCAGATGGGGTCAGAGGTGTGGGCAGATCATGTCAGTGATCCCCCAGAGGCAACATCAGTCACTGAGGGTGGGGCAGAATTGTCCTGTGCTGCCTGACCAAGTAATATGGAAAAATACAGGCAGCAACCTTTGATGAATGGGGACTGAGTGGAAGCACTGAGGGACACTGGGGCTAGTGTTACCATGGTAACAACACTTGGTCCACTCAAATCAGTACCTGGTAGGGAAGTCTTATCCTGTCACCAATGATTGGGGGGGAGCAGAGTAGTGGGGCAAAAAGAAGTGGTTGTGTCCTCATCCATCCGAGTGAATTGCCTGCTTGGAAATTACCTGGAGCATTCCCCCTGTGCTGAAGTAGAACTGAAGACCCATGCAGCAATGCTTGGGATCCCAGATTGGGCATGTGCTAAGACTAGGGCACAGACCAAAGTTCAGAAGGAAAAAGGAGAGCTAGATCCTGAAATGGTGGATCAGCCTTCCAAGAGAAAAGGCAAGAAGAACAAGGAACCAGTTTCACAACAGATCCTAGATCAGGACCCTTCTTCTCAGGAAGAGGATGTACCCTTCCTGGAGGGAACTGAACCTGCAGACCTTGCTTACCACCCAGAGCTCTTGCGCCCAGGGAGACCTTCATGGGAAGATCTGTGCCAGGAGGAAAGGACCTGCCCCACTCTTGAAGGTCCGAGACAGCAAGCTGCACAGGAAGAACTAGGATAGGTCAGTGGTACCCACAGGGTTTATTGGGTGGAAGGGCTCTTGTACAGTGAGGCCAGAGATCTCAAGCCTGATGGAACCAGGAGGGTGGTAGTGCCCCAGCAGTTCAGAGAATTTCTCCCCACTCTAGCCCATGACATTCCCCTAGCAGGGCACCAGGGCCAAAATAAAACTTGGAGTAGGTTAGTTAACCACTTTTATTGGCTATGAATGTTGCAAACAGTGAAGGACTTTGGTCAGTCTTGTACTACCAGCCAAGCCAGTGGCAAAGCAGGTGAACACTTAAAGGCTTCCTTAATGCCACTACCTGTGGTTGGGGTACCATTTGAAAGGGTAGGGGTTGCCATTGTTGGCACCCTAACTCAGAAACAGCTTCAGGACAAAGATACATACTAGTGGTAGTGGGTCATGCCATTAGATATCCTGAGGTATACTCCTTAGAACCATTACTGCCCCTGCAGTTGCAAAAGCCCTCCTGGGTATTTTCACCAGGGTAGGGTTTCCTAAAGAGGTAGTATCAGACAGGGGTTCAAACTACATGTGTGCATACTTGAAACACATGTGGAAGGAATGTGGTGTGACCTATAAGTTCACTACCCCATACCATCCTCAAACCAAGGCACTGCACAACATAGGACCGACATACCTCAATCACCTCCTCACCTTCTACGTACCCAAGAGACGTCTTCACTCCTCCCAGCTCGCCTTTGCAGCCGTCCCCAAGATCTGGAAAACTATGGCAGGAGGAAGATCCTTCTCCTACCTAGCAGTCCAGACATGGAATACACATCCCCTCAAGCTCAGGCAGACCGCATCACTGAAGCAGTTCAGGAAGGACCTCAAAACCTGGCACTTCAACTGAGCAGCATGCCTACATTCAGCGTCTTGAGACCCTATAGGTGATTAGCCACTCTTTACAAATCCTTGATTCATTGATTGATTGAAATCAATGGGTTGGTTGAAAAATTTAATCAGGCCCTAAAAGGCATGATTGGAGGACTCCCTGAAAAACTCAGAAGGAGATGGGATGTCCTGTTTCCTTGCCTGTTGTTTGCCTACAGGGAAAAGCCACAAAAGGGAATAGGTTTCTCTCCATTTGAGCTTTTGTTTGGGTACCCTGTCAGGGGACCACTAAATCTTGTTAAGGAATGCTGGGAGAAGGCTCTCAAAGAGCCCAAACAAGATATTGTAGACTATGTGCTTGGCTTATATTCGACAATGCCTGAGTACATGGAGAAAGCCAGCAGACATCTTCAGGCCAGCCAGGACCTTCAACAGCTCTGGTATTACCAGAAAGCTGCTATGGTTGGGTTCCAACCAGGGCAGAAAGTTTGGGTGTTGGAGCCTTTCTTGCCTAAGGGCCCTTCAAGACAAATGGTCTGGGCCCTATCCCATACTTGAAAGAAAAGGGGAGGTCACTTATTTAGTTGACCTAGGCAGTTGCAAAAGTCAACCACCTAAAGCCCTTCTATGAGACAGATGATGTGACCATGCGCATGGTTACAGATGAGGGACAGGAGGATGAAAGTGAGTCTCTCCCTGATCCCCTCTCCAACAACCCATAAGATGGGTCTGTGGATCGTGTGGTCTGTGGATTGTGTGGTCTTATCAGACACCCTCACAGAGCAACAGCAGGCTGATTGCAGACAAGCCCTTAGCCAGTATGCTGAGTTAATATCACTGACCCCTGGAAAGACAAACTGATGTGCCATGATGTGGACACTGGATACAGCTTGCCTGCCAAGAACAAAATTTACAGCCAGACCATGTCAGGGACAGCATCCAGGCAGAGGTTGAAAAGATGCTGGACTTGGCTGTCATTCAACCTTCTGAGTCTCCCCAGGCTAGCCAAACCTCACTTTAATGGAGAGAAAAAGTAAATAAGGTTTTGTGTGGACTACAGGGGCCTCAACTCTAATACAAAAACTGATCCCAAGAGTTGATGAGCTCATGGACAGACTAGGGACATGCAAATATCCGAATACCTTTGATTTGACATCTGGGTCCTGGCAGATTGGTCTGACCCCAGGAGCAAAGGAGTAATCAGCATTTACTACTCCTAGTGGGCATTATCAGTTCACTGTTATGCTCTTTGGACTAAAGAATGCACCTGCCACCTTCTAGAGGTTGGTGAACCAAGTCTTGGTTGGACTGGAATCTTTTAGTGCAGCTTATCTGGATGACACAGCTGTTTATAGTTCCACCTGGCAGGATCATCTGATCCACCTAGGGATGGTTCTTGGGGCTCTGCAGAAAGCAGGCCTCACTATCAAGGCCAGTAAGTGCCAGACAGGGCACGGGAAGGTTGTTTATTTTGGGCCACTTGGTTGGTGGAGGCCAAGTGCAACCCCTCCAGCCCAAGATCCAGACCATTCTAGCTTGGGAAGCTCCCACAACCCAGGCACAAGTCAGGGCATTCTTTGGCTTGACTTGGTACTATAGGAGATTTGTGAAGGGTTATGGTACCATAGTTGGCCCTCTCACAGAATTAACTTCCAAGAAAATGCCCAAAAAGGTTAACTGGAGAGTGAGTTGTCAAAGGGCCTTTGACACGCTGAAGAATGCTATGTGCTCTGCTCCAGTCCTACAAGCAGCAGACTACTCTAGGTAGTTCATAGTCCAAACAGATGCTTCTGAAACAGGGATAGGAGTAGTCCTTTCCCGGAAAAATGATGATGGACATGACCAGCCAGTTGCTTTTATAAGCAAGAAACTACTCCCTAGAATTGGAGTGCCATAGAGAGGAAATGCCTTTTCTGTGGGTTGGGCCCTAAAGAAGCTGAGGCCATACACCTGTTTGGCTCTCACTTCATAGTACAGACTGACCATTGGACTGACCATAGGCCTCTCAGATGGCTACAACAAATGAAGGGTGTAAACCTCAAACTGCTTAGGTGGTTGATTTCTCTACAGGGAATGGACTTTCCAGAGGAACACAGACCTGGGACTCCCCATGCCAATGCAGATGGCCTTTCCAGGTTCTTCCACTTAGATGATGAAGACTCACTAGGGAAAGGGCAGTCTCATCCTCTTTCGTTTTTTTGGGGGGGGCGGGGGGGAGTAGTGTGAGAAAAGGCCTCTTCTTGACATGGTTAGCCCCCACTTTTTGCCTGGCATGTGATTTAGCCTAGAACTTGTTAATGTCAAGGGCCCCTGCTAACTAGGCTCCCTGGGCCAGAGTTCTTTCCCTAAATTGCTGTGATGCATCGGCACAAACATCATTAGCTGCCACTATAAATCCCTGGTAAATGGTACCTAGGTCCTCAGGGCATGGGGCAACAAGAATAGGCTCCTGAAGGCAGCAGTATTAATAGTGCCACCCTCTAGGTCCATGCATCCAGATTGTCAGAACATGGCTGGTGCGCAATCTAGGGCCCGCCCCAGCTAAGATACCTGTGCACTCATTGTTACCATTGTGTGCGAAACCATCTTGTGGGAAAGCTCACGAGGCCACCTGCAAAGTTAACTGGTGGTTTTGTTGTTCGTTTTCTTATTAAACTGTGCTATTACCCTATGAGATATTTAATGGTATTATATGGCATGTCTTGAATGTTAAACAAATGTTTGTTCCTCCATATAGCTGTTTGCTAGCGTTGTGCTGCTTCATTGTAGTAGTCTGAAAGAGACTACAATTCCCAGCAGGCTGTACAGCCACCAACTTGGGCATGGCACCTACTATAAAACTGGCCCCGTCCAGCAAAGGATGCTCACTATTGCTCTAGGGCTCCCTGGTGGCAGTCCAGTTTGCTCTCATTTCAGTAAAGGCATTCCTAAGGGAATTTTCCTCAACCGAGTCAGCCTGCTGTCATCCCAGCTTTCCTGCTGAGTGTCTCCTGTTATCAGCTGCAGTCATCTCGCTCATTAAGCCTCTAGCAGAGTGCATTTCAAGAGCAGGCCCTGCTCTGAAGGTAAGATTATTCTTTCTAAGAAAGTGCATCTGGGTTTTATGTAGCTTTGAGTTACTTGAGTTTTGTGTCCTGAAGTCTGTGTTGATTTATTACAGGGTCACTCTGAGTTCAGCATCTTCCAGGCAGAATGTTTTCATACAATTAAAAGTGCACTGAATTCTTTAGAAAATATTGTTTAGGCTGCAACTAACTCTGAAGTCAAGAGTTTTATAAACATGATAAATAGGATTACAATTTATTGCTGATTTACGATCTTCATGATGCAAGCATAGCGCAAGTGGGTGAATGTTGTGGCATATATATATTACATTAAAGAAGGTATCATTAGACAACCAATTGCATGTTTAGTAGGGAAAGGCTCAACAAAACCCACTGCTGAAAGTCCTGGTGCCTTTTCATTTCCTCAATCATCTTTCCATACTGTAACTCAAAATTCAAAGTAATCTGAAACCCTTAAGCCAGACTGCAGTTCAAGTCTGCAGAATTGTTAACATGCTTTATATTGTTTTCCTGTGACCTTTTTGTTTTCTCAGATCTCCTTCCCTGTTGATCCCATCCCACAACCTTCCCCTCATCAGGTCACTCCAAAAATCTGCGCTATAAGAGCATTCAGATTTGGAGATATCTGGAGATGGGCCCTGTTGAGCTCCATACAGACCCTGTGGAAATGTAGCCCTGACAGAATAGTGAGCCACAAATTAAATTCCACCTGGTCTATATTGAATCTCACCGTGGCTACCTTAGATGATGTAATTAAAGTAATTACACAAATGCAAAAAGATATTCAGGAGTCCAAAACAACTTCAGCATTGCTTGCAGAATAAGTAAATCAGTTACAGCAACAAGTGGGGAGTGGACAGGGGGTACAAGTTCTTCACAAACACAGCATACCCACCGACAAACCCCCACTAATATCGCAGTGAATATGCCAACACAGATCCCTTTAGCCCCTCTTGAAAGATTTTCGGGGGGGCCAGCCAAGGTGCAAATCTTCCTAACCCAAGTGGAACTACATTTTACCTGTAGACCAGTTGCCTTCCCTGATGCTCAGTCGAGAATTGCATTTCTAGTATCGTACCTATCTGGAGATGCGGCCGCCTGGGCAGTTCCATTAGTACGACATGACAGTTCCCTATTATACCACTGGCAACGGTTTGTGGGAGAATTCGAGAAAGTTTTTTGATCGTCGATCTGTAACTCTATCTGCAGACAGAGAATTATTGGAACTAAAGCAGGGGAACAAAGATTTGATAACTTATCTGTCTCAATTTAATTGCCTGATTGCTGAAACCTCTTGGCCTGAGGAAAAGAGATCAGCTTTGTTCTATCAAGGACTGAAAGACGAGTTAAAAGATGTGTTGGCCCAGATAGACCCACAACCTAATACATGCACCGAATTAATCAATCTCACCTTAAGACTCGATCACCGTCTAGCTGAGAGAAAGGGTGACAAAAGAAAAAACTAAACAACAGGATTGTGATCTGAGAGACCAAAGATATAAACTATGCCACTTGAGTCAAGTACAGAACCCATGGAAATTGGTACTCTCAGACAACCACTATCGAAAGAAGAGAAAGACTTGCGTAGACATAATGGACAATGTCTTTATTGTGGTTGCAAAGGCCACTTTGTCAAAGAATGTACAATAAAACCCAAAGGGAAAGGTTTTAGCCCAAGGAAGGTGAGTTCCCGTTCCACTGAGGAAACAACGACGGCAAAACTAAGAAACCCAAGAAGTAAGGAAGGTAACCTCTGGGGGACACTTGCGTTCCCTTCAATTGACTCATGTGCAACAAATCACAAGTCCCATTTTTATCTGTGTCATTTACAATTAAAAAGAACTCGCACACCTTGCAGGTATTGATCGATTCAGGAGCCACTGGTAATTTTGTGGATCTTCAAACAGTTCAAAAGTTAGGAATCCAGTGTACGTGCAAAACAACCCCTGAAATAGTCCAAGCAGTTGATGGTAAAGTGATATATGGGGGACCAGTGACTATGAGAACAGGTCTGATTCAGATTACTTGTCGATCCATAAATGGTCAAGTACACATCGAATGTATCCAATTTGATGTTATCCAAGCCACACAATATGGTTTTATTTTGGGAATGCCATGGTTGGTGTTGCATAACCCTGATGTGAATTGGCAAACAAGAGAAGTACAGTTTTCCTCTTGCTATTGTACCACTCACTGTTTAATCCAACACAATACTGAAAGAACTGCAAATCTCATAGTACAGATTGCAACTGCAACAGAGAAAGAAATGGGGTTACCCTCTCAATACCTACAATTTGAAGATGTATTCAGTAAACAAAAGGCAGCTACTCTCTCACCCCATAGATCATATGATTGTCAAATTGATCTACTTCCAGGATATTTGTACCCAATTGCAGAATATATGCCCTTTCTGAAAACAAAAACAAATATCTACGACAACATCTAGATGAATATCTTGCCAACTGATTTATTCGTCTCTCGCGCTCACCTGCAGCTTCTCCACTCTTCTTTGTACCAAAAGCTAACAAAGAGTTAAGAACATGTATTGACTATAGAACACTGAATAAAATCACAGTGAAAAATAAGTACCCTCTTCCTCTTATTTTGGTGTTATTAGATCAAGTTAAATCAGCAGTCATATACACAAAACTAGATCTGATCGGTGCTTATCATCTAGTTAGCGTTAGAGAAGGCGATGAATGGAAGACCGCCTTTAAAACAAGGTATGGTCTTTTTTAATATTTAGTCATGCCTTTTGGTCTCTTTAATGCCCTGGCGGCACTCCAATTCTTCTTGAATGATGTGTTGCGAGATTTTCTGGACCGCTTTGCCATAGTTTACATAGACGACATACTCATATATTCAGAGTCTGTGGCGGATCATGAAAATCATGTGAAAAAAGTCCTATGGATTCTTAGAAAACACTCCTTGTATTGTAAACTGAGCAAATGCGAATTCCATGTTACCAAGGTAGAATTTCTGGGCATAATTCTCACACCCGCTGGGATGCAAATGACTGAAAAGAAAATACAAGCCATAGCAGAGTGGCCTACACCAAAATCTGTAAGAGACATTCAGTGCTTTTTAGGATTCGCTAACTTTTACCGGCACTGCATTAACCATTTTTCTCAAACAGTGGCCCCTATTACCAGGTTGCTTCGGAAAAAGGTACAATTCATATGGTCAGATGAAGCAGAACAAGCCTTTCAATTATTAAAAGACACCTTTACAACTGCTCCAGTGTTAACTGACCCTGATACCAAAAGGCCCTTTATAATAGAAGCAGATACCTCTGATGTAGCAGTTGGGGCTATCTTGTCACAACGGCATGTAGATACTGGACAACTTCATCCTGTGGCATACATGTCTAGGAAATTGAACAATGCTGAGCAAAACTACAACATTGCAGAAAAATAACTATTGGCTATTTGTGATGCTTTCAAGGAATGGAGGCACTATCTTTTGGGGGCAGATCACACGATCACAGTATATACAGATCATAGAAATCTACAGTTTATGAGTCCAGCCAGAATCTTGACCCTGAGACAACTGAGTTGGATGATGTTCTTTGCTGAATTCAACTTCATTGTCACATTTAGACCAGGGGTCAACAATAGGAAGGCTGATGCTCTGTCTTGACAAACCTCTTCCTTGACTCGAGACAACGGACTTCCACAACCAATTATAGCACCTTCAAAGGTACTGTGTGTTACATCTGCCGAAAACTTCCTCACTAAAATACAACAGGAATTTCCAATAACAAGTTGGTCAGACTGGCACAAGTGGTGTGAGAAAAATTCCATTAAAGAGGGACTACCACTACATGATTCCAAAGTATACCTGCCTACCCAAGAACTGCAACAAACAGCATTTATCTGGTCTCATGTCAATCCTATCGCAGGACACCCAGGTCCAAAAAAGACAGTAGAACTCATGCAACAACATTTTTGGTGGCCAACGCTAAGAAAATACGTCCTACAAAGGATTCAAGAATGTGAAGTCTGCGCGCAATGCAAAACGATCATAGCAAACCAAAAACGATCACAGCAAACCTAAAGGCCCATAGCAATTCCATTTAGGCCTTGGGAACATATATCAATAGACTTTATTGTTGGTCCACCAAAAGTACAACATACTCTAATTCTCGTGATAATCGATAATCTTACAAAATATGCACATTCCATTGCCTGTAAATCTTTACCTACTTCTAGTCAATTGGCCACCTTATTGTTGCAACAAGTTGTTCGCCTACATGGTCTGCCAAAAGTAATTCTCTCAGATCGAGGGTGCCAGTTTTCATCACGTTTCTGGCGGACATGGTGCTCTGCGCTTCATATTTCCGCCAACCTTCCCATGAGTTACCATCCACAAACGGACGGTCAAACAGAGAGACTTAATCAAACATTGAAACAATTTCTGCGATGCTATGCTAATGATGCAGATGTTGCCTGGGTAGACTTACTCTGGTTGGCTGAATTGGCGTACAACTCCTACCACTCTTCTATAGACACCACGCCATTCTCAGGACTTTATGGTTATCATCCCAACTTTTTGCCAGTAGATCTGCCGACCATGCATTACTTACCTGCAGTAAAAGATACTTAGGGCCAGATGAAACCTGCCTACATCTGGCCCTATGACTCATATGCATCAAATGTATGAAAAAATCACAACACAGTTAAACAAGGCCAAAGAACAATATAAATTCCACTATGACAAAAAACATAGGATAGGACCTTCATATCGTCCAAATGATTCTGTGTGGCTTTCAACGAAGCAATTTACATTCAAGAAATCAAGTGCCTTCTATCCGAAGTACATAGGTCCTTATACGGTTCTATGTAAGGTCAACCCAGTAACTTATAAGTTAAAGCTTCCGTCCACCCTTTGTATTCACCCTGTATTTCATACGTCCCTTCTGAAGCCAGCTTCCGCCCATTGCACTACTCGCCCTGCACCGGTGTTGGTTAAAGGAGATTGGGAGTTTGAAGTGCATAACATTTTGGATCCTCTTTTCAGGGGGTCTACCTTATGGTATTTGGTCTCCTGGAAAGGCTATGGCCCGGAGGACAACTCTTGGGAAACTGCACGAAATGTACACGCCCCCATCTAGTGAGGCGTTTTAATCTCTGTCATCCTGATAAGCCGGGCCCTAGACCGCGCATGGGAGGGGGGTGTACTGTCAGAACACAGCTGGTGCGCTATCTAGGGCCCGCCCCAGCTAAGTTACCTGTGCGCTCATTGTTACCATTGCGTGCCACACCATCTTGTGGGAAAGCTCATGAGGCCGCCTGCAACGCTAACTGGTGGTCTCATTGTTCGTTTTCTTATTAAACTGTGCTATTACCCCATGAGATATTGTATGGTATTATATGGCATGTCTTGAATGTTAAACAAATGTTTGCTCCTCCATATAGCTGTTTGCTAGCGTTGTGCTGCATCATTGTAGTAGTCTGAAAGAGACTACAATTCCCAGCAGGCTGTACAGCCACCATCTTAGGCATGGCACCTACTACAAAACTTGCCCCGCCCAGCAAAGGATGCTCACTATTGTTCTGGGGCTCCCTGGTGGCAGTCCGGTTTTCTCACATCTCGGTGAAGTCATTCCTAAGGGTATTTTCCTCAACCCAGTCAGGCAGCTGTCATCGCAGCTTTCCTGTGGAGTCTCTCCTGTTATCAGCTGCAGTCATCTCGCTCATTAATCTTTGTGTAAGCCTCTAGCAGAGGCTATTTCCAGAGCATGCCCTGCTCTGAAGGTAAGAATATTCTTTATAAGAAAGTGGTCTGGGTTGGATGTAGTTTTGAGTTATTTGAGTTTTGTGTACTGAAGTATGTGTTGATTTATTACAGGGTCATTCTGAGTTCAGCATCTTCCAGGCAGAATGTTTTCATACAATTAAAAGTGCACTGAATTCTTTTGAAAAAATATTGTTTAGCCTGCAACTAACTCTGAAGTCAAGAGTTTTATAAACATGATAAATAGGATTACAAGTTGAAGAGTTTTATTGCGGACACGATCTTCATGATGCAAGCATAGCGCAAGTTGATGAATGTTGTGGCAAATACATATCACATTAAAGAAGGTATCATTAGACAACCAATTGCATGTCTATTAGGTAAAGGCCTGACAAAACCCTCTGCTGAAAGTCCTGGTGCCTTTTCATTTCCTCAATCATCTTTCCATACTGTAACTGAAAATTCAAAGTAATCTGAAACCTTTACGCCAGATTGCAGTTCAAGTCTGTGCAGAATTGTTAACGTGCTTTGTATTGTTTTCCTGTGACCTTTTTGTTTTCTCAGATCTCCTTCCCTGCTGATCCCATCCCACAACATTCCCCTCATCAGATCACTCCAAAAATCTGCGCTATAAGAGCACTGAGATTTGGAGAAATCTGGAGGTGGGCCCTGTTGAGCTTCATACAGACCCCGTGGAAATGTAGCCCTGACACAGATACACCCAGTCCTTCCATTGTAGACTGTGTGCTCTGGTGCAAACCAAAGCAACAAACTCGACCTGGCACACTGCCTGTGTGCCCAGTCCACTATACACTGCATTCACAACAGGAAAGACACCCCTCTGGCAGGCTTTCCAGCCCTAAGGCAGGGTGCACCATACTGTATGTGAGAGCATAGCTGCATGAGCAATATGCCCCCATTGTGTCCCTACCAAACCTGAGATATAGAGAGTGAACAGAGCAGCCATTTGGATACATGTGCTGGACACTGGTGAAGATGAGTTTCACAGCTACATGATGGTCACTCTGAACCCTGGATTGTTTCGTATCAAACAACTCAGAATGATAGATCCAAACGGTAACAGTGTTCACTTTATTATCAAATGTACCCAGGGGTCACTTTAGAGGTACCCCCTGCAAAAACCAACTACCTTGGCATGGTTTCTGACTGGTCCTTACCAGCCTGCCACTGCCAGACACAAATCTGCACCCCTGGGGTGAGGGTCTCTGCCCCCTTGGATGCAGAAAAAAGCTCTTCCTGGGTGGAGGTGCTAACACCCCTCCCTCAGGAATGTGCACTGCACTGTTGGTGAGCTTCAAAGGGCTTACCACCTTTGAAACTCGATCTCCAGGCCTGCTGCTAGCAGCAGATGGCCAACCCATTGCAAACCCCCACTTCTGGTGGTAGCAATGGCAGGAAATTCAAATAAAGGATAGGAGGAGTGGCCCTACCTGGCAAGCATGACCCCTAAGGTGTTGCCTGCGAGTTGGACTCCCCATTTCATTTTCCTTCCATCATGGATGGAAGGAACATAGACAATCAGGTGTAGGGAAGTGACTTCTGCCCACAGGAAGATGACCTATTGGTCACTACCAGGCCCCCCCTAAAACCCCAACTAAATCCTGTATTTAGTGGGCATCCCTAGACCAAAAGAATCAGATTTGACGGACAAAAAAAGACCAGCAACAAGGAGATCCAAAGGCACAGAAACTGTGGACCTGCTGCACAAAGAAAAGGCGTCAAAACCCTGCCTGCTGCATCCAGGACCTGACAATCGCCGCTGGGGAGCTGCTGGACAACTGGAAAAACTGTACAGAACCACAGAGGACCTCCAGACTTCGCAAATTGCCAAAGAAGTCCCTCCAGAGTGGAGGTACCACTCTAAAACCACAAGGACCCAACAAGCCAGTCAGGTTCACTTTACTGACCGGACACTAACTCCGGAACCGGACACCACAGCCGGGCCAAACGTCACTGATGACTGCGAGGTCAAATGCTGCCAGTGTCCCAAGTTTGGCGGCACTGCACCCTCTAGCAGCTGAACCTGGGTATTAGTCACCTAACTTTGGGCATCAAGAAAAACATCCCACACACAGGTCTGTAAAAGGACCAGGAGGAAGCCCCAGTCAAGTGACTTCAGAAACACACTGGACCTTCTGCCAGAGTGCCCCTGTTGTCCTGCAATCAACCTTTGGACCGGCCTACCTCCTGCTTCGGAGGGCATCATTGCACACAGCTCCTGGCTCACCAATTCGCTCTGCACCCAGCCGCCCCATGCCCTGCAAGTAGGAACCGCTGTGCCCTAAGGAGCCCCTACCCCTTGCGACCTCCACACCTCAAGGGAACCCCCAGGATTCACCTTTAAACTTACCTGTGCAGCGCTTTTCTTTTGACCTCGTCCCCCGCACTGGCCCTGCATCAGCCCCAGAGAAGTTTTCCCACTGTTCTCGCCGGAACCAGGAGCTGCCTGATCTTCTCCAGCTGGCACAGTGTGCCCACCGACGAGCTCGACCAACCTGCAAAAGAAGAACTTCGTAAACCTACGCTGTAATTTTAAATGTATTTTTAAAGGTATCTTCCATTGATTTCTATGGTGTGTACATACGCACAATTTTATTTTTATTTTTATTAAACTTCAAAAATTCCTATCATGAAAAGTACTTTACTAATATTGATTATCTTGTCCTAAAATGTATATAAAAATCTGAAGTATTTTTATAAATTGGCCTTGAGTTACTCCTTTGAGTGTGTGATTAGCAAGATTGATGCTGGGAGTACAACAAATGCTTTGCACTTCTCCAGGATTGGCCTAACTGCTCCATGCTACCATAAAAATGAGAGCATTAGGTGTTCTAGTTTTTACCCCTGTAAACCAACATGTGGTTGCCTGACCCCCCTGCACAGTGTGCCTAGCTTTGCATTTACATGGAGGGACAGCCTCCTACACCCAAGTGCAATGTGAGAGTGCATTTTTAAATGTTCCCTTGTCTGGATTGGAAGCCAAGCGTGGTTGCCCCAGTACTAGCGCTTTATGACAGACTCTGTAGATAAGAAGTAGGCCGTTGCACAGGAAATTGCCTTGTTTGGGTAAGAAATGACTGGTAAACTTGAGCTAAAGTGGTGTTGACAAAACCTAATTAAGAAATCACTAGAGGGCGAGTGGCAATCTTCAGCTTGCTTTTCACGAAAGGCCCTTCTCCTCTCATTTGGATCCCAGACATGAAAAATTACTTGGATTTCTGCACATCTTTCTCTGATAAAATACTGAAGAATGCGGACAAAGAGCAAATTATATTTTGGGAAAATGTCAATTTTTACTCTACGAAAGATAGCAGGAGAGAGACAGGTCTGCTACTCAGTGGTATTTAAACTTTAGTTGGTAGTTTGGTAATATTAAGTGAGACTAATATTTTAACTCTTTAGAGCTTAGACCTTCAGGTATTTCACTTCACTATCCAGCTGCTGAAAAGTAAGTGAGAAACCAGGCTATGATTAAATATATCGCCACTGCGTTCAGTGTTTCCATTGGAAAATATTTTTTAGTTTTGGTTCTAACTATGGTGCTGTTTGATGAATCCTCATGAAGGTTTCCAAAAAATAGTCAATCACCTTAGCTTCTTACTGGAAAGTTTTGGGGTGATCTGCAGAGTGTGCGCTAAAAAAAACCAGAGGGTGGATACCAAAACACTTATTCTTCCATGCAATTTCATAGAAATTTTTAGAGGATATAGAAAATACAGCTGTGTAGAATTCCACCATATTTGGCAGAAAGCTAGATCTTTATTCAGAAAGTGTGAGATTTGTAATTTGATGTAAATCAGCTCAGTCGTTTTGGTGAAATTAAGGTTTAAAAAAAAGGAATATTTAGTTTTGCAGTACCAGAATCAAAAAGTAAAGTATTCCCATTAGCCATGAGGGTTTTTTCCCTATTGGCCAACTCACTTCAGAGGGGCCAGTGGGACTGAGGCCTCTGACTGGCTGGCCATAACACTAAGAGAAATGTAGCGACTGCCAATAAAGGACTTGAGTCCAGAAAAATACATTAAAAAGTGTATAAGAGGGAAGGGATACCCTAGCCAATAACACTCTTTTTGGGGGAGTGGGAGGGGAAAGAGAGAGAGGGGCAAAATGAAAAAATATGTATTTTTTGGTGTCATCGTGGTCCAGCTGGATACAGTGCAGCCTTCAGGTGGCCCTGCAGGAGTACTGCAGGACGTGTGAAATAAACAAATAAAGATAACGTGAGCAATTTTAGAGTGTCTCGTAATAGAGCTGGTCATAGTAAGAGTCATCATCATCTGAATACTCCTGACACTTGACCTGTAGCTGAGAGGGACTGCTGGCCACCTCATAGAGGCCATCCTCTTCTGAGTCATCTTCATCCAACAGATGCAAAGGTAGTAGGCTCGAGACCTTACTAGGAGATGTAATTGAGGTGGTCAAGTGACTCTTTTTGGCTTTTCTTTGACTAGCCTGCTCTGTCGACGAGAACAGAGCTAAGGTAGATGGTCTCTGTGTCTTTGCTGTTATCTTGATCGTCGACGAGAGGTGAGATGTCGACGGTGTCGACAAAGTGAGAGTACCGACGGAACAAGCGTCATGGATGGTAGGAGCGTCGACGGTTGAAACGTCGTCAACGAGGCCATCGTCGGTTGAAGTGTCATTGATGTCGCCGCCGACAGTGGAAGCGCCGTCAAGTGTTCTGTCGACAGAAGCGTCAACGGTAGGATCATCGATGAGACAAGCCACGTCGACGAAGACTGCTGTGACGGCGAAGAGATGGGGCGCGCCGTCGACAAGGATAACCAGACTGTCGACGAGGATTCAGTAGTTCCCACTGACATAGACATTGTGACGATGGTAGATGCCGTTGTTAAGGCATGGGCCGTCGATGGTGTTACAGTCGATGAAAGTCTCGTAGACGGTGCATAGGCTGGCTTTTTTAAAGTATGTTTTAGCCTGAAAGGTGGCGATGAGGGCTCAGAGACCGCTTTCTTTCCAGATTTCAACTCTGAAGCTTAAGATTTTCCCTTTTTTGATGGGCTACATATTTTTGAGGACGTCTCAGATTACTTATTCAAAGCTTTTTTAGGTGGTTCCTGAGTGCCTGACATTTTCTCAGACTGTCTCTTCACAGGTGTCTTGATGACAGACACAGAAGAGGAGGCACTGTCCTCATCAGAAAGTGGATTGTCTCTGGACTTTAATTTCTGTAGCCAAATGAGAAGACAACCCTCTCTGTCCTTTAGGGTTTCAGTAGAAAATGTCCTACATACCTTGCAGTCTCTAGTTTTATGGTTAGGATAGAGACCATATATGCGGTCCTTATGCTGGTCATCCACAGGTAGCCTCTTCTTCAAGCAGGTAGCACAGGCTCTAAAAAGCCCTTTCTTAGGTGTCTCGGACATGGCTGTCAGGTTGAAGCACCCACTTTTTAAGAACTTTGGAAGAGAAAAATAATCCAAATCTCCTCAGAAAAGAATATCTGAGAGAAAACTGAGCAGAGCTCAGGGGAGACTCTTAAGCATGACGTGCGGTGGAAAATCTAAGGGAAGTCAGTTCTTCACAGGAGGGTTCTAGAGGGTGGTGTGATCTGATTGGTTGACATTGGAGTTGGGTCCTTTTTTACAAAACAACTGTGATATGTTTCTAATTTTAAGGCTTAATGCACTTCATCTGTATATGCCCTTGAGCATAGCTTCTGTTTTACACCGGGGACTCCCATCTCGACGACGGGGAAGGATTCAAGCATGTGAATCTATGGAAGTTCCAATACTGGATTAAGTGAAGTCTCAATGAACAGCTCAGAATGTCGCAAAGCACTACCATAAACATACATCAGCAGGGAACGTGTCAGTGTAGAGGCTAGTTCACTGATAAAAAGTACTGCCATTTTAAAAATGAGATTAGAGATCAGATGACATATGTTAGAAATAGTATCACTCATTAGTAGTTGTTAGAAATGGGGACTGTAGTGGGCAGTGGTTTGCACCCTGTCCAAGTAGGAACCCTCACTCTAGTCTGGGTAGGGGAGTCAAACACCTAAGATAACCCCTGCTCACCCCCTTGGTAGTTTTGCTCAAGCAGTCAGGCTTATCGCAGAGGAAATGTGTAAAGTATTTGTGTACATGCATGCACACACACACACACACCCACACACACACATACCCACTGAAAACACCACAAAAGTACTCCACACCAGTTTAGACATATAGCCAGTATTTATCTGAATAAAACAGGACCGAAACAACAAAAATTCAACATACACAAGCAAAGATACGAATTTTCAAAGATTAAACTTCAACTGGGGCTATCATGACGTTTTGATGGAGTTGTTCTCAACAGTCTGATGCCACTCGCAAGGGAGTACGGGCCGGTCATGGAGTCACACAGACCACAGGTACAGTACCTTTGAAAATGATGAAACAAGGACTTTGCATAGAGTCAGGGAAGTGAGGAGTCGCTGGAGCCGGCTCGGCATCGATTCCTTACTGCTAGGTAGGGGAGGTAATGCGTTGGTTCCTTATGGTTGCAGGGGACGTGAGGTGGAGTCAGTAACAAGGCTTTGGTTTCTTACGATCCGGCAGGGTTGATGAATCCAACAGGTGAAGGAGCTAAGCATCACTTCACAGTGTCACAATCACACCACGGGGCCACAAGTGCTGCAGCAGAGTGGAAGTCGGGTGTCCTGGACATTGGGGACACTGCACTCAGGGCTCACTATGTGGCAGGACTTTGGAGGCGCTGCAGCAGCATCAGGCCTGCAGCATTGGTTGCGGTCGTTGCACTCAGTGGGGAACACGGCTCCAGTGCAGGCAACAGAGCAGAGTTGGACAGTGGTGCCAGTTTTGAATTCGCTCTAGAGCCCCTGTACTTGGTTTCACTGGAATTCGCTTCCAAGGGCACAGGAACTAGAACTGGCAAGAGTTGGCAAGTCAGGACTCTCAGACAGAATGCCCAGGTATTGGCAGATGAAGTCTTTGACGTCCCTGAGACTTCTAACAGGAGGCAAGCTCAGTCCAACCCCTTGAAGAAGCTTTGAAAGCAGGATGTAGAAAGCAAAGTCCAGTCCTTTCACTCCCAGTATAGAGGCAGCAAACTGCAGGCCAGCACAGCAAAGCAAAGCAACAGGCAGAGTGGCAGTTCCTCCTACAGCATCCAGCTCTTCTTCCTGGCAGAATGTCCTCAGTCCAGAAGGATTATAAAGTTATGGTCTCAGAAGTCCAATATTTATACTAATTTCTGCCTTTGAAGTAGGCAAACTTCAAAGGAAAGTCTTTGTAGTGCACACGACTGTGCCTTTCCTGCTCTAGCCCCAGACACACTCAAGGGGGTTGGAGACTGCTTTGTGTGAGGACAGGCATAGCCCTATTCAGGTGTAAGTGTAAGCTTCTCCCACCACTCTAGCCCAGAAACACCCATCAGGATATGCAGGGCACACCTCAGCTCCCTTTGTGACTGTCTAGAGTGAATTCACAAACAGCCCAGCTGTCATCCTGACCCAGACGTGTATTCCAGCAGACAGGCAGAGGCACAAAATGGGTAAGCAGGAAAATGCCCACTTTCTAAAAGTGGCATTTTCAAACTTACAATCTAAAAAACAACTTCACCAAAAGATGAATTTTAAAATTGTGAGTTCAGAGACCCCAAACTCTTTATCTCTATCTGCTCCCCGTGGGAAGTTACACTTAAAAGATATTTCAAGGCAATCCATAGTGAAAAACACATTTAGCAGTATTTCACTATAAGGACATGTAAAACACACCAGTACCTGTCCTACCATTTAAATACACTGCACCCAGCCCATTAGGCTAACTTGGACCTACTTTAGGCGTGACTTACATGTAGTAAAAGGGAAGGTTCCTGGAAAGGTGATCCAACTACCTTGCATCGAAATCGGCTTGCTGTAGAGGGTCGACTCCCTTTGGAAGTTAAAAGCTCCAAAAAATTACAAAGTCCAAACGTAAAAAGTGGACCAGGACTTCCATGCAGCATATTCGAGGAGGGCTCTAGCGACGTTGGATCAAGAATTAGCTTCGGCCTGTATGAAGATTTCCGTCCTGAAAAATCGACTAAGTCCGAAGGTAGAATTATTCACCAAGGTCCCCTGCGATGCGTATCCGAAAAGGGCTCCAGTGAGGTCAGATCGGATTGGTGACTTTGTTCCGCTGAAGAAAATCTTCAAGAAAAAGATTAAGCCCAAAGGTAAACTTTTGACTGAGGCCTCCCGCTTGTTACAGCCAAGCAGGGCTCCATGGCAGTCAGCCTTAAACTTTGACTTTGCCCCGGTTAAGGTGCGACCAGATATCCAGAGTGGCAGACACAATTTAGGTAAAAAAAGGGGGAAGTATATGCCTTGACTTCCACAACAGAAATAAATTATTGAGAAAAGGAACCTTTTCACTCAATATGGTATCCTTGAATTAATTAAGGTGACTTCAAGACTCCTGGATTTAAGGAGTCTTATGGAGGATCACCGTCTGTTTTTAACCACATTTTTTGATTATATAGTATATAATACTGGCCCTTTATGCACCACAATATTCACTTTCACTGCGCCGGTGTTACAGGAGCACGTAGAAACTAAAAACTGTAAAACGTTTTTATAACAACTATATTTGTTCTGAATGAAAAGTACATATCAAATGGTTGGCAAAGAAATAAAATATTAATTAATTCAAGGATACCATGCTGAGTGAAAAGGTTCCTTTTCTCGTTAATTTAGTTGTGCCGTGGAAGTCAAGGCATATACTTCCCCCTTGTTTACATAAATTGTGTCTGCTATTTATCTACCCAGGTCCAAGGGTTATTGGGTTTTGCCTCATTTTAATTGTCAAATTAAAGATAAAAATATTTTTTATTTGTTTTATAAATGATTTTGCATTTTTAAACTGCTTCCTGTGTTTTATTTTATTACTGTTTTGTGATATTTGAATGCTTTACACACTTTGACTCCCAATTAAGTCTTGTTGCTTGTTTCCAAGCTACCAAAGTTTGAGTTAGGGTTAATTTATCGAGACCTAACTGAACCTAGTGGGGGCAGGTGGCCTATTGCTATGTGTAGGTACTTACCTGCCCTTACCAATAATCCGCTTTCCAACAGTGGCACAATAAGTGCTGCAGGTTCAATAGTAGCATTTGATTT
The DNA here is from genome assembly GCF_031143425.1 of Pleurodeles waltl. Taxonomy (NCBI): domain Eukaryota; kingdom Metazoa; phylum Chordata; class Amphibia; order Caudata; family Salamandridae; genus Pleurodeles; species Pleurodeles waltl. Next base: position 1,503,408,551 of record NC_090447.1, read on the forward strand.
ACAGGCCCTGAACACACCTGGTGCTCTATATTAGGGACTTACTGGTAAATCAGACATGCCAATCATGGAGAAATCAATCAATACTTGCACTTTAGCACTGGTCAGCAGTGGTAAAGTGCCCAAATTCTTAAAGCCAACAAAAACAGATCAGAAACAAATAGGAGGAAGGAGGTAAAACGTTTGGGGATAACACTGCAAATAGGGCCATTTCCAAGAGTAGTATAGAAAGAATAGTAATTTAACTTATGCAGGAGTTTAATATATGTCCTTAAGTGTCAGAAACATTTACAAACCACTTACACTCCCAGGATGATGACATCAGTGATGTAATTTGATGATGAGGACCCTTTGCATACATTCTCATGACAGAAAATCGTTTTGCCTTCATTATGTAGACTCATGCAAGTAAGCTCCTACAATGCTCTTCTTGGCCTTTTGTCTTACTCATTCTAAATCCTAAGAAAAAGTTCTGAGTTTGGACACCCACATTCTGTTCAAGATTCGATAATCCACCTTCACCTAAACCACCTCTCTTATCAAACTGGGCCTCGGTGTACTGCATGTTTCTAAATAATGGTTCATTCTAGTGTTGTTTAGGTCTGCCTGTAGTCTTGCAACTACTCCCAACCTTCTTTTTGACCTTTACCATGTATACTTGACCAAAGATCTAAAACTGCCTCACCTCGCACAGAACACACATTCACTCCTTAAAGAATGGAGCAACAGTAATACCACCCTCCCCGCTCCCACCCAACTCGCTGCCTCAAAATGGAACCAGACCGCTTTACCTCTTCACTGACCAACTACAAGGTAGTCTTCAATCAGCACTTGAGCATCTTTAGCTCTATCTCCAACACCAGACACCACTAAAGAGCACGCCCTGCATTCTAGCGCAAACCGCTCAGTGTCACAATCTTTACTCAAACATACGGGATTCTGCTACCTCTTTCTTTGTACTGTGTGGTGTAACCTAAGTACAGCATCTCTGTTTGCAGTGTGAAGCAACGGAAATACATGTCAAATTAAGAAACAGTGAAAGACTGACGGCAAACAAACAGGCTGGGACAGCGTGTTTCCAAAAATATCAACAAGCGCTTTATTTCTTTATTTTACTAACAATGTTCATCAAAAATTTCAAAACTAAGCACTCCAATCTGTTCAATAAATTTAGCATGTACAACAAAAAACATAAAACACTGTATTTAGTTCAGATTGAATACACGGAGGCTAAAGGCACCTGTAGGAAGTAAGGCAATAGCAAAAACATTTCTGCAGCGGTGGTCAGGGACTTCATCCCGCACTTTTACAGGTGATTTCTAAGCCCATCTTTTGGCTGTCCTCAAACACATGCTGGTTCGAATCTCAGGCATAAGCGGTCGCATGGGGCAGCCTTTCTTTGCGAGCTTCTGAAATACATCTGGAAACTTGTTCAAATAATTTCTACATGTATGCTTTTTAAAAATGTTGTACAGAGAAACAGCTCCTGCTTCACCCTCTTACATCCAAAAGCACCGGAAGGCTGGAGAGCCTTCACATAAAGGGCCGGGAGAGTGGGGTTGGCAATGGGAGGGTTCAGGCAAGTGTTTGTAGTGAGAGGTGTAAGTAACTCTAATTAAAAAAAATCCCACTGCCAACCATTTCGGTATAATCTGTCGACTTTAAGTAATTGCCACAACAACGGGTCACGCATTGCCAACAAAGCAGAATGCCTTCTGCAACGTCATTATGTTATCAATGGACACTACAATCTTTGAACAAAATCTCAATAGGAATTATCATTAAAAGAACTGGGAGAGAGGATGTGTTTTTAAAAAACAATGTATGTCTAAGTTAGAGAGTCTTCCGCCTTCATGAATGAAGAAACACAGCAGTGAGGTGGTGCTCTCTGGTTTTGGATGCTCCACAAGGAACCATGTCAGCCGCTCTATGTGTAGGCCAAGGCCCTGCGACTATTCACATGTGTTACCCCAGATTCACTTTTTAAACTATTACTGTCGGGCTTGTTTTCAAATAATCAACTAAATAATGCACCAAGCCCGTACAAGTGATAGAATATTCAGCACAAGCGCTATGACATCCAACCTGACGCCTCGGTTTATTGTGACCCGTTTCGGGAGACAGGGAATGAAAGCCTATATAAAAGCCCATAACTCCCCGAGTTCCACTTGACATTTGTACAGAAGAGGAAAACCTTCAAATATCATGCCCAAAAACCTTTTTTCAAACTGGACACATTTTTCCAAATGGAAAAGGAAGCAATGCCATTGCTGATATTATTGGGGATTGCTTAGATGATTAATCAAAGAGACATCTCAAATGAACTGTCATTTTAACCTGTTAAGTGCACATTTACCTGAAGACCTCATTCTGCAATTTTAAACTGAGTTCAAATACTCTAGTTTTGAAAGTTTTGGGAAGGAAAATGCTGGAAGTCAAGGGCCCGTTTTCACATGGAAACAAAATACTATTGTAAGCTTATTACTAGTTCTTTAAGATCCAGCAAATTAAGGGTATAAAGACCTGAAGAGAAGGTGTCGAAGAAAAGCAAAGGGCCATGTGCATAGCACAAATTATTCCCAAAACAACAGGAGACTGATTTTTCTTCACCAGCGACCTCAAACTGAAATGCTGAACTGGTTATAAATGCAACCGCTGACACCACAGATCCAGCACTTCACCTCTTCTATTTGCTGGGTACCGGCCTTTCATCATCACATGCTGCACCCAAATAAGTCAATTCCTGAATCAGGATGGGTTCTAATATTCCTCACCCAGTGACTGAAAAATGGTATGGGCGAGCGGTGGGGTGGGGTTGAAGCAACATGACTGACACGTCCCACCAGCTTCCATCCACTCCTGTTTGTATACACGCGGTGGTTTTGGGATGTGGTTTTACACGTTAATTTCTGGTTGCCTTCATTTCATTAGCTCCACTACCAAAACCGAATGGTAGGATAACTGAGGCAGGACGGACGATTGAGTGTTTTGTTGGGGCACCTTCACAGACTGCTCATGTTTTGACAAAAGAGAGGTCAACTTAGAAGAGAGGCATTTCAGATGATGTAGTGTGGAGCCGGGAGAGAGTGGCCACAAAATTGTGCATTCTGTTGAGACATGTCATATTAGAAAGAGACCACTGGTTTTTAGATTCCAAAAAAAGTGATGTTTGTTCCGCTTATAAGAGCTTTGGCTTAGTTCATTTTAAACTCAAACAGATAAAGACATTTTTTACTGAGAGGCAATAAAATTACAATATAACCAACAACGACACACTACAGTCACAATATGCTACTGATTGCAATACTGTGCTTGTCGTACATTTAGATTAACCATATGTTCAGTACCAAAAAAGGTACCTCACCCAGGTTCATCAATGGCAGGTGACTTCATCAAAAGTGCACGCTAAGAATCAAAGCACCAACTGCAAAAATGGACAGCTGTGTGAAGTGACATGCATATGGTTGAAGTGGTATCGTCACGTTCATGAGGTCAGGCCAACACAGCAGTATGTTGAGCCATCACAAGTAGTAAATAGTGCATCTTAGAAGTCAAAGTGCAGAAACGGAATTTCATGTTTTCTTGTTCTGGTTCCCAAGCTTTGCACCTGACATGCATAAACATCCTTCACAAACACGCCAAACACTGCAGCGGTGACTGCTCACAGGTCACTCTCACATTGATTCCTGTTAGCTGAGTGTTTGAGTGTGAACCCACAGAGGTACCCGATGCTGAAATATTTAGTGCAAGTTACTGTTTTTGTGGCATCCTGGTTGGGCCAAAACCAATATCCACAGTGATGTTGGTAAAGAGCATTGTCTCCTTTTTTGATATCATTTTAAATTCCAGAGAGTTCATCCCTTCTTGTGTCCATGTTTTTCTGGTCAGTCTCAACATGTCATATCTGAAAGAAACATTCCTACAGTTAACTTATTGTAAAACAAGGGTTATATGCAGTAAAACAAGGCAATTTGTGGATTGGCTTGTATTTGGACAGCTCTTTCTTTCCATACACTTCAAATTATTTATGACACACAAACTGGAAAGGTTTCTTTTAAAGCAAAAAAATCAAAATCTCATTGTTAATGTGATAAAAGCACACCACCTCTCACAGTTTTCTTTTAAAGCAATCCTACCTGCTGCCCGTTGCTTTAACGAAGACAGAGATCAACTGACCTGTTGGCATCATCTCACAGTTCTACATAAGTCTGTCCGACTGTCCTGTTGGAATCTGCAAAGGTGACCTTAGCACTGACAAACAAGTTACTTACCTTCAGTAACACTTTTTCTGGTGGGTACAGTATCTAAATGTGGATTCCTCACCTTTTGAATACCCCAATGCCTCAGCATTCGATGGAATTTTTCTCATTAGCTCTCCACGTCAACATGGACGTCACAATTGCATGCGTCCGCACAGAAGTCCGACTGATGTCATCGGGGTCATGACAAGTCCTTGCCGGCATGCTGACGTCAGTTTCACCCACTTTTTTCCTGTGCTTTCAAGGCGAACAAGCGAAACCGACGTCACAAATACAACAACATGTGCATTCTCAAATTAAAAATGTATATATGTACACTTCATGCACATGGCATATCAAATACAAACATTATCTACAAATAGGATTCTTCTTCTTCTTGGTATACTCAGACCAGCAACGCGGAGGCAGGTGAGGAATCCACAAGTAGATACTGCATCCACCGGAAAAAGCGTCACCGAAAGTAACTAACTTGTTCTTCTGATGGATACATTTACCTGTAGATTCCTCACCTTTAAAATGCACTCCCTAAGCAGTTCCACACTCAGAGGTGGGTGCCTGTCTGCCCATACCAAGAAATCCTGCAAAACAGAACAGGCAAAATGACTGTCCCTCCTCACGTCAGAATCCACGCAATAGTGCTTTGCGAAAGTGTGGAGTGAAGCCCAAGTAGCTGCTTTGCATTTGTCAACAACAGGAACACCTCTAGCCAAGACTTGGCTCTAGTGGAATAAGCTCTAATACCTTCAGGTGGCTCTTTCTTCGCCATGGCATAGCAGATCTTTATGCAGAGGATGATTCATCTAGATAATGTCCTCTTGTGGACAGCCTTGCCCTTCATTCTGCCCACATAACCAATAAACAGCTGATTATCGATCCTCAGCTCACGTGTTCTATCAATGTAGAAGCTCAAAGCTCTTTTTGGGTCCAAATGATGCAGCCTTTCTTCCTACTTCGAAGGATGGGGAGAAGGATAAAAAGTAGGAAGGATTATAGATTGACCTAGGTGGAAAGAAGTCACCACCTTCGGCAGGAAAGCAGCTCTGGTTCTCAGAACCACCCTATCCACATAAAAGTAGTAAACGGGGCTTTAACACTTAAAGCCTTTAACTCACTAACATGTCTAGCCAACGTGATGGCTATAAGAAAGACAGTTTTAAAAGTAAGAAGTCTTAATGGACAGCTATGCAATGGCTCAAACGGAGCACCCATAAGAAACGTTAATACTAAATTAAGGTCCCACTGAGGCTTAACAAACAGAGTAAGGGGATACCTATTAGTGAGCCCTTTAATAAACCTCATAACTATAGGAGACTTAAACAGAGCAGGTTGATCAGGTAAGCAAATAAAAGCTGACAGTGCAGACAAATAGCCCTTCACTCTTGCGACTGCACAACCCTGTCAAACTAGGTAAGGTGCAAACTGCAAGACATTCGATGATCAGGCTTTTAAGGGGTCAGCATCCTTTACAGTGCACCATTTTACAAATTTAGCCCATCTACCAGCATATACCGTCTTGGTGGAGTGTCACCTGGCTGATAAAATAACATCCACCACTACAGGGGGGAGAGAAATAGAACTCAGGTTGCCCTGTTCAATCTCCAGGCATGTAGGTGCAAACTTTGGAGGTGGGGGTGTAGGACCTGCCCTTGCAACTGAGAGAGGAGGTCTTCCCCTTGATAGAGACGTAGCGGATGGCACACTGGGAGTTGAAGAAGGTCTGTGTACCACACCCTTCATGGCTAATCCAGGGCTATTAATATGACTTGGCCCCGGTCTTAGCAAATCTTCCTCAGAACTCGAGGAATCAAGGGTATCGGGGGAATTGCGTACATTAGCTGGGTGCTCCAGCTCAATTGAAATGTGTCCCCCAATGCTCCTCGTATTGGATACTGGAGGCTCCTGAATGCCAGGCAGTGCGCATTCTTGTGAGTGGCAAACAGGTCTATTTTAGGTGTCCCCCATAACCTGAAGATGTGAAGTACCACCTCCGGATGGAGACACCACTCGTGGTCGGCTGAGAAGTCCTGGATGAGACTGTCTGCACATACGTGCAAAACTCCAGCCAAGTGATTTGCCACAATTCAAATCCGATGGTCCTGAGCCCAGGACCAGAGTCGCAGATCTTCTTTGCAAAGAAAATACAACCTTACTCCTCCCTGTTTGTTGATGTACTACATTGCGGTAGTGTTGTCTGTCAAGACCTGCACCAACTGACCGCAAAAGGAAGGGAGGAAGGCCTTGAGAGCCAGATGTATCGCCTGCAACTCAACAGAATGATGTGAAACAACTGTTCTTCTGGAGACCAAAGTTCTTTGATCTCCAGACCCTCCAGATGTGCTCCCCCCCCTAGAGTGGAGGCATCTGTGATCACCGTGGCCACCAAAGGTGGAGGACAAAACGGTTTTCCCTGTGATAGATTGCTGTCTACACCCCACAATTTGAGATCCACTGTAGTGTCTCTGGAGATCTTGTCCGAGTCGCTGAGATCCCCACTGTATTAAAACCACTGCCTGCGGAGGCACCACTGTACTGCCCTCATGTGCCAGCATGCATGAGTGACCAACAGAATTCAGGAAGTAAACAGACCGAGCAGGCCTAGGACCTTCAGGACTGGAACGAGCACTCCATACTGAAACATCAAATCATAGCCTGAATGTCTTCAAACCTCTGAGGAGGGTAGGCACAATTCACTGTGGTGTCCAGTACTTCCGCTATGAACAGGGTGTGCTGAGAGGGCTCCAAGTAAAATTCACCACCATCTAATTTGTGTCGCAAGCACTGCGATCACCTTTGTGAAGACTTGAGGTGCGGATGTAAGACCTAACAGAAGGACCGCAAACTGGTAGTGTTGCGACCCTACTGTCAATCGGAGATACTTCCTGTACAACTGCAGAATGGGAATGTGAAAATACACATCCTGTAAGTCTACGGAAACCATCCACTCTTCTTTTTCTAGTGCAAGAAGCACCTGTGCGCCAAGGTCAGCATTTTGAATTTTTCCTGTTTGAGGAACAAATTTAAAATCCTCAGGTCTAGGATCGGCCATAAACGACCGTCCTTGGGGATCAGGAAATACCTACAATAACATCCTTGACCCCTTTCCTGGTCTGAGACCAACTCTACTGCATCCTTTAAAAGCAGAGTTTATACCTCTTGCTGGAGTAGCAGTAGATGTTCTTTCAAATAAAAACTTTGCTGGGGAGGAAAGGGGAGGGGGGCTCTTGGAAGGGAGGGGCATATCCATTTTCCACAATGCTCAACACACAACTGTCCGTTGTTATGGACTTCCATTCTTGTAAAAAATGACTTAACCTCCCTCCCACAGCTAAAGCATGCTCACTTAAGATGATCGAAGTAGAGCTGTTTTCCTGAAAGATTAGCAGAGGAGGTAGAAGAAGATGAAGAGGAAAGCTGATGGGCTGCACTTTATTGTTTAGCTCTGCCACATCCTCTATAGGATCTGTAGAGGGGATTGGCTGACTGCTGCTGCTGTAAATGCTGCCTCCCTCGAAAGGAGCAGCTCCGGCCAAACCCTTTGAACCTAGGCAGGGGTCTGTAGCTCGTGGAGAGGGACTGAATGCCCAACAAATTTTGATGTTGCCTTGCTTTGTTTAAACCTTTTCAAATCTGAATCCGCTTTGGCATCAAACAGTCTGGATCCGTCAAAAGGTAAATTCATGAGGGTGGACTGTTCATCAGGGGAAAACTCCGAACCCCTTAACCAGGCGTGTCGCCTCATGGCAATTGATGTTCCCATGGCCCTTGCCACTGAATCTGCCGTATCAAGGCCTGATTGAATCACCTGCTTTGCTGCAGCTTGACTATCATTTAAAAGTTCAGCAAAATGGCCTTGAACATCCTGCGGTAACTTGGGAATCCTACCCCTGGCTGAATCCATCAAAGTATGCATATATCTGTCTAAAAGACATGTGGCATATACTGATTTCAAGGCCATGCAACCAGAAGGAAAAATCGTCTTCGAAGATTGTTTCATCCTTTTTGATTCCTTATCTGCAGGAGTCCTCGGAAAGGAACCAGGGGCTGATCTAGAAAAACAAGAAGCCTGGACCACCAAGCTCGCTGGTGTCGGATGTTGACTCAAAAAGCCAGGATCTCCTGGTGCTGATTTATATCTCCTGGCAATAGATCTCAACGCCACTGGAGCTGACACAGGCTTCTGCCACACCTCAAACACTGGCTCGGTCAGGGCCTCATTGAATCGCAGTAAAGGATCCGAAGTGGACATCGAAGAATGAAGGACTTCCGTTAGCAAATTGGACTTCAACTCTGTTGTTGGAAGAGGCAACTCCAACATTTCAGCTGCCTTTCTTATGACCCCATGGTAAGATGTCACCTCAGGTAGAAGTATACCCTCTGGAGACAATAACTCCCACTCTGGAGGAGTGTCTAAACCACTTTCCACACACTCTTCCAGTTCAGGGTCCTGATGGGAATCTAAATATTCCTGCTATTTTAGAAGCTTCAAAGCCTCAATACAAGACCTCAACCTCTACTCCAGCAACGGCATCTGAAAAGAATATAGCAGCGTCAGTGATGTCGGTTGTGGCACCGGCAAAGTTGGTGTCAGTAACTTACATGATTCAGCTATAAAATCCCTTCGAGGTGGAGTCGAGTGACGCAATTGGTTGTGACCTCTCTGACGTCAGTAACGGTGCTACTGCTGCAGATGATTCCTGCTGAGTGTCGGTCGGCGAAGGAGTCACCTTCCTCAGCGCCATCAAACACCAGGGATACTGGGGCATTGGCATAAAGGGCAGGAATGTAGCCTGCCAATATGGTGCCGGAAAACCTCCAAAGGAGAAGTACAACGGACCTGTGGGACCAGCCGGCGCACCAGAGGAGTCATTGCCTTGTTGAAAATTCTATACATAGCATTCAAGAAGTTTGCCGGATCTCTCCCAGGAGCTGGGAAAGCAGGATACTCCTGTTCCTATTTAGGAGGCTGAAAGGATCTCAAAGTCGGCATAACCAATTCAGTCTCCTGATCCGGCAGAGTCGTAGGTGACATTGAGATCTCCACTAAAGATGGCGTCGGGGAAACTTCAGGTGACTTTGGAGGAGGAGATAGAGGGCGTGGGTCTACCTCTCGAGAAGACCTAAGCCGAGAACCATGACGCTGTCTCTTCTTATGCGACCTAGAAGACCGATAAGACGGTGACTGCCTGAGGTCGCGACTTGTGAGGGCCTCACTTGTCCTTCATCACCTTGGCTAAGAATAATTATGCTTCTCTTTCCTTCAGAGTCTTCAGATTCATACTCTGACTGGAGGCAGAGCCCCCGAGATCATGATCACAACAAAGGCACCAGAGGCAATCTTCATGCGGATCCATAACTGACATCTGGCCTCTGCATTCCCTCCATGGTTTGAAACCCGACTTCTTAGGTGGAGACATTGTCGCCTATTGAGAGAACAAAGGGCCTCATTATGACCCTGGCGGTAGAGAACCGCCAGGGCCAACGGGGGTGGGAGCACCGCCGACAGGCCGGCGGTGCTCCCTTGGGCATTCTGACCGCGGCGCTTTGGCCGCGGTCAGAAAGGGAAAACCGGCGGTCTCCCGCCGGTTTTCCACTGCCCCTAAGAATCCTCCAAGGCGGCGCAGCTCGCTGCGCCGCCGAGGGGATTCTGACAATCCTTACCGCCATCCTGTTCCTGGCGGCTCGCCCGCCAGGAACAGGATGGCGGTAAGGATTGTCGTGGGGCCCCTGGGGGCCCCTGCAGTGCCCATGCCAATGGCATGGGCACTGCAGGGGCCCCCATAAGAGGGCCCCGCTAGTATTTCACTGTCTGCGTAGCAGACAGTGAAATACGCGACGGGTGCAGTAGCACCCGTCGCACCTTCCCACTCCGCCGGCTCGATTACGAGCCGGCATCCTCGTGGGAAGGGAGTTTTCCCCTGGGCTGGCGGGCAGTCTTTTGGAGACCGCCCGCCAGCCCAGGGAAAAACTCATAATACCCTCCGTGGTCTTTTGACCGCGGAGCGGTATTATGGAGGGCTGAATTCTGGCGGGCGGCCTCCGCCGCCCGCCAGAATCAGAATGAGGGCCAAAGTCTTAATTCCCTCGAAACAGTGTAACCAACACCGAGAGGCAGGAAAAAACATTACCTGTCAAAGGTGCGTAAAAAAGGGAACTGACGTCAGCATGCCGGCAAGGACTTCTTATGGCTCCAATGACGTCAGAGGGATTCGCGTGCGAAGCCGTGCTATTGTGACGTCGACATGGAAAGCTAGGGAGAAAAATTCCGTCAAATCCTGGCACATTAGGTTATTCAAAAGGTGAGGAATCCACAGGTAGATGTATCGATCAGAAATCTGTGTTTAAAGGAAGAAGTAAGAATCTCTTGCATATCTCATTAGGCCTCTTCATATCCCTTACAGCCAGCTAAAACAGCACAGGACAGATTGCAACGCGATAATACACAATATATAAGGTATGGCTAGAATCATAAATACGGTTCTCCTGTTACAAAATGTCTGCCACTGAGATCTTGAAGAAATGTAAAAAAGAAAATACACTACTGTTGGAAATGACTAATGTTTGTGTGGTTTTCTCCCATATTTTTGCCTTCTTTATTTGAAACCGTTCTGTTGGCCATATGACTGCACACTTTACACCTGCTAATCTGTGGTAAAGTGCTTGTACTCCCCCTTTTCCTTTAAAACAATAGGAAGCTGGCATGTACCTAAATGGCACTTTTAACTCACTCATAAGCCACTAGTACTAGATGTACCCAGGGCCGATAAATTAAATCTACCAATGAGCTGCAGCCTTGCCTTTCAATGCAGCCTAGGTGTGCAGCTTTAAACTACCATTTGGCCCTGGAGAGATATATCTCTTGCCAGGGCTAAACTGTCCTTTTTAAAGTGTTTAAGTCACCCCTAAGACAGGCCCTAGCGCAGGGTGTGTGGTATTCAAAACGTAGGGCATGTAAGTCTTTACAGTGAAAAAACTCTGAAGTCTGTTTTCAAGGTGGCAATGCTGGTTTTCGCATACATTAACTTTGGTTTGCGCTATTACATTTAATAAGTGCTAAATTACATTTTGTAGTAACTAGGAAAATTATTCAAGGACTCATTTTAATAGTAATGTAAAACTCAACTTAATGGTCAAGGTAGATGTTATAACACGATTTTGGAAATTACACTTTTAGAAAGTTGTAATTTTCCTACCTAAGCAAAAATAAGCCTTTCTGCCAGTGTCATCTGACTGCTTATAGCTCCCTTGTGGTGAGATATGGATATCTCCCAGACAATGAACAAAGTGCTTGAGTATGGGGGAGGTGTTTTTCTTCCTTGAGCAGGATTGCCTGGGGTGTGCCCAACCCCTTCCTGAGCTACGAGGGAGGTCTACCCTCTCACTGGCAGATCTAGCTCACACCCAGGCCTGCCTTCCTTTTGTCTTGCTAATCAGCTTGGCTCCAAACCCAGTGGGAGGGGGAGCTGCCCGAGCACTGGTTTGGAGTGACCACTAGGGAGGGTTTGCCCATTATCATTGCAACACTTCTGGATGGGCACAGGGAGCTCTGACCAGAAGAAGAAAGGTTCTGACATATTGGCTTCAAGTAGGGAGGACCACTGTGGGATAGTTTACAGTAAAAGACACAGGAAGTGCTGTGGAAGTGGGTAGGGTCGCCCCTGGGAACTTTTACACAGTTGATTAGTGAGTGGTCATGGTTTCAACCCAAAGCCTGACACTGTCATAAATATGGCATCACCAGTACCTCTCTCCGAGCACTCCTAGACCTCTGGAGAATCAAAAGAACTGTCCTGCTGTCTGAAGAACCTGAAGGAAGGCTGGATATACTTGCCTGGAGTCCAGACACAAGACGTGACTCCCAAGGGTCAGATGGCTGTCCTCCTATTTGAGCTACAGGGACACCACAAGCCCCCAGATGCCTCTCTCCTTGCACCTTCCCAGATGACCAGTACTAACTGGACCCGTCGTGGACTCTGCTGCTGGCCTGTATTGGAGTGAGTCCTAACCTCCAAGTGGTGCCCCCCTGGTCCTGCACCCCTGGTTGGTATTCAAGTGCATTCCTCCTGTCCACACTGCAAAATCTAGAACTTCGAAACTTTTTGCCATCTTTTGCTTGGAGAACTCATGGAGACCAGAATCACAGTTGAAGCCGCAGCCATCTTATTGCCGGTCAGCCACAGGTTGCTGGTTTGCCCCACAGAAAGAGATCTGATTTCCAGAAAAAGTTTCTAAGTCTGAATGTAGACAGCTTCATCAGGACCGACGTCAAGGCCCTCTTGGGCACAGACTTTGCCCACTCAAAGCTTTCCCTCCTTCATCAATGACCACACTCTACAGCAACCCGCTGTCACTGAACCCTACTTCAGATCCAGTTTGCCCCACAAATAACTTGTTGATGACTAATTCTTCTCCATAAAAGTACCTAAGTCCGAAAGTAAGCTTTCCCCTAGGATGAATGTGGTTCCTGTATCCAACCTGCAATCCATTGCAGTCGCCTTTAACTTTTGGCTTTGACTTGGTCTAAAGTGAACAGACAACCGCAGTTAGGGCTTTGTGCTTTCAAGCATTATATTTTTTTTAATTTGAACTTTGAAAATTATTATCTCCAGTTCTACTAATTAGTTTTATTTGCCATTCGGCTAAGGGGGCCACCTCTACTATCAACAAAAGATTTAATAAAACATCCCAAAAGGGATATGTTGAAAGAATTTGTAGACCCTGATGTGGAGACATAAAAATACAATAAATAAAATACAGTAGATCTCAGCAATGTCAACCTTAATGCTTGTAAGACAGAAGTACCAGATGGTTAAACATTTAGGCAGCCATTTGCTGCCAGGGCAGTATAGACTGCTTGGCCCTCTTTAGCTCTGCCAGGAACTGAGGCAAGAGCAGGGACAAAGTAAGCTTTATACCCATCCAGGAAAAAATGATTTGAGGCCCCCCAGGTTTCCTGTAAGCAAATAACATGGTTTCATAATGAATAGATGCCAGTTTGGGTCACTAAATGTGGAAGCAAGTATTGAGTAGTATAGTATGGTGACCATGCATGTTGTATAAAGTAATTGTGGAAGCTGAAGATATCTTCAGCAAACACTGGCTTTCAAGGAGGTGGGTGGGTACATGTGAATCTAATCTGCAACATGGAGCAAACAGATGCTTACAGGATAAATAATATAACCCATTCATAGAATTCATAGAGTATGTGGCTATAGATAAACACATCCTATGCATCAATTGCATACTATGCATCCCCTAAAAGGTCGCTATGTGGTAGATTGTGCACAGGCCTGAAACAGAGTTCTTAGGACAGTTTGGTCACTCTAGCCTGTTGCCTTGCAATAATGTCCACACAGTAATGCTTTGTGAAGGTGTGTAGAGTTGACCATGTGGCAGCTTTACAGATGGCAGCTATGGGTATATCCCAAACAAATGGTATATTGGTACGCTGTTTACGGGTGGAGTGAGTTCTAGGGACGGCAGGAGGGGGCCTTTGGCTTTAAGGTAACAGGTTCACCTGGCTATACTTGCCTTAGATATGGGATGACCTTTATGAGGGTGTGTAAAGGCACCAAAACACTAAAGGTGTGGGATCAAGCTGGACAGGACTGGACTACTTTTTAGGTCCAATCAAGGATGCAAATTGAGCGTGTATTGCCCAGAAGAAGAAAGGGTATCCTGGGTGGCTGTGTGTGGGGGAGGGAGTTCCTTTTATGGACTAGGTGGTCTCACACACCTTGTGGTGTCATGCTTCATCATCTGACCATCTAGTCCCACCTAGGTAAGATGATACTACCTGGGCGGACTCGACCTCGTTGTTAAAGGAACAGTTGAGGGAGAGTACTGAAATTAAACCTGGCTGGATATTTTACAGGGATCCAGATAGAAGGGTGATAGATAGATAAAATTATCTCACAAATTACCTGTTTCAATCTGAGATAATTTAATATAGGAGCTTGTGGGTAAGACAAAAAATCTGTTGAGGACTCAGTCGAGAATGATGACTCACAGAGTCTAAAAATACGGGACCAACATGTTTCTGCCCACAATGAAAAGGTGGAAGGTCTGGGGCATTCGTCAGGGTCAAGGATTCCTATATCGAGTTCATGGTATATAAAGCGTGCAGGCCTACCTGAACATTTTGTTCACTATACGTAGGTCCTGCATAACTAAGTTAATAGCCTCTGGTCTGGAAAAAACGGAGGGGGGTTCCCTTGTAGTCACACTCACTCCAAAGGGGTTGCCCGGTTAGAGTACCTACGGTCCGTTTTCCAGCCACTCTGGAGCGGTGCTATGGACATCTCTAGAAAGGCTGAGAACTCATGTGGGATCCATCAGGATGAGGGTGAGGAGTGTTTGCTGCAGTTTCATTATCACCAACAGTAGAAGTAGGAGAGGATGAAAGGCGTGTGCAAAGATCCCTGACATCTACAGAGCACTGTCTATGGACTGGGGATGTGGAAACCTGTAGGCAAAGCTTGGGCATTTTGTATTTTTGCACCTGACTAATAGATCAACGTCTAGGGCCCCTCACTAACAAAAGTAATTGGGGCGTTCTCACTTGTAGACTTGTTGATTCATCCTACTCAGCAGCACTGCAAAATTGTTGTCTACCCCTGGGAGGTACTCCACCAGGAGATGGCCATGGTGGTGGCTCACCCAATGCTAAATTTGCTATGCTAGTGCGGGCAGCTGAGGAGTGTGTGTGCGGCTTGCTGTTGCAGGTAAAACATGGTGGTCTTGTTGTCGGTTTGAAACAAGATCACTGATGTGTTGATCCAGTTGATGAGGAGGCCACACAACCTGGAATGTCATGTTGTTAAGATGTGCAATCCCCGCCCCCGGGCAATTGATGCATCTGTGGCAATGGTCACTTGTGGATCTGTGTGTGTACCAGGCTGCTGAGCAACAGGTTCACACTCTGCAGAGAGCGATGGGTGCTACTCCTTCTCACCACTAGATCTCCACAGTGACCCTCTGCTTGCGATCCCTATGCCGAAAGGCACTCTTGGAGCAGACGTATATGAAGGCTTATGTAAGGCGCTATGTAGGAGGGCATCCCACCTTGTAGCTACGTTACTGTTAACACATTTGGAAGCAAGTTCAGCAATATTTCAGCTTACCAGTGTAGGAAAGTACCCTCTTTTTGGCATGTTACCCCCAATTTCTCCCTGTCAGTGTGTTTGACTGTGTCACAGGGATCCTGCTTATGCTCTCTCTCCTCTCAGTTTTGTCAATGCATACTGGTAACCCAGTATTTCATCCCAAATTGGCATACTGGTCACCTCTTTTAAGTCCCTAGTACATGGTACGTAGGTTCCCAGGGCATTAGGGTTCCAGGGGATCCCTATGGGCTGCAGCATTACTTTTGTCACCCATAGGGAGCCCATGCAAAGGCTTCTACAGGACTGCCATTGTAGCCTGCGTGAAACGGTGCATGCACCCTTTCACTGCCATTTACACCAGGTCACTTATAAGTCGCCTATATGTCAGGCCTTCCAACCTTGAAGGCTGGGTGCATAGTACCTGTATGTGAGGGCACCCCTGCACTAGCAGAGATCCTCCCACGTCGTCCAGGACCATTTCCCCAGGCTTAGTGAGTGCCGGAACACCATTTTACACGTGCACTGGACATAGGTCTATACCTATGTCCAGTTGCACAATGGCAACTCCGAATATGGCATGTGAGGTGTCTAACATCGTGGAATTATACACCAATACTGATTCTAGTATTGGTTGTACATTTACAAGCACTCTGGGCGTTCCACAGTGGACCCCCAGTACTGCCATACCAGTCTTCTGAGGTTTTCCAGGCAGCCCCAGGAGTTTCCACCTTACAGACAGGTTTCTGCCCTCCTGTTGCTCAAGTAGCTCGAACCCAGGAAGGCAGAACAAAGGATTTTCTTTGGGAGAGGAATGTTACACCCTCTCCCTTAGGAAATAGGTGTTACAGGCATGGGAGGGGTAGTCTCCCAGAGCCTCTGGAAATGCTTTGAAGGGCACAGATGGTGCCCTCCTTGCATAATCCAGTCTATACTGGTTCATGGACTTCCAGTCCCTGCTCTGGCATGAAACTGGACAAACGACCACTCCCCTGTCCATCACCACCCCAGTGGTGGTGCCCAGAGCTCCTGCAGTGTGTCTCTGGGTTTTGCCATCTTGGATTCCGAGGTGGTGGGTCATTCTGGTAGCATCTGAGTGGGCAGTGCCAGCAGGTGACGTCAGAGCCCTCCCCTGATAGGTGCTTACCTGTGCAGCTGACAAATCCCCCTTTCAGGGCTATTTAGGGTCTCTCCTCTGGGTGTTTCCTCAGATTCTGATTGCAAGACTCCAGCAGGAATCATCTGCATCCTTTACTTCAACTTATACCAATGAAACTGCATCTGGACCCTCCAGGAACTCTACAAACTGTAACAAAGAAGCAAAGACGACTTCTACAACATTGTATCGTCAGCTCCTGCCAGCAAATGCAACTGTTTCCAGGTTGTGCATCCTCCGAGGACTGCCTGTCTTCAGCCTACACCAGAAGAACGAAGGAATCTCCCTTGAAGTGAAGAAGTCACTTCCCTGCTTCAGCAGGCACTCCTCTGCAGCGATGACTGGTGGTTTGGGTCCCCTCCCCTGAAGAAGTGCATGGATCCAGCAACACGGGTGGTAGACTGAAGTGGTCCCGACGGTCCTAAGGTCCAGCTGTCCAACTTTGGTGGAGGTAAGACCTTGCCTCCCCACGCAAGACAGTACCCCAGTGCACCTCGTGTTTTGCAGTGGCCAAGGCTTGTTGGCATCCTTACATGAAGTTCTTCATGCACCTCCAGCCCCCAGCACTCCATCCTGCGACGCACAGCTTCCTGAGTGGTTCTCCGGCGGCGTGGGATCCCTTTGTGTAGTGCTGCATGGGCCTCCTTTTACACGCTCTTTGTCCCCATGCTGTGGGACTCCTGTGTGCGCTGCCTAGTCTTCTGAGGGCTTTCTGAGTTGCTGAGAGCCCCCTCTGTCTCCCCACCCTGGGTAGAGGCCACCAGGTCCCTCCTGGTCCCGGGCATCGACATTTTCCGATAACCGCATCCTTTGCATGTGCCAAGGCTTGTTGGTGAAATCCAGCGACGCAAACCAGACTACAATCCTCCATCCGGCGTGGGACATCATCTGCACAAACCAGGAACCCGCATCCATCTTTTTGTAAGCAGTACTCACTGTTTTTCTTCACCTGTGGGTCTTTTCCACCTTCATGCGGGTTAGCAGGGGCTCCTGTTCTCCCTGGACTCTTCAGTGCTTCTTTGACTTGGTCCCCTTCTTCCACAGGTCTTCAGGTCCAGGAATCCATCGTTGACGTCTTGCAGTCTCTTCTGGTTCTTGCATAATCTTCTATCACGTGTTCTTGTGTGTTCTAGGATACTTACTGTGATTTACTCCTGCTTTCCTGGGCTCTGGGGTGGGTTCCATTACTTACCTTTGGTGTTTTCTTACACTCACAGCGCCCCTCTACACACTACACTTGCCTAGGTGGGAAACCGACTTTCACATTCCACTATTTTAGTATATGGTTTGTGTTCCCCCTAGGCCCATTTCTACCTATTGTGATTTTCACTAGTTGCACTGTTTTCTAACTGTTTTCACAGCTATTACTGCGTTCTAGTGCATATACTATGTATATTACTTATTGCCTATGAGAGTATAGTCTCTAAGGTATTTTGGGCATTTGTGTCACCAAAATAAAGTACCTTTACTTTTGAAACACTGAATATTTTCTTTAATGTGTGTAAGTGCTGTGTGACTACAGTGGTATTGCATGAGCTTTGCATGTCTCCTAGATAAGTCTTGGTTGCTCAGCTACAGCTACCCCTAGACAGCCTGGCTTCTAGACACCGACCACATTTCACTAATAAGGGATAACTGGACCTGGTATAAGGTGTAAGTACTTTTGGTACCCACTACAAACCAGGCCAGCCTCCTACAACTAGGTTCAGGATGTTGTATTGACACAAGGCAGGACCCGCCACAGAATGGACAGAGGAGCTAATGGCGTGGGGACTGTCGGGAGTCAAAGAAAGGGGTTCAGGAGCCAGTCAAACACAAGAGTCAAAGGAACTCAGGGGGCTCATAGATTAGCAGACACCAGGAGAGAAACTACAGAAGAGTTCAACAGGGGTGTCCTGTATGACACTTACAGCAGTCATAAGGTCTGAATCACCCTCATATGTGAAAGAGTAATCACAGCTACAGTTGCAGTCTTAACTGCATATTTCCCTGCTTCATCAGCCAATTAATTCCCTACAACATGTATTCCGAAATGGTGGTGACTCAGTGTGTATATCACATGTGCCCGTTGCAAATTGTCTTTAAGTTGTGCCACCTTTTCCCAAAGCAGCTTATACTTGGTAGCATTCCCTTTTGAGTCTCTGAATCTATTTAGGTGCCAATAATATAGGTTTTCATTAAAAGACTGGACACAATAGTACAAATCACACGTTATGAGTGTGGTGCATTCTGGATACCTATTTTTTAGTGCCAGAATTAAAGCTTTGAATTAAGGCTTTAGAAACGGTGTGTAGAAGGCTAAGACTGGCCATACTGCTCCATCATTGCTGAGGGGGCATAGTCTAATGTTCTGTAAGACATGTGGAAGGGCACCTTTCTATATCATTATTAACCCTGTATTGGCCTGATATGGCAGCTTCAGTGTGTGTAAAATGTCTCTGCGTTAGCATTGACTGCAGGAAAAGTGACTCATCAGTAAAATACTTCACTTTTTTAAGCTTTGTGTGCCTCAACCATGAAGGCAATGTCTCCGCTCCCAACAGGTAGCCTATGTAATGTTAAAGGTGCCGTAAAAGCATGTTTGTAGTTAGCAGGAATGTTAATGACGTTCGCCATTTTAATGAATGGAATTCAGAGAGGAAAATACTAAAATGCCATATGCTTTCAAAGATTCAAGATTGAACAACCTACAGATACTTCCTATAATGCTGAGGAGGATGAATTCCTAAAACCACAGACATCCCTCTTTTTTTTTTAAAGGTGAATAGGGGACCTTGGGCACACACAAGAACTACTCAGGAGATCTGTTAATCAAGTATGTGACCTAGAACGTTGATGCCGCCATGTTATACCATTGTCACTAAAAGGTAGGACTGATTAGTAGGACAACAGATACTTCAGAATGTAAGGACTGAGTCCGTTTGCACCATCAGGAGATGTCGGCCCATTTCCTAGCTAGCTCACAGTGCCTCACCTGAACCCCTAAACTTTCCAAGGTAACAGATGATTTCGACAATCTCAAATATGACCACTCGGATCCACAAGGAATCATGGAAACAGATCTTACCCATTGCATGCCCAGGGTAAACACAATAAAGATATGAATAAAGGTTTTCAAATATTTATTGAAAGGATGGTATTCTTGCATAGAGAGTATGAGCTGCAATGTTTAGGCAGATGAAAGAAAGCATTGTAACCAGCAGTACTAACATGGTGAGCAGAATAAATAATCCAACCATGACAATCTTATTTCTCTATATTCCTACCTATATCTACCTACACTCAGAGAATAGTGGGTGTACCCTCTGCCAGATCTTGAAAGATAGCCTGAACCCGCCCTTACCTGGATAGTTGGGCCAGGGAACCAGTCTAGAGCAGAGCTGCAGATCCTTCTCTACAAGATGAAAGGTCAGCAGAGCTGCATACCGAACACTGGATTCGTTCCAGGACAATCACAGCACGAGTGCTCCTCTGACCTATGTAGGGCAGGGCACTGATTTATTGCCACACTGTGTTTGAGGTGAAGTTCTGATGCAATGATATATCTAGATTTCAGGAGCTGTCTCCAAATGGACAAGGAGAGCACTAGAATTTCTTGTTCTTTTTTCCAAGCCTTGAACAGAGTGTGCAGATTACATGGCAAGAAAAGGCATACTGAAAGCAAGCAACGTGTACAGCATATTCTCAGAATAATATTGTGCTAGCATAAACGTGTAAAATATAATTGCTAAAAATGATGTCAGAAAACATGTAAAATGTGAAACTAAAATGGAGAATGAGTTTGGGCCCAAGAAGGCCTCTCAACAGGTAAAGAAATGTCTTACAATGTGCATAACGACAACGGGTGCATCAGTCTGCTCATTACTCCACATCACTTAGGACACCCTGCTGTTTGTCAGAACCACCATTTTTGGAAGACGATACCTGAGAGTGCGTCCACCAGCCCCAACTTTTAGTCACATGCAGCTTAATGTTACATTATTTCAATTTGTATGAGCATCTGCTCATCCCATGGTGGGGTATCCTGGCACTGTAAGAGCACTTTATTGAATTAGGGCTGGAACTAGATCCAATGAAGAAACAACAACACAGGAGTAAGTTGGTAAGATTAGAATAGCAGGTTTTCAGCTGTTGCTTAAAGCTGAGGGCATTTTCAGTCAGGAGATGAGAGGGTACTAGGGGTACTCTAATTGAATGCCACCAGGAAAGAAAAGGAGCAAACCCTGGTTCTTGTGAGCCGGGTTCAGGGAACTGAAGCAATCTATAAGAGAAACAAATGAGTAAATAAATTATTCTACTCGGGTAGCAGGTGCCATAACAGAGGCTTGTGCGTGTGGCACAGCAGTTTAAAAATAGTACACTTCCATATTAGAAGCCATCGGACCAGGGATATTCCAACTACCAGGGAATCACTCGTAATGAAAATAAGGTAAATCGAGTGACATTTCTCACGTGTGGGTGAAAGAATTTGTTGTTCAAGATTCAATGCAAAGAAAGTAATTAGTATCACAATTATTAACCATATCCCACCAGATATAGTAAAATCCCCCATCACAGACAAATAAGAAGACTTTAATAGATATGGGATGATAGCGTAAACTAAACTTGCTCCGGAATTGGTGCCACAGGTAAGAAGCAGATACAGTAAAAGACAAGTAGCAGTTCATTTATCTGAGAGTTTAATTGTAATAAGCAGCGTTTCAGCCTGGGCAAAAATGACAATTTCCAATTGAGTAATTTGCAATTGTGATTGAAAAACTACCGCCAAGTCATCCCCGTCCTTTATTTATCTGGCTTTTGATAATCACCTCATACCAGTTGGGGATTGAAGCATGGATATCTAGAGCTAAGCACCAAAGCATTTCTTCATCCAAGTTTCGTTGAGGCATAATAGATCTATTTTCTTTGTCTCTAGCAGAATTGCAATCTCCTCCGCCTGCTTGTTTAGGGAAAGCAAAATGAGTAACAAATGTCGGGTGTACAGTAGCTTTATGGAACGCACAGTCTTGTCCTACTATATCAATATCATCCTTTCAGCTTCTGCTCCCTTTCCCGAGATCAATTTTCAAGCCCCTCCCCCTTCAGCTTAAATAATTCATCTCGAGTATACCTGATATGGGGGCCCAAACAGGCCGCATGTTTGGCCCTTCCGGGACTCTGATGGGCATCGAAGTGCTTGCCTGTGGCACACCCGCTGCAAGCGTTTTCTATGCAGAAGCAAGCTGAAGCCCCTAAATAGTGGAGTGGGTGGGAGCACACAGAACACTAGATCAACAAATGCTTCCTCCAAGATGGTGGGATTCCCAAAAGAACCCAAGACTATAGGTGGAGAGTGGCCGTAAACACCAAGAGTCTGCTAATTACACCCACCTTTAACTCTTCAGATAGAAGCAGAATTAAGTACAAGTGCGATGTTTTGTCAGTAAAGTTCACAAATTGAATAACAGTTTCCCTCAAATTTGTCACTGGCTTGTCATAAGTAAAAAAAAATCCTTCTATCAGTACATCACGAAAGTCCCTTCCCACATTAAAATTCAATAACAGGAAAAATGCACAGACTCAGGTTTTAATAGAGCGTCAGCAAAGGAGACTGCATGCAGTTTAGCATACAAGCAGAGAAACCGACTGAAATTCACTGGTATTTCAAAGATTAACATGATCAGCTGCAAATCACCAGCCTAGGAAACAATGTTAAAACTAAATAATCGAATGTTTTCTGGCAGAAGGGGTCAAAAACATATAGAAGAGAGTCTGGCTCAGGGAAGAGTCCTGAGGAACTGTTTTGAAACATAATGGAAGCCAGACCGTTAGTGATCTGCTGGACAGAAATGATTTAAGCTCATTCAGAGCATTAAGACATATGGAAGAGTTCTGCGTGAACCTGAGAAGCATGGCGTGTGGGACGTTCTGCGTGAACCTGAGAAGCATGGCGCGTGAGACGTTCTGCGTGAACCTGAGAAGCATGGCGCGTGAGACGTTCTGCGTGAACCTGACAAGCATGGCGTGTGGGACGTTCTGCGTGAACCTGAGAAGCATGGCGTGTGGGACGTGTCAAACTCTGCAGAGAGGTCAAATAAGGTGAGGGACGCTGATTTGCCTGGTCAGAATAAATTGAATGTTGTCTACTGTGAAATACACAAGATAATATAATATATTGTGATGTGGTCTATAGTAAATATCTCTCAGTAATGTGGGCTGCTTGAAAGCCGTAGTTAGTTGAGTCAAACAGAAAATTGAACTTTAAGTAACATGTTAGTTGAGAATTGATCCGTTTTTTAAGCACCATGGCAGGGTAGGGTAGAATGGATATGGGCCTCCATGCTTTCCAAAGCGGTCTGCTCCCGTAGCCTGGCAGCAAACTTTCCATCTACTGCCCAGCCCAGAAAAGAACTCAGCTGTCTTCTCCCTGCAGAACTGTGTGGGAGGCTGCCGGGGCCACCAGAGGGGACTAATTGCTGAAACAGAGCAACACGGGTTGCCGCTTCTGTGTCTGCCTGATTCACCCGACTGGTTCCAGGAGCTCCAGGCCACAATACTGCTGACATCTACACAGTCTGTTGGGTGAGATGGGAACTATATTTGATTGAGAGACATTACGAGAGACAATAGGAGCAAGGAGTAAATAAAGAGCAAGGAGTAAGGTGAGCAGTGTGGTGCAGCTCCTGGTGCCATTTTGACTCTGGTAGGGGGTCCATGCTAGAGATTTAACAAGGGTGCAGCGCAAGTAGCCGAGCTAGGCCTTGGTGCAGGCTTCCAGCTCTGTGACTCCTTGGAGCCATTTCCTCTCCCTGGTAAGCCCCGCATCGCTCCGTGTCACACTAGCTTGGAGCAATTCTTTGGATTGGAGAGAGTACACGAGAAGGCAGTCGCAACTCTAGGCCCAACAACTGCAACTCCAAGGCTGCTACATCACAGAACACCACACGGTCTGCCGACTCCGCGCTTGCCCGCCAGGTGCTCGTGGCTCACAGCGTCACATTTGCTTTCTTGAGGCCAAACCCTCAAACTGTGGCAAGACTCAAATTATAAGTGGCATAGCGGCACAGTAGGTACAAAGGACTAGCTTCCTTGGGGGCCTGTCTGCTTTCCCCCATTTGACTAATTGCCTATGTTGGTTTATGCTCTACGATTCAGAGAAAGGAAGCAAATGTGATGTGACACTGTGAGCCACGAGCACCTGGCGGGCAAACCTGGAGTAAACCTGGAGTTGGCAGACTGTGTGGCGTTCTGTGCTCAAGCAGCCTTGGAGTTGCAGTTGTGTTTGTCATTTAGCTAGATTTTTTTTTCACCCACAGTTGATTAGGCATTTTTTCCCATTAGCATGCTTTTTAGACCGTATTGATTTCCTGTGCTCAGAGTTGTCTGCATCAGTGTCTGCACTGCATACTTAACGGATGCAGGGAGTGGCCCTAGTGTCTTCCAGTAGTGATGACACTGAAGAAAGTATGCTCTGGGCATGTCATTTCTTCCAATTTAAACCTAAAAACAAAGAAATCCACCAGTGGTAATAGAGGGACTCAGTACCAATTTTATATATCTCATTCTTCTAGCTCCTTGAAAAAAAAAAATAGAAGAAGTCAAGACTAAAGAAGTGGGAGTTTTCAGTTCCTCTCTTCTGGCAGCTTTATCTTTGGCTGCAGGGGAGTGGCAAATCTGGGAAGAAGTACACGGCTCCTCTTCAACCGTTTTCTGTCATGATCACCCATTTTTAGCGGGTGGGCATTGACATTGTGGGGCCTCTGGATCCCAAGACAGCCCCGGGCAACAGGTTTATCCTGGTCTTGGTGGACCATAACACCTGGTATCCTGTAGCTATCCCTCTGAGGACAGTGACCGCCCCCACCACAGCCAGGGCACTTATGGGGATGTTTACCTGTGTGGGTTTCCCCAAAAAAGTGGTATCTGATCAGGGTACCAATTTCAGGTCGTTGTACATAGAAACCATGAGGAAGGCGTGTGGTGTTATCTACAAGTTCACAACGCCTTAACACCCCCAAAGCAATGGATTGGTGAGAGGTTCAACCGTACCCTGAAGGGCATGATTATGAGTCTCTGAGAACCCATGGAGTGCAAGTGGGCCATCCGGTTACTATGCCTGTTGTTTGCCTACAGGGAGATACCACCAAAGGGTGTTGGCTTTAGCTCTTTTGAGCTTCTGTATGGGCACCCTGTGAGATGGCCTCTCAGTTTGGTGAAGGAGGGCTGGGAGCAAGATCCTAAGAAGCCACCCTAAGATGTATTCAGTTACATGCTGGCCTTTCAAGAACCAGAAAGCCCACTTCCAGAAACTTGCCCAGGAGAATCTGGAAGCTGGCCAGGAGAACATACAACGCTGGTATGACCAGAATACCACTCTGGTTGAGTTTCAGCCTGGCCAGAAAGTGTGGGTGATGACCCCTTTAGAGCCTCATGCTCTACAAGACCGTTGGTCTGGGCCATTTGAGGTGAAAGAGTGCAAGAGTAATGTCACCTATCTGGTGAACAAGCAGACTCCTAGGAACCCTTTGAGGGTCCTGCACGTGAACTGCCTCAAGCCGCACTTTGAGAGGTCTGAGTTGATCATGCTCTTGCTCATGGATGATGGCTTGGAAACTCCTGTCTTCAAAAGAGCAGAATGGGTCAGTGGAGGGTATGAACCTGTCCCCTACTTTGACCTAGAACAGCAGAGGGATTGTCAGCAGTTACTAGGGCAGTTCGCCTCCACGTTCTCATTCACACCTGCAGTTACCCAATGGTGTAGCCGTGACATTGACACTGGGAATAACCTGCCTGTTAAGCACAAGTCTTACAGATTGTCTGACAGAGAGAGGAACAGCATCAAAGAGGAAGTCTCTGAGACGCTAGAGGTAGGGGTGATTGAGCACTCCAACAGCCCTTGGTACAGCACAGTGGTTTTGGTCCCCAAGGCTTCTCCACCCAGTGTCACACCTGAACTGAGGTTCTGTGTTGACTACTTTGGGCTCATTGCCATCACCAAGACTGACACGCACCCCATCCCCTGAGCTGATGAGCTCATTGACAGGTTGGGAGCTGCCAAGTTCCTCAGCAAGTTTGATCTAACGTCTGGGTACTGGCAGATTGCCGTGACCAAGGGGGCAAAAGAGATGTCGGCATTCTCAATGCCAGAGGGGCATTACCAGTTCCGTGTTATGCTCTTTGAGTTGAAGAATGCCCCTGCCACATTCAAGAGGCTGTTCAATCAGGTCCTGGCTGGGTTGGATAACTTCAGTTCCACCTACCTAGATGACACTCCTGTCTTCAGCTCTAGCTGGGAGGACCACTTGCACCACCTCCAGGAAGTGTTAAGGGCCCTGCAGAGTACCGGCATCACTATAAAGGCCCGTAAGTGCCAGATAGGGCAGGGGTCTGTGGTGTACTTGGGAAACCAAGTAGGGAGCGGCCTAACGGCACCTCTTCAAGCCAAGATTGACATCTTTCTGGCTTGGGCACCCCCCAAGACCCAGACAGAGGTGAGAGCCTTTTTAAGTCTCACTGGATACTACAGGAGATTCGTCAAGGGGTATGGCACCATTGTTGCCCCTTTGACAGAGCTGACTTCCAGGAAGCAGTCACATCAGGTGATCTGGACAGAGGCGTGCCAAATGGCTTTTGATGCCCTGAAAGAGGCCAGGTGCACCGTACCAGTGCTCAAGGCTCCTGACTTTTCCAAGAAATTTGTGGTGCAGACAGATGCCTGAGAGAATGGTGTGGGAGCTGTGCTTTCACAGCTAAATGAAGAGGGCCGGGATCAGCCTGCAGCCTTCATCAGTAGGAGGTTATTTCCCAGGGAACTGAGGTTGGCGCAACAGAAAGAGAAGCTTTTGCTGTGGTCTGGGCATTGTAGAAGCTAAGACTCTATTTGTTTGGGACTCACTTCCGAGTTCAGACAGACCACAAGCCCCCTCAGATGGTTAATGCAGATGAGAGGTGAGAATCAAACTGTTGAGGTGGCCCATCTCCCTACAGAACACGCCAGTGCTGATGGTCTTTACAGGTTCTTCCGCCTTAGTGATGAGAAATCCCGAGAGATTGGGTAGTTCTCCCCAGTTTCATCTGGGGCAAGGGGCACGTGTTAGACCTGTCAGCTCTTGGTGTGGTTTCCCCTGTATTTTTGCTTCTGACCTCCTGGTTTTGATCCTGTGCTGAATTTCATTTTTGCTGGCTTTAACCCCTTCGCTGACAGGCCTTTTCCCCCTCCTGTGCCGAGACTTTTTTTGGCTATTTGGGGCAGTTCGCGCTTAGGCCCTCATAACCTTTTGTTCACATAAGCTACCCACGCCAAATTTGCGTCCTTTTTTTCCAACATCCTACGAATTCTAGAGGTACCCAGACTTTGTGGGTTCCCCAGAAGGAGGCCAAGAAATTAGCCAAAATACAGTGAACATTTCATTTTTTTTAAAAAAAAAATGGGAAAAAGGGGCTGCAGAAGAAGGCTTGTGGTTTTTCCCCTGAAAATGGCATCAACAAAGGGTTTGCGGTGCTAAAATCACCAGCTTCCCAGCATTCAGGAACAGACAGACTTGAATCAGAAAACCCAATTTTCAACACAATTTTGGCATTTTATTGGGACATACCCCATTTTTATGATTTTTTGTGCTTTCAGCCTCCTTCCAGTCAGTGACAGAAATGGGCATGAAACCAATGCTGGATCCCAGACACCGAAACATTTCTGAAAAGTAGACAAAATTCTGAATTCAGCAAGGGGTAAATTGTGTAGATCCTACAAGGGTTTCCTACAGAAAATAACAACTGAAAAAAATAAATATTGAAATTGAGGTGAAAAAAACGATACTGTTACGTCTGCTGGACTCTTCTGGTTGCGGGGATATATAGGGCTTGTAGGTTCATCAAGAACTCTAGGTACCCAGAGCCAATAAATGACCTGCACCCTGCAGTGGGTTTTCATTCTATACCGGGTATACAGCAATTCATTTGCTGAAATATAAAGAGTAAAAAATAGCTATCAAGAAAACCTTTGTATTTCCAAAATGGGCACAAGATAAGGTGTTGAGGAGCAGTGGTTATTTGCACATCTCTGAATTCCGGGGTGCCCATACTAGCATGTGAATTACAGGGCATTTCTCAAATAGACGTCTTTTTTACACACTCTCTTATATTTGGAAGGAAAAAATGTAGAGAAAGACAAGGGGCAATAACACTTGTTTTGCTATTCTATGTTCCCCCAAGTCTCCCGATAAAAATGATACCTCACTTGTGTGGGTAGGCCTAGCACCTGCGACAGGAAATGCCCCAAAACACAACGTGGACACATCCCATTTTTTGGGAACACAGAGGTGTTTTTTACAAAGTGCCTACCTGTAGATTTTGGCCTCTAGCTCAGCCGGCACCTAGGGAAACCTACCAAATCTGTGCATTTTTTTAAACTAGACACCTAGGGGAATCCAAGATGGGGTGACTTGTGGGGCTCTGACCAGGTTCTGTTACCCACAATCCTTTGCACACCTCAAAATTTGGCCAAAAAAACACTTTTTCCTCTCATTTCGGTGACAGAAAGTTCTGGAATCTGAGAGGAGCCACAAATGTCCTTCCACCCAGCGTTCCCCCAAGTCTCCCGATAAAAATGGTACCTCACTTGTGTGGGTAGGCCTAGCGCCCACGAAAGGAAATGGCCCAAAACACAACGTGGACACATCACATTTTTTCACAGAAAACAGAGGTGTTTTTTGCAAAGTGCCTACCTGTGGATTTTGGCCTCTAGCTGAGCCGACCCCAGGGGGGGGCAGAAATGGACTAAAATAAATTTGCCCCCACAACCCCCACGGGGAGCGACCCTTGCCTACGGGGTCGCTCCCCTTGCGTGACGGCGCAAAAAAAAAGATCCCTGGTGCCTAGTGGTTTCTGATCACCTAAAATTGGCCGATTTGCCCCCAAGGGGGGCAGAAATGGCCTAAATACAATTTGCCCCCCAGGGGAGCGACCCTTGCCTAATTGGTCGCTCCCCATCTCTAAAAAAAACAAACAAACAAAAAACAAAAACACACAAAAAAAATGTGCCCTGGCACCTAGAGGTTTCTGACCCCCGGGGGCAGATCGGCCTAATAACAATAGGCTGCCCCCAGGGAGGTCAGAAATGGCCTAAAATAAATTTGCCTGGGGGGGGGGGGGGGGGGGGGGTTGGATGGGGGTGACCCTTGCCCACGGGGTCGCTCCCCTTGCGTGACGGCGCAAAAAAAAAAGATCCCTGGTGCCTAGTGGTTTCTGATCACCTAAATTCGGCCGATCTGCCCTCAAAGCGGGCAGAAATGGCCTAAATACAATTTGCCCCTCCAGGGGAGCGACCCTTGCCTAAAGGGTCGCTCCCCATCTGTAAAACAAAACAACAGCAAAAATCCCCGGTGCCTAGGCTGATCTGCCCCCCGGGGGGTAGAAATGGCCTAAAATAAATTTGCCCCCCAGGGGAACGACCCTTGCCTAAGGGGTCGCTCCCCTTACGTGAAATTCACGAACAAAAAAAAACAAACTCTCGGGTGTCTAGTGGTTTCTGTCCCCCTTGGGGGCAGATTGGCCTCATAAAAATAGGCCAATCTGCCCCCATCGGGGGCAGATATGGCTTAAATATAACTTTCCCCCTATGGGAGCGACCCTTGCCTAAGGGGTCGCTCCCCACCTCTAAAAGAAAAAAGAAAACAAAAACAAAACAAAAAAATTATCCCTGGTGCCGAAAAGGCCTTAAAAAAAAAATGCCCCCCCTCGGAGCGACCCTTGCCCAAGGGGTCGCTCCCTCATGCCAGTTTCATTTTTAAAATTAAATCCCTGGTGTCTAGTGGGCGTTTCAAAAGCCGGATTGCTTTGCAATCTGGCTTTTGAAACGCAGAGAGAGAATTCAAAGGGAAGGAAATAGATTTCCTTCCCTTTGAAGCCTCTCTCGGCCTCCCCCATGTGGTCGGAAGAGAAATGCTTTGCATTTAAGCATTTCTCTTCCGATCGCGCTGGTAGCTGAGCTTCCAGCGCGATGGGAGGAGGCCCTGTGATAATAAGAGCGCGATCGCGCGCTGACGTCACAGGGGTGGGGTGGGGTGGGGGTGGAAGGGGAAGGGCTTCCCCTTCCATCCCTGCCTTGGGGGGGTGGGGGGAAACCCCACAGAGGGAGCACTAGCGCTCTCTCTGGGCTCTGTGCCCAGGACGTAATGGTTACGTCCTGGGCAAAGCAGCACTGTGCCTCAGGACGTAACCATTACGTCCTGGGCACAGAAGGGGTTAAGTCTCTAGGCACTTTACAACTGCTGACCAGTGCTAAAGTGCAAGTGCTCGCTCTCTAAATTGTATTGGTAATTGGTTTATCAATGATTAGTATATTTGATTTACTAGTAAGTGCCTAGTAAAGAGCACCATGTGTGCCCAGGCCCTGTAAACCAAATGCTACTAGTGGGCCTGCAGCCCTGATTGTACCACCCACATGACTGACCTGCCACTGAAGTGTCTGTGTAGACAGTTTTAAACTGCAATTTTGACCTGGCGAATGCACCCACTTGCCAGGCCCAAACCTTCTCTTTTACTACATGTAAGTCACCCCTAAAGTAGGCCAAGGCAGCCCCATGGGCAGGGTTCAGTGTATGTAAAACGTAGGACATGTACTGGCGTGTATTACATGTCCTGATAGGGAAATACTGCTAAAGTCGTTTTCACTATTGCAATGCCTATCGCTCCCATAGGCTAACATGAGTATTGCCTTGAAATATCTTTTAAGTATAACTTCCCATTGGAAGCAGACAGAGATATGGGGCTTGGGGTCTGTGAAGTCACAATTTAAAATTAAATTTTTTGGTGAGGTTGTTTTTTGAATTGTAAGTTTGAAAATGCCACTTTTAGAAACTGGGCATTTTCTTGCATAACCATTCTGTGCCTCTGCCCATTTGTGGAGTACATGTTTGGGTCAGGATGACAGTTGAATTGTTTTTTGAATTCACTGTAGACAATCACACAAAGGGAGCTGAGGTGTGCCCTACATTTCCTGATGTGTCTTCCTGAGTTAGAGTGGTGGGAGGAGCTGACAGATGCACCTGAAAAAGGACTGTGTCTGTCCTTACCCAAAGCAGCTTCCAAACCCCTGGATTGTGTCTGGTGACAGGGCAGGAAAAGGCAGGGTCTTGTGCACTACAAAGACTTCTCTTTGAGGTTTGCCTACTTCAAGGACAGAAATGGGTATAAGTACTGGACCTCTGACACCACAAAGTTAGAACACTTCTGGACTGATGACATTCTGCCAGAAAGAAGAGCTGGATGCTGTAGTAGGGACTGCCACTCTATCTGTTGCTTTGCTGGCCTGCTGCTTGCTGATACTGTCCTGGGAGTGAAAGGACTGGAATTTGGTTCCTACAACCTGCTTTCAAAAGTTCACCAAGGGCTTGAAAAGAGCTTGCCCTCTGTTAAGAAGTCTCAGGGACATCAAAGACTTCATCTCTTCATCTGCTAGTGCCCTGACTCTTCTGCTGAGAGTCCTGACCTGCCAACTGGTGTCAACTCCAGTCCTTGGGCCCTTGGAAGTGCAAGCTGGTGATCTGAAGAAAAAAAACGGATGCAATGCCTGCAGAATCAATGCAGCACCTGTCCAGCACCTACATAGTCCCATCATCACAGCGCATCTGGATTTTCCACACATTGTCCCTGGGCATCAATTTGTCATCCACCCCACACCGCAAAAAGGAACTGAGGCTGCATGTCTGGAAATCGATGCATCGCCTTTCCTGTGAGGAAAGAATCAACGCATCACCCCCCCGCCACTAAGGAACTGACGCATCATTTCACCTGCGAGGAAAGAATCGATGCATCACCTCCCCTGCGCAGTAAGGAACCAACGCATCACTGCATTTCCGGCGCCTAACCTCCCCTGCGGCCCGCATCCTCTATCTTTTTGACACATCCCAGGTACATTGGACTAAAAAGAAACAACAATGGATTCCTATGGATTAAGACTCATTTAATCCTTTTAAAAGTGATATCTTTAACTGTATGTTGGATTTTTGTTGTTGTTTTTGTCTTGTTTTACTCAGATAAATATTGACTGTTTTTCTAAACTGGTGTTGAGTACTTCTGTAGTATTTTCACTGTGTTACCACGTGTGTGTGTGTGTGTGTGTACAAATACTTTACACACTTCCTCTGAGATAAGCTTGACTGCTTGAGCCAAGCTACCAAGGGCGTGAGCAGGGGTTAGCTCAGCCGTGTGGCTCCCTTACCCTGACAAGAGTGAGGGTCCCTACTTGGACAGGGTGCAAACCCCTGCCAAATAGAGACCCCATTTCTTACATGCTGTATTGAACATTTATATTTTATTTATATTTTTGAATGATGGTATTACTAATTTGAATGTTTTAATAAATAAAATCAATCAAAAAGACCTGAAGTTCTGTATGAGAGCAATACATGCCTACATCTAAAAGGCCAAATGGACTATGGCACAACCAATACTCAAAGAGTGTAATTGACAACACGGAGTCTGTCACATCACCAATCATGATATAGATTGCCCCAGTGGTCCTTTATGAGAGTGCATGGCATACAACTCAACTGATGTCTTTCTCAATTTTATCCATCACAATTCCACAGAGTGGTGAAAAAATCATAAGTCACAAATTGATACACCAGCACTAGGTCCTAGCGCGCATTCGGCCACCAGCTAGGAATGACAAACTAGCGACTCAGTCCTGAAGAAAGCCATACTGACCCAGTGGGCATTGAAAATAATGGCTGAAACTAACAAGTTACTCACCTTCAGTAACGCATTATCTGGTAGAGACTTTATCTAGCTGTAGACTCCTTACCTTTGATTTTCCCCAGGCATCAGACTGCATCCGGAAACTTTTGCTCGAGCAATACCCCTTCAGGCACCGTCGGGTGGCTCCATATGTGATGTCACGGTCACCTATATAGGCGCCACTCAAGCATGCGGGTGCCAGTTACTTTAATCACAACTTTCCATGACAGAAGTGCAGAGCCATGACAAGAACTGGCCCATGTGTATGTTTAAACTAGAGCCCAGAAAAGGGATCACCCTGACCCTAGCAATTAAGTCGGCAGAGTGGGGAGGCATGGGTGGGTTTAAGGAATCTTCAGCTAAAGTCTCTACCAGATAATGCATTCTTGAAGGTAAGTAACTTGTTTATCTTATAGAGACTTTTAGCTGCAGACCCCTTACCTTTGATTAGATACCGAAGCTATATCCTGTGGCAGTGGGCTGCAGATAAATGCTTTCAGACCAGATAGTCCTGCAGGACCGAAGGGGCAAAATGCCCATCCCTGCGGACCGGACTGTCCAGGCACTAGTGTTTGGCAAACATGTGCATGGACGCCCATGTTGCTGCTTGACAGATGTCCAGGACTGGGACTCTACGAGCTAACGTAGTGGCCACAGCATTTCCCCTGGTGGAACAGGCTCATAGTCCCTCAGGAGGCTGCTTCTTAGCCAGGGCGTAGCATTATCTTAATACAGAGAACGACTTAGTGTGAAACGGTCCATTTCTGTACTGCTAAACCCTTCCCTGCTCCGACATACCCCACAAAGATTTGGTTGTCCACCCGGAACTCTTGTGGTCAAGGTAGAATGACAATGCTCTTTTTGGGTCCAGTCAGTGGAGTCGCTCCTCTTCCTTGGAGGGATGCGGGGAGCAAAGAAGGTAGGCAGAGTGACAGTTTGTCCCAAATGAAATGGAGTCACCACCTTCAGAAGGAAAGAGGCACTGGTGCCAAGCACTACCTTGTCAGGAAATATTGTGAGATATGGAGCTTAGAAGACACGGCCTGTATCTCACTCACCCTCCGGTTAGATGTTATGGCCAGGAGAAAGGCTTGTTTTGATGGTGAGCATTCTGCAGGGACATTTGTGCAGTGGCTCAAAAGAGGCACACATGAGATAAGTGAGAACTAAATTAAGAGTGCCCAGAGCAGAGTCCTCATGGGCAAGAGGAAGAATAAAAAGAATATCAGAGAGAGAGAAGCAGAAAGAGGATTTTAACAACCTCTCTGTACAATATTTTAAACATCTTTTCCAACAGCAGGCGTATATTGTTTTTATGGAGGAATACCGAGCTGCCATGAAAATGTTACAAATTTCAAGAGGAAGGTTGAAAGCTGTTAACTGTCGCCGCTCAATCTACATGCATGAAGGTGCAGAGTTGACAGGTTCGGGTGGAGAACCATCCCCTGATGCTGCGACAGAAGATCCTCCTGAAGGGCCAGCCTGATCGGAGGATCAATGCTCATTTTCAGAAGCTATGGATACCAGACTCTCTGTGCCCAGTCCGGAGCCACAAGGATGACTTGGGCCCAGTCGTTCTTGATCTTCTTGGGAACTCTGGGCAGGAGTGCTATGCGTGGAAAGGCATACAGGAGGCATGAACCCCGCTTTTGACGAAAAGTCCACCGAGCGACTGCTGCCTTGGAAACTCCAATGCGCAATACTGCTCACATTGCGCTTCTCTACGGAGGCAAACAGATCTAACAAAGGCTTTTTCCACTGCAGAAAGAGACGTGGCACCACCTCAAAATGGAGACTCCACTCGTGATCTCCTAGGCATCAACGGCTGAGTTTGACCGCCCTGGCGTTCAGAGAACCTGCCAGGTGTTTAACCACTGTAGGAAGGTAGCCTCTTTCTAGCCTTGTTACCCCCACTTTTGGCCTGTTTGTGAGTATGTCAGGGTGTTTTTACTGTCTCACTGGGATCCTGCTTGCCAGGGCCCAGTGCTCATAGTGAAAACCCTATGTTGTCAGTGTGTTTGATATGTGTCACTGGGATCCTGCTAGCCAGGACCCCAATGCTCATAAGTTTGTGGCCTGTATGTGTTCCCTGTGTGGTGCCTAACTGTTTCACTGAGGGTCTGCTAACCAGAACCTCAGTGTTTATGTTCTCTCTGCTTTCTAAAATTGTCACTGCAGGCTATTGACTAATTTTACCAATTCTCATTAGCACACTGCTACACTCATATAATTCCCTTGTATATGGTACCTAGGTACCCAGGGTATTGGGGTTCCAGGAAATCCCTATGGGCTGCAGCATTTCTTTTGCCACCCATAGGGAGCCCAGACAATTCTTACACAGGCCTGCCACTGCAGCCTGAGTGAAATAACGTCCATGTTATTTCACAGCCATTTTTCACTTCACATAAGTAACTTATAAGTCACCTATATGTCTAACCCTCAATTGGTGAAGGTTGGGTGCCAAGTTACTTAGTGTGTGGGCACCCTGGCACTAGCCAAGGTGCCCCCACATCGTTCAGGGCAAATTCCCCAGACTTTGTGAGTGAGGGGACACCATCACACGTGTGCACTATACATAGGTCACTACCTATGTATAGCGTCACAATGGTAACTCTGAACATGGCCATGTAACATGTCTAAGATCATGGAATTATCACCCCAAAAACCATTCTGGTATTGGGGGGACAATTCCATGACCCCCCCAGGTCTCTAGCACAGAACCCAGGTACTGCCAAACTGCCTTTCCGGGGTTTCCACTGCAGCAGCTGCTGCTGCCAACCCCACAGGCAGGATTCTGCCCTCCTGGGGTCTGGGCAACCCCGGCCCAGGAAGGCAGAACAAAGGATTTCCTCTGAGAGAGGGTGTTACACCCTCTCCCTTTGGAAATAGGTGTGAAGGGCTGGGGAGGAGTAGCCTCCCCCAGCCTCTGGAAATGCTTTGATGGGCACAGATAGTGCCCATCTCTGCATCAGCCAGTCTACACCGGTTCAGGGGGCCAGTGCCAGCAGGTGACATCAGAGACCCCCTCTGATAGGCTCTTACCTTTCTTGGTAGCCAAACCTCCTTTTCTGGCTATTTAGGGTCTCTCCTGTGGGTTTCTCAACAGATAACGAATGCAAGAGCTCACCAGAGTTCCTCTGCACTTCCCTCTTCGACTTCTGCCAAGGATCGACCGCTGACTGCTCCAGGACGCCTGCACAACCGCAAAAAAGTAGCAAGACGACTACAGCAACATTGTAGCGCCTAATCCTGCCGGCTTTTTCGACTGCTTCCTGGTGGTGCATGCTCTGAGGGCTGTCTGCCTTGACCCTGCACTGGAAAGCCCGAAGAAATCTCCTGTGGGTTGACGGAGTCTTCCCCTTGCTAACGCAGGCACCAAACTTTTGCATCACCAGTCCTCTGGGTCCCCTCTCATCTCGACGAGCGTGGTCCCTGGAACACAGGAGCTATATCCAAGCGACTCCCACAGTCCAGTGATCCTTCAGTCCAAGTTTGGTGGAGGTAAGTCCTTGCCTCTCCACACTAGACTGCAAACCTGTGTACTGCGTGATTTGCAGTTGCTCCAGCTTCTGTGCACTTCCTGAAGGATTCCTTTGTGCACAGCCTAGCCTGGGTCCCCAGCACTCCGTCCTGCAGTGCTCAACCCTCTGAGTTGGACTCAGACGTCGTGGGACCCTCCTTTGTGACTCTGAGCCAGCTCCGGTTCTCAAATCTTCTAAGTGCCTGCTCCAGTACTTCTGTGGGTGCTGCCTGCTTCTGCAGGGGCTCTCTGAGTTGCTGAGCGACCCCTCTGTCTCCTCCTCCAAGGGGCTACATCCTGGTCCTTCCTGGTCCCCAGCAGCACCCAAAAACCTCTACTGCAACCCTTGCAGCTAGCAAGGCTTGTTTGCGGTATTTCTACGTGGAAACACTTCTGCAACCTCCAGCACGCCATGGGACATCTTCCATCCAAAGGAGAAGTTCCTAGCCCTTTTCGTTGTTGCAGAATCCTTGGCTTCTTCCACCCAGAGGTAGCCTTCTTGCACCTTCATCCGGGGTTTCCTGGGCTCCTGCCCCCGCTGGACACTATCGCGACTCTTGGACTTGGACCCCTTGCCTTGCAGGTCCTCAGGTCCAGGAATCCGTCTTCAGTGCTTTGCTGGGGTTTGTGGTTCTTGCAGAATCCCCCTATCACGACTATTGTGTTCTATTGGGTTAGTAGGGGTACTTTACTCCTACTTTTCAGGGTCTTGGGGTGGGGTATCTTGGACACCCTCACTGTTTTCTTACAGTCCCAGCGACCCTCTACAAGCTCCCATAGGTCTGGGGTCCATTAGTGATTCAAATTCCACTTTTGGAGTATATGGTTTGTGTTGCCCCTAGACCTATGTTCACCTATTGCATCCTATTGTAATCCTACACTGTTTGCATTACTTTTCTTACTATTACTTACCTGTTTTGGGTTTGTGTACATATGACCTGTGTATATTACTTATCTTTATTTTTTAGTAACTCTGTGTATTGTGTTTTCTTATGATATTGTGCTATATGATATAAGTGGTATAGTAGGAGCTTTGCATGTCTCCTAGTTCAGCCTAAGCTGCTTTGCCATAGCTACCTTTTATCAGCCCAAGCTGCTAGAAACACCTCTATTCTACTAATAAGGGATAACTGGACCTGGCACAGGGTGTAAGTACCACAAGGTACCCACTATAAGCCGGCCAGCCTCCTTCAACCACCGGGGTTATTCCCTGCTGTTCCAGCCATGTCCAGAGACCAAGGGCCTCTTGACAAAGGGTCCATGACTCCAACACGCCCTGCTTGTTGAAGTACCACATGGTGGTGGTGGCGTCCGTGAACACCTGCACCAACTTCCCCTTGACAGAGAGAAGAAATGCCTTCAACGCTAGCCAGATTGTCTGGAGTCTGGATTCTGCCGGAGACCAGAGTTCTCCGATCTCCACCAGATGGCCGCCCCACCCCAGAAGTGATGCATCTGTCACTACTGTAAGGTCTAGCTGCGGAAGGGAGAGAAGTCTGCCTCTGACCCAATTACGGTTCAAAGGGGGCGGAGCTTGCCGAGCCGAAAGATGGCCGCACCTTAGCAGAGCTCCGCCGGCTACCGCACAATCATACATAATCCTGTGGACTACGCCCATGTTTTCGAACCCACTGGGGAAGCAACCGATGCCTGATCACCGGGGGAGATAAGTTGGCCGTGCTGGGACGCCGGTGGGGCTCGGAGAAGAAAGCAAGAGAGGAGGATCGGGCCGAGGCCTAGGAGTGGTGAGGCAGCGCTGGATCCGGCCCGAAGATCTAGGAAAGAAAGCCCTCGTGGCACAGCCGCGCCGGGAACGGTGTTGGAATCACACCGGAGTGTGGCCCCCGGCCGGCTAGTCATCCGCGGAGGTCCCAGGGCTCCTTACAAGCGGTAAATAAATTAAGACTACACGAATTGGAAGGGGCCGCGGTTTGACCGGGAGTGGCTCCTTAAGGTGATGGAGGCGGCCTACAGGGCGAACAAACAACAAACGTAAGACGACTGCTGTGGGCACTGATTGTGGCACGCTGGCCGACACCGGGCTGGGACTGGAACTGGAAGCGCCAGGAGGCCAGCAAGGCGGCGCGGTCAGGGAGAAGACGCGCCCCAGCGGAACGAAATAACAGCCAAACTACAAACGAGCTGCGCTGACTCCTTGTAAGGGCCCCGGGCGAGAAGTTGCAATTACTGGAATCCGCAATACTCACAAGTGCAGTTACGAAGAGCTGACCACGCAGTAAGAATATTTTCTCCAATCAACATGGGAAAACACGACAAAACCCAACCTAAAATACAATTCGAGAGACGTAAAACTATGAGTCAAACTGGGGAGGGCGCGGAAGCAAGAATAGAGGAGCCCCCTGAGATCCCACCCCAAGATGACCCTGAACTACGACATATCCTAGCAGCGATGCAACAAAGCCTAGCCCAAATAGATGGCAAAATAGACTCTATCATATCGTGTGGATAGAATGTCGGAACAACTAGATAAGCAAACAGAACGGGTGGACCAGGTGGAAAGGCGCGTATCGTCGGTGGAGGATGGTCAAACTGCTTTGGCGTCTGGACAACTGAAAGTGAATACGGAACTAGATATCCTCAAACACAAAATGGACGACTTGGAGTTACGTTCACGAAGAAACAATCTTCCCATTGTGGGACATGCAGAGTCTACTTCGATTGTAAATATGGAAAAATTTGTTCAGAGCCTATTGATACAGTTATTGGGACAAGACACCTACTCAACTTTCTTTGTGGTCGAGCAAGCACACAGGTCACTGGCAGCCCGACCACCGCCGGGGGCCCCACCTCGCCCGGTGATAGCGAGACTATTGATCTACAGGGACCGAGATGCTGCTTTGAAGCGGGCACGTGAGTTGAAAACATTGCGGTATGAGGGAATGACGCTCTCGCTGTACCCTGACTTTACACTTCAGGTGCAGGAGGCGAGGAAACAGTTTCTGCCGGGGAAAAAACAATTAAGAGTCCTACAGCTGGACTATAGAATGTTATACCCAGCTAAGCTGAGAGTAGATGTAGAGGGCAACACAATATTCTTCACTGACCATAAAAAATTGTAACAATTTGTGAACCACAAGTTGGCAGATAAAAGAAACGCACCTAGTACTGAACCAACGAATGTCTAGTCAAAGCCCTATTGCCTATTATTACAACCCTTTTTATAGAAATTTGTACAGATTACCAGAATGTAGAAGGTTATTCGAACCACAGTCAGAATCATATGTGAATATCACCCACAGTGGGGAAGTTCGGGTCTTCTAGACCCAGAGGTAAACTATACGAGTAGTACATAACTAGTAGGATTTGCCTAGAGATATAGGGACGGTCCTTTTGAAAAGAAAAAAAAAAAAAGGTACATTGGTAGCCAAGTTAACATACTTATTGTTAAGGCGAAGCAGCATCCGCCATCGTGTGTGTTCCACTTTCGGAAATGTTGGGGTTAGTATTAAGTAGGGTAGACGTGGGAGGATTGCAAAAGTTACTAACAGATGGGCAGGTTGGGGTTTAGCCTATCGTGGGAGGGGGGTTGGAGGGAGGGATGTAGTTGCAGTTACTATGTGTTGGAAAAATTGGATAAAACAGAACAGACAAAGTGCAGACAAGTATTGTATACAAACAATGGTTGGAAACCATCCTAGAAAAATAGTTAGCCCCGGTATGTATGACCACTGACACACAAAGTAAGCACCACAAGCTTAGGTTGGTCACCTGGAATGTGAGAGGTCTCAATGACACACGCAAAACCCGAGGTGTTGTGGCATATTAGCTCAGACATAAAGTTGATATTGCAGTGTTGCAGGAGACGCACCTGGCCCCAAATAGCCCTCGCAGAATGAAAGGCCAGTTTTTGGCGGCTGCTTTTACGTCCCACTCGAGGGGAGTATTATTGTGGGCGTCCAAGGCTTCGGCCATTGAGTTTGAGTGTGTAATAGCTGATCCCAGGGGACAATACGTAATAGCAAAATGTAAGAGCAGGGCCCTCACTTTTATGATAATAGGAATATATGGACCAAACTACGGCGACCCACAGTTTTACAGAGATATAGCAGAGCGAGCAAGGAGGTGGAAGGATGTTCCACAACTCTGGTGTGGAGACTTTAATTGTACATTGTCTCCAGCATTGGATAGATCGAAAGGCAGGGCCAGAGGTCCAGCTGCTGCAGCACGCACGATACTAGACATAATGATATCCTCCGGTTTGGTAGACGTTTGGAGGAACAGGCATCCAGAAAAAGGAGGTTATACCCATTACTCATCAGCACATGACCTGTACGCCCGCATTGATTTTTGGCTAGTTTCTAGTAGCATATCTCATAGGGTGACACCGGAAGCGCCTTGGCCATGTACTTATTCCGATCACTCACCGGTTCCGATATTACTGACCATGGGTCATGTTCCACTTCCACCGTTCACCTGGCGATTCCCACCATATTCACTAACCGACACGGTGTTCAGGGAGGAGCTATCTAATGCAATTAAATAATTCTTCCAACTAAATAAAGGATCAGTAGACAAGGTGGGTACAATCTGGGAGACATTTAAAATATACATAAGAGGAATCACCATGTCCAAACATGCAGAAGTACTCCGATCAATATGCGGGCGACTACCAACACTAGAAGGGGAACTATCCCAGTTGGAGCAGGAACATTGTGTAACTGCAGAAACAAGTACACTGGGTCATATCCGAGTTAAGGTGCAGGAGTTTCAGGAGACAGCATTATCCGAAATCCGCCACATGGGGAAGTATGCCGTAGCCCGGAAATATGGTGAGGGGGATAGACCTGGTAGGGTCCTAGCTAACTTGATCCGCCCCAGTCGCAGCGCCAATTTAATTAATATAGCGACAGCAACAGATGGCAGAATACTAAATAATCCTGAAGATATAGCTGTGAGATTTTGCGAATATTATCATACACTCTACACCGCAAAGGGTGACTCAGAACCTAACTCCATACAAGAATATCTAACCCACATAGTGATGCCGAAGCTCTCTGAGAGTGACAGAGAGGCCCTTGAGGCACCGCTCACTCTGGCTGAGATAGAAAGTGCGTTGGATGGCATGGCTGAGGGTAAAGCCCCGGGACCTGATGGCTTAACTGCATACTTTTACAAAGCATATAAAACACTAATACTTCCACATCTGAAAGAGGTGTTCGAGGAGATGATCGTAGAAGGCTGCATGCCCCCATCAATGAGGGAAGCCATGACAGTTACACTGCTTAAACCGGGGATACCAAAAGAACAATGCTCCTCATATAGACCACTATCGTTACTAAATGGGGATGTAAAAATATACGCCAAAATCTTAGCGAAACGACTGACTAGAGTGCTGCCCCTACTGGTGAAACCTGAACAGGCAGGATTTGTCCCAGGCCGTAATTTAACCACGAACCTACGCACATTATTTGGCACAATACAAACCATAAACCCCGACATACAAGCTGTAGCAGTATTCTTAGACGTGGAAAAAGCATTCGATTCAGTGGAGTGGGATTTTCTCTGGGCAACACTACGACAATTTGGATTCAGGGACACTTTCCTGCGATTGATAGCTATACTATATAGGGACCCCCTGGCCAGAGTACGGATCAACGATACCGTGACAGAGACATTAACCATCACCAGAGGCACTAGACAGGGCTGCCCACTTTCCCCCTTACTGTATGCACTGGTGGCAGAGCCACTAGCATGCGCTCTGAGGGAATATCATGGGCATCGGGGCCTTGAATTCAAGTACTACAAGGTGGTAATCTCAGCATATGCAGACGATACTTTACTATATATCAAAAATCCAAAACATAATGCAGCACCGATGCTACAGGAAATAGTACGATACGGAACCTTCTCCGGCCTTAAAGTTAATTGGGGTAAGTCCTTAATGTTCCCACTAACTCACTCCACAAAACAGACAGAGGTAGGTTTCCCACTTAGATGGGAGACGGGGTCAGTTAGATATCTGGGCATTAAAGTGCATACTGATCCTAACATTATTGTGGTGGATAATTATGACACAGCGATAACTAAATTAGCTACAGATGTTGAGAGATGGATACGTCTCCCACTATCCCTATTGGGTAGAATAGCACTGATGAAGATGGTGGTGCTACCACGCTTCCTTTTCATATTTCAAAATATCCCAATGGTACTACCCAAGAAATATTTTGCCACGTTGAGATCACTCCTCATAAAATTAGCCTGGGCAGGTAAACAGCCCAGAGTGAAGTGGAGTGTGCTGACTTTGCCATATGAACTTGTTGGCCTAGGCGCGCCTGATTTGGAGACCTATAGCATGGTGACTCGGGCTACGGTGGCGCAGACTTGGCTCCATGGCTCGGAAGATACCCCATTCCTTAAGACAGAGAGGGAATTAGCATTGCCTGCTCCGTTGCAGAGTAGACTGCACCAGGCCCCTGGTAGGCAATATAAAAAGCTGGCATCTCTGGACTCGGTGGCGGGGGCATGGCACGAGATCAAGGACAAACTGAAGCTGGCCACGCTATACTCACCACAAATCCCAATACATTGCTGTGCCTGGTTCCCACTGTGGCACGACGGTAGACTGATAAATACCCTACGTGAACTAGGAATCAACACAATAGGAGACCTCTATGAAAACAGCAAATTGAAGGACTGGGACAGAGTAAGGGAAGGAACCAACGTGACTACACCACTACACCAGTTTCAATATCATAGGGTAAAACATGCATTAACACAAATACTGGATAACGATTTGCAAGAACCCCCCGAGATCACATCGCTTACTATGGTCCTACAGGGAGACTGTACGAAACGATTGGTGTCCTGTTTATATGCATCAATTCATGAGGCTAGAGCCCAGGAACTTTCAAGAGCCCGCGTGGAATGGCAAAGAGATTTAGATGTACAGATCACTAACAGACAATGGCATTACTGCTGCGAAAGGACACAATCTATCTCACTAAATGGCAGACATCGTCTCATTCACTTTAAATTCCTTAATAGAATATACTACACCCCAAACCGGCTACACAGATATGGTTTGCTTGAACACTCAGACTGCCCCACTTGTGGGGTAGAACAAGCCGATTTTTTGCATATGGCATGGGAGTGTGGAAGTGTGCAAACTTTCTGGAAAGCAATATTTGACGAGCTGACAGCCATAACTAGTACACAAATAGACGCTGAGCCACTTTTGGCACTCGTGGGCTGGGATGCACATTTGCCAAAAACTATTCGAAAATTGGTGGCAATGGGTCTGCTATTGGCTAAGCGTAGAATTGTAATGAGGTGGGACCGTGGACCGATTTCTAAGATAGAGGAATGGCACAGAGATATGGCTTATTGCACCACACAGACAATTATAACGAATTACTCCCTCCCACAAACAAGCCAGCAAAATTTTGGGAAATATACAAACAGTACCTTATAGGGAAGGAAACGGGGGAGGCGGAGGACGAGACTACTGATGGATAAGCAAAGTGTGATCATAAATGGAGGAGTGGTTCGTGACCACGGGGGACCTGTAACCATAACAACGAAACTCCGTGCTGAAGCACTTCAGAAAGAGAAAAGGTCTACAGACAAAATGTAGTATGATGCTTGAACTGTATTAGTCTGCAAATATATAATCTTACTGTACTGCTTTATTTGTATATGTAAAAGCATAATAAAAAATAAAAAAAATTACGGTTCAAAATCCACCACTGCATGTCTTTCGCTGTTCCCTCTGAGATCTGGACCATGTTGGAGCGATTTCCCTGATGCTGCGCCCAATGGAACTTCAGCAGCCTCAGAGTCAGTCTTACCGAAAACCAGGATGGAGGCCAACACATCAGTATCATAGCCTGAATATCCCAGACCCCTGTTCGGGAGGATAAGCTCGAAACTGCACTGTGTCCAGAACAGCTCCTATAAAAGAGAGCATCCGAGAGGGAGTCAAGTGTGACTTCAGCATGTTTATAGTGACCCCCCAGCGAATGCAGAAGATTCGCGTAGACTGCAAGGGGGCAACAACTGCTTAGGGTGAGCTCGCCTTCAACAGGCAGTCGTTGAGTTAGGGGAAGACTGAAACCACTAACCTGCGCAGATGAAGTGCAACCACCACCATCACCTTGGTGAACACCAGAGGGGCACTGGTAAGGCCGAATGGTAGCACAGTGAACTGAAAGTGCTCGTAGCCTACCTTGAACCCCAGGTAACGCTTGTGGCCTGCAGGATGGTAATATGAAAATATGCATCCAGTAAGTTCAGCGCAGTAAGACCAGTCTTCTAGGTCTAGGGCAGACAAGACCTGAGCCAACGTCAGCATCTTGAACTTCTCCTGTTTGAGGAAGAGATTTACAGTTTGTAGGTCTAGAATAAGGAGAAGACCCTTGTTCTTTTTGGGTATTAGAGAGTAGTGGGAAGAATAAAAACCACTGCCTACTTCTGATATCGGGACTGTTTCTATGGTTTCCTTGGGTAAGAGAGAGCTGTAGCTTCCTCTCGGAGTAGAGACAAATGATCCTCCGCCAGCTATTTGAATATTGGTGGTATTGGGGGAGGAAAGGATAGGAAAGGCAGGGCGTAGCCCTTCCTGGTGATCTGCAGTACCCATGTGTCCAATGCTATGGACTGCCAGTGGTGGAGATGATGGTGTACTCTCCCTCCAACTGGGCAAGCATGGTCCTGCAGAACCAAACTAGGAGGGCTTTGAGGCTGCCGCCCATGTCTGAGATTGTTAAATGGGGTAGCATTTAGTTGTGTAATAGTGACATCTGTAGCATAAGCATGGTGTGAATCACTGTGCAAAACATATAGTAAAGTAAAAACAATGAATTATGTGATTAGCTGTATATTTTGTTTTAGCATTTAAGTTGGTACAAAACATTGTTTTGTAAGAAATATACAT
This sequence comes from Pleurodeles waltl, assembly GCF_031143425.1. Classification (NCBI taxonomy): domain Eukaryota; kingdom Metazoa; phylum Chordata; class Amphibia; order Caudata; family Salamandridae; genus Pleurodeles; species Pleurodeles waltl. The sequence goes on from NC_090447.1 coordinate 1,503,453,189, forward strand.
AATAACTCTCAAATGAATTACAGGACCTAGTGTTGGATATAGAAAATAGACTAATGAATGAGCAAATTAATAAAAATGCACTTGCCTTTTCTGATTTTCTTCATTTCCGTTATCACGGTCATGGTTTGCCATTTTGTAGCGTCCAAGATCTGAAGGAGTTCTTCTGATTGACATCCCTGCTAATTTAATCCTTGAAAACGATAAAACAGAGATAATTTTTTTTTTAATACTGGCGCAGAGCATAACAGCCATGGTGATTTGTTATGCACGCTTCAAAATACACATATTTATAATGAAAATGTTAAAAGTCAGAATCGACCTACAAAATATCACAAATGGCAAAATCAGTGGTTGGACACCCAGGACATATTATTTGGGCTGAAGCACAACACTTTTTAATAATAATCAATCAATCAAGGGTTTGTAGAGCGCGGCTAATCACCCATAGGGTCTCAAGGCGCTATTTTGTCCAAGGAACATGTAGGTCAAGTACCTTGCAGCACAAACTCTTTGGTTGACAATTTACAGTACAGATTAGTGGAAGAGGACTGATTACTTGGAAGGCAAGATTTATATCCCTAGGTATACATTGTTCACACTTGTATATTAAGTTCTTTAGTGGAAAAGCCTTTCGTATTAGGTAGAGCACTCTAACGAAATGTACAACGCTATAAGCTCAGCCTGCATTACAGACAGTAGTTCTAGTATAAAAACCACAATGTAGCGAATTGATGTTATACGCACTAGAATCCTCGTGGTTTGGGGGGGGACTCTGAACAAGAAGTATGTAATGTGCGGGGGGTGTTAGGGTGTGGTTAACGGAAAGTATGAGGAAATGCACAGCATGTGAGTGTATGCTGAAGAATAAAGTAATGTTTGACCGTAGCTCCAGTTTGGCGCAATTAATCTTCATGCTCCTGGGCTGGGGAAGACGCTACAAATGGCAACGAGTAGGGGGTAAATGCCTGAGAAAACAAGACTGCTCTCCCTAAAAGTTTGCAATGATATGGGAAGCTGCTCATGCATGCCACGTGTGCCCAGAATCCATACAGAGCAGTCTGTGAGTGGCACATGTGAAATCTACGTCCTACTCCAGCCTGTACACAGCTGCAGAAGAGACTGAAGGCCATGCAGAGGAGCACATTCAAAAAGCCCACCATAACCGCCAATGAGGTGGTCAACAGAGACGCTAAGCTGTGCCCCAGTTACAAAGGCATTATTCAGATGAAGCAAAAAATAATAATCATATCAGCAAAGTACAAGAAATAGAGAACTTACTCTCAGTCAAGGGCGATTGAAGCATACAGCGGCGCATACTATGGCAGCAACCATCTGCTTGCAGAATTTGTTGGTGCCACCCTATGCGTCGAAAGCTGTCCAAACAACACATGCTCTCAATGGCAGTAGAAGGGAGCACAAAATACAATGCAGCCATGTTCCTGAAGACACCACCGCCTTTCAACACTTCTAAGAAGCAAAACATTGGTGCCAGGTAGGCTGCGTGGATCGAAACATTCGGTGACTTTATAGATGTACTAGAGGAAGAAAATTACAAGATCATTAAATATTTGAAAAACCTTGCAAGCGATGGAGTGAAAGTGCTAAAGAAAATCTCACAGACTGATGCAAAATTGTACCAAAAGGTGAAAGATGCATTAAAGCCAAGTTCAATCCAAATGTTGACTATGAAAGGTATATCTTCAACCAAGCGCGACAAGAGGTTGGTGAAAAAAGTGATGAGTTTGTTGAAAGGCTTGATACACTCAAACACTGCATGTTCTGTGACTTCACTGACAAAGTCATGCTCTTCAGAATCATGGATAGCTGCCTTTCAGATTTGTTTGGAAGGCACATGGTAAAAGAAACAGTCTAGAGAAAATGTTGATGGCTGCAAGAGCAGAAGAACGAGTAGATCGACAAGCTGCTGACATGGAAGAAGGAACGGCACATCATGAATCAGCATTGACAGTGAAAAGCAAGCACAAGCATAAACAAGATACATGTAGGTCGACGTCGTCAAAGAAAACAAAGCTATACTTTCAATGTGGATTCTAGCCTCCCCATAAAGGTAAATGTCCAGCTGTAGGACAAGTTTGCAAAGGTTGTGGGAAAGAGAACCATTTTATAACTGTGTGCCAAACCAAAGAAAACTCGAGTGAGTCACAACGGCAAGAGAAAATTGCCACAAGAACATTCCAGAAGCATTCATGCCACAACCCTAAAACCAAAAAGCAACATCAGCTCAGACAAGTAGTAACCAGGCAAAATCAATCATTGTCAAGCTCATCATACAAAGGTTTTTCAACATCACTATCAAGTGCCAGCGAAGAAGATGGATGTGCACTGATGATATCTACCAAAAGACAGCATGCACATATGGAGTTGGCTACCTGTAAAGAAGATCACAGTTCAAAGAAGGCTCACCAAACAGAGCGAGAAACATCATTTGGACACTGTCCCAAAATCAAGTTGAAAGTGAACGATCATCCAAAAACTTTCATCACAGACTGTGGTGCATCGATTAACATCATGCCAGTAGAAAAGTTTAAAAGCCTATCTCCTGTGCCTTGCCTCACTCCATCAGGCACAAAGTTGTATACCTGGGCTGCTTCTGAGCCATTGCAAAGCCAAGGGTTGTTCCTAGTGACAATGAGACACAAAAAGATATTGGTGCAAGCCACCATTCACGTTTTATAAGGGACTTTGTTGAGTGCCTATATATTTGGTTTTGCCACTGCTGCTATCATGGGATTGATATCCCTCAACTACAACCTCTGTGCTCACTCTGAGATCACAAGCCGATTCCTGTCATTGTTCCATGACCTGTGAAAACTCAAGAAAATTAAAGTGCAACTTCATATCAATGAAGACATTCACCCTGTTGCTTAGAGACACCACAGAGTTGCATTTCATCTACAAGAAGCTGTAGAGAAAGAGTTGGAAGCCCTCTTAAAACATGACATCCGTGACTGTTCCACAGGGCCCACATCATGTGTTTTGCCCATAGCAGTAGTACCAAAATAGGACAGTAGCAGAGCAGTGCACATTTGTGTTGATATGCACCAGGCAAACAAAGCCATTGAGAAGGAGAGACACCCTGGTCCGCACACAGCAGACATGATCATGCAATTGAACAGAGCCAAAGTGCTTTCCCACCTTGACCTGAATAAATTATACCATCAACTCGAGTTGGAGGAGAAATGCAGGGACATTACTACCTTTTCAACTCATGTTGTTTTGTTCAGATATAAGAACCTGAATTTTGTAGTATCTTCGGCTGCTGAGACACCGCATGAGGTTATTCCCCGAGTGATACAACCTGTTACACATGCTTTCAATTACAGTGATGACATACTGGTTTCTGGGAGAACACCAAAAACACGACAAAGCCCTTACCCAAGTGTACCAGATGCTCGCTGACACAGGACTTACTCTGAATGCCGCAAAGTACACAAAACCAAACAAGGTTTTTGGCATATATTCTCTGATGGGGGAATTACTCCAGTCTTGGGCAAGGTGCAAGCACTGTTCTCCACTTGTACCCCCGCCCGCAAAGATATTACCATTCTGCTGCAATCCTTTATAGGCGTGGCCAGTTATTCCTCAAAATACATTTGCAATTTTGCGACAGTGAGTGCTGCTTTGAGAGACTTGACAACGCTGAATGCAGGTTGTGACCAGAGTTTCAAAGACATTAAACATGCAATTGAGAACGTAACGGTAATGGCCTACTTTGACCCCCAAGTTACATATGGAAATAACGGTTGATGCGAGTCAGGTAGGGCTAGAGGCAATCCTTGCCCAACACAATGGCCATCTGAATGCTCAGAGACACATCGTGGCCTATGCCAGTCGAAGCCCATCTGATACAGAACATGCTTACTCTCAGCCAGAGAAAGAGTCTGGCTGTGCTATGGGCCAGTGAACATTTTCATGTATTCCTCTAGAGAAAACGAATCACCATCTCCACAGATCACCAGGCGTTTCTGGAAACCTGAAAGCTAAGATACCCCCTCACATCGAGAGGTGGGGGTTAAGGCTACAAGATACAGATAATTTTATAAAGCGTGTGAATGCCAAAGGAGTCTTGGTGCTGAAAAAGTACCACTGACTGATCAAACTGCAGCTGACAAGATGCTTAAGCCTGCAGCAAGTGTTTATACTTCTCCCTCTGGATGGGAGAACAGCCAGAATTTGAACTGTTTTCTGGAGCACAAAGCGTTTTTGGTCTCCCAGCTGTTCCATCAGCTTATTCCACAGAAGGTATCTCAAGTGCATAAATCCGCCCCCAACTGGATCTCCTGATTTTGCAAACTTTAATTGTTCTGGAATTGGTAGATCTTAGTGATCTGCTGGGGGGAGTACTAAGTGAAATGTTTCTTTAAGTAGTCAGGAGCAGCTCAATACAGCGATTTATGAGCAAAACAGAGAGCCTTAAATCTCACCCTTGATACTGACTGAAATTTAGGGATTGTCATCAAAAGTGTCACTGCCGCATTCTGGAGGCATTGCAATTTGTTCAAAGAATGCTGGTGGACTCCCAAATACAGGGCATTACAATAATCCAGTCGAGATAAGACCAATGCTGTAACTACAGTTTTTTGCTACTCAAATGGAATATGAACCAAAATCTTCCTAATCCTCCGCAACAGATAAAAACAGGAAGACGTTGGTTTATTTATCTGTGCTCTAAAGAACAAACTAGAGTTAACTATATACCCACATTTTTAGCAGTAGATACTGGTGAAGGGAGAGAGCCCAAGGACTGAGGCCACCAGGAATGATTCCACGAAAGAGAGCTCTTATCAAAGAAATGAACCTCAGTTTTTGTAGAATTAAGCATCAAACTGTTTAGCCTCATCCATTGAACAATTGCTCCCATACATTTGTTAAAACCCAAAGCATTCTCCTCCATATTCTTTGTGATGGAGACAATTAACTGTGTCTCATCAGCATAAGCAATGGGGATGAAGCCAAAAGTTTGAATTGATTTTGTGAATCGCGCCACGTATGTTAACGAGAGTAGGCTCAGTGAGGAGCCCTGTGGAACTCTGCAAGGCAAAGTGAAGGGTTTTGACACCAAATCCCCAACAGCCACAGTGAGTTCTCTCTGTGAAAGTAAACACCAACATGACTTTAGGGCTGAGCCTCCAATTCCAACTTCTGCCAAACGGCCTAACAGAGTCTCATGATTAATGGTGCCAAAAGTTGCCAACAGATCTAATAAGATCATGGCAACCTTCCCCCGCCATCCAGTATATTCCTCACTTGAGCAGTAGCCACCACCAAGGCAGATTCCGTACTATGGTTGGGCCTAAGACAAATTTTGAGTCCAAAAACACGCTCTCCTCCACATATTTGGACAACACAGTATTCATGTGTTTTTCCAAAATCTTTGATGGAAAGGGAAGACATGAAATAGTGTGACAGTTCTTTACTTCTCTGGGATCAAGGTTAGAGTTTTTTAATAAAGGGAGAATGGATGCTCTCTTCCACTCAAGTGGAAAAGATTCAGACTTCAGAATGGAATTAAACAACTGCATGAGGAGGGGGGTACGACTGCTTCCTTAATCTCATGCATTTGTTGTTTTAAAAAGTTCCTTGGTAAAATTACTGGCAGCAAACATTTTTTTCAGAAAATAATGTAGCTTTTTCAGTGACAATCAACTTTTTATAGTCTTGAATCATGCTTTCATATTTCATGTTTTCTTCTTCTTTATAATCCTTCCTCCACACTTTTTTTTGCCTCCTGCATTTATGTTTTAGATCCCTGCGCTCCAAAGAGAACGACAGGGCAGAAGGTCTTTCACTATTTAATCGGGCATGCTTAGTAACCATGGCTGTAAGACATATTCAGCGAAGGACCCAGCCTTAGGTGTAGTATCTTTCATAAAATAGAAATATGGGTGCTTGAGAGTATTAACCAAGTCTGATGTACAAATTTTATTCCAAGCTTGGATTTTTATATTGTAAGGACCTGTTTACCTGATGGTTAGACTGTGATAATTCAGGACTGAAACTAATGATTTTATGATCTGACCATGAGAAAGGGATAATATAATCGACCCTCAAGTCAGATTTATTTGAAAATATGACGTCCAGAACAGGCCCTCCATAATGAGTGGAGGAATTCACCATTTGGGGAAGATTAAAACAATTTAAAATATCCAGAAGTGACTCTGGGTGTCATTCTGACCCCGGCGGTCTAAGACCGCTGGGGCCAGGGTCGGCGGGAGCACCGCCGACAGGCCGGCGGTGCTCCCAAGGGCATTCCGACCGCGGCGGTAAAGCCGCGGTCGGACCGGCAACACTGGCGGTCTCCCGCCAGTGTACCGCCGCCCTTTGGAATCCTCCAAGGCGGCGCATCTAGCTGCGCCGCCGAGGGGATTCCGACCCCCCCTACCGCCATCCAGTTCCCGGTGGTCCGCCCGCCGGGAACCGGATGGCGGTGGGGGGGGGGGTCGCGGGGCCCCTGGGGGCCCCTGCAGTGCCCATGCCACTGGCATGGGCACTGCAGGGGCCCCCGTAAGAGGGCCCCTACAAGTATTTCACTGTCTGCTTGGCAGACAGTGAAATACGCGACGGGTGCAACAGCACCCGTCGCACCTTCCCACTCCGCCGGCTCGATTACGAGCCGGCATCCTCGTGGGAAGGGAGTTTTTCCCTGGGCTGGCGGGCGGTCTTTTGGCGACCGCCCGCCAGCCCAGGGAAAAACTTAGAATACCCTCCGCGGTCTACTGACCGCGGTGCGGTATTTCGGAGGGGGGAACTCTGGCGGGCGGCCTCCGCCGCCCGCCAGAGTTAGAATGACCCCCTCTGTCTCTTTATTGTCAAAATTTTCACAATGAAAGATAAGATCACCTGAAACAGTGAAACTGGCATACTGCATAAAGGATTTGAGTAGGACTGCCAGGTAATCTAAAAAAACTTGTTTTAGGAACAGGTGGTTTATACACCAATAGTCCATTAACAAAAAGACTGATAGGAGAACTTGCACCTAAAGAACGTAGCCTTGTATCCAGTTGCTGTATCAAGATCACAGCATACTTCCATATAACCTCGATAAGGCACAGGAAGCCACTCCCCACATTTGCCAGCTCAATGTAATCTCTTGATCGGATAACCGGCCGGTAGAGCCTCCACCAGATCATGATCTGAGTTGTCATCCACCCACGTTTCCATAAGAAATGCGATATCGGGCGAATGATCTTCCATAAAGTTACAAATTTCCAGCCTGTGTTTAATGAGAGAGCGTGTATTTAATAATATACGATTGAATCTTGTATCCCTCCTTGTCCGGGGTTGAAGTTAATGAGAAACCTCCACTTCACCTTTAGAAAGAGCTGATATCCCCAAACAATGCCAGTTACAGTGAACATAGCAGAGGACTCCGGGTACTGCACAGTGTGGACTTACACTTGTTCAGACACTGCAGCAGGTCACTAGAACAAATATAGTACTCCATTCGTTCAGGGGTCCCGGCCCCTGGACCAGACTTGGCACGGATGGGCGCAGACGGGCTTGCCTTTGGCCCGCCCACTGCGCGCATCGGCTCCCCCAGGCTCCTTAAATGCTGAGCCAGGGGGAAAGACTAGGACGGCAACAAAAATGGCAGTAAGGCTGTGGCGCCGGCACTAAACATGGCTGGAAGTGCAAAAAGGATCGAATGACCCCTGAACTGCTGTGCAAACTATGGGAACAATTGAAAAAGTTAAAAAATCAGAAGCTACTTATGTAGCGAAAAAGAGCTTAAAAATTACCATTAAAATATCAGTAAATAGCAGCAGCATGAAGCATACACAAAAGTTATACACAGTCAGTGCAGAAGAACTCGATTCCGCGTCCTCAAGTTCCATTAATGCTGAGCCAGGGACAAGGACTAGAACGCCAACATAAATGGCTGTTAGACAGTGGCGCCGGCACTAAACACACCTGGAAGTACAAAAAGGATCTAATGACCCCTGAACTGTAGTGCAAATTATTAAAAAAGTTAAAAAGAAAACAGAAGCTATTTATATAGCGATTAAAAGAGCTTAAAAATAAAGAAAATTACTATGAGATTGTGCAGAAACCAGCGAAGGATCAAAACCCAGCAGATTACCTTTCACGAGTGCAGCTGCATCGTCACAGGTCGATTTCCAAGACAGCTGAAGCATCTCTCAATTTTTGTGTGAAATCCAGCACACCAGTGGCTTTGTACGTGGAACATATCGTTGCTGCCACCAATGCAGATAAAGACATGAACATAATAAAACAACTGATTACCAAGCAATCATGGAGGAGTACATGGCTCCTTTGCCAAAGATGTTGAATTCCAAAAGTTAAAAAAAAGTACAGGATGAGTTAGCAGTCACCCAAGAAGGCAGAATACTATGAGGCTTGAGAATTGTCATCCCTGGAAGCCTAAGACAGCGGGTCATCGAGCTGGCCCATGAAGGCCAACAAACAGCATTAAGTGATTCAGTGTGGTTCCCTTGACCAGAAGGAGCTGAAGGCATGCCACATTTGCAAATGTTTATCCCCTAAGGTGACGCAGCACCAGTGACAACGTCTTATGTTCCTGAAACAGTGAAACTGGCATACTGCATAAAGGATTTGAGTATGCCTGCCAGGTTATCTAAAAAATTTGTTTTAGGAACAGGTGGTCTCAAGCAACTGAGCCTATGTCATTGTTGCCTAATCAGGGTGGACCGTGATCATCTCGGATCACCTGAGCCATCAGACAAGTGAAAGCCGACCAATCAAGGAAATGTGATTTTGGTGATGTTTTGCCACCTTTTATTTAACAAAGGGGAGGATGCAGCATATTGACGTTATGCGCACTCGAATCCTGTGGTTCTGGGCTGACTCTGAACAGTAAGCACACAATGTTCAGGGAGGTTTAGGGTGTGGTTAACGGAAAGTTATGAGGTAATGCACAGTGTGATTGTATGCTGAAGAATAAAGTAATGTTTGACCTCAGCTCCCATGTGGCGTAATTCATCTGCAGGTACCTAGGCTGCACGTTTGTAACAAATTTGAAACATTTAACAATTTGAGATCAATTTAATGCTACATGATAATATGCAAATACATGCAAGCACATGAAAGTAAAATTAGGGACTGTTTTCAAAACAAAATGTATATACAAAAAACTTGAAAAAAATGCTAAACTACCATGCACCTATAATGAAAATGTCACTTACCCAGTGTACATCTGTTCGTGGCATCAGTCGCTGTAGATTCGCATGTTTTGCATAGCTCGCCATCTGGTGTTGGGCCGGAGTGTTACAAGTTGTTTTTCTTCTAAGAAGTCTTTCGAGTCACAGGACCGAGTGACTCCTCCTTTTGTCTCCATTGCGCATGGGCGTCGACTCCATCTTCGATTGTTTTTCCCCGCAGAGGGTGAGGTAGGAGTTGAATTGTAGTAATAGTGCCCATGCAATGGAGTGACTAAGTATGTACCTATTTAAGGTTGAGATGATACATATACAAATAGTTGAAGGTAACTTCCAAACTGCTACAGGCTCCCGGGGAGGCGGGTGGGCACATGCGAATCTACAGCGACTGATGCCACGAACAGATGTACACTGGGTAAGTGACATTTTCAGTTCGATGGCATCTGTCGCTGTAGATACGCATGTTTTGCATAGACTAGTAAGCAGTTATCTCCCCAAAAGCGGTGGCTCAGCCTGTAGGAGTGGAAGTAGTTTGAAATAATGTTCTTAATACGGCTTGACCTACTGTGGCTTGTTGTGCGGATAACACATCTACACAGTAGTGCTTGGTGAATGTGTGAGGCGTAGACCATGTGGCTGCCTTACATATTTCTTGCATTGGGATGTTTCCTAGAAAGGCCATGGTAGCACCTTTCTTTCTGGTTGAGTGTGCCCTTGGTGTAATGGGCAGCTGTCGTTTAGCTTTAAGGTAGCAGATTTGGATGCATTTAACTATCCATCTGGCTATACCTTGTTTTGATATTGGGTTTCCTGCATGAGGTTTTTGAAATGCAATAAATAGTTGTTTAGTCTTTCTGATGTTCTTTGTTCTGTCAATGTAATACATTAATGCTCTTTTGACATCTAATGTATGTAGTGCCCTTTCAGCTATGGTATCTGGCTGTGGAAAGAACACTGGAAGTTCCACTGTTTGATTTAGATGGAACGGTGAAATAACCTTTGGCAAAAATTTAGGATTAGTCCTTAGGACGACCTTATTCTTGTGTAGTTGTATAAAAGGTTCTTGTATTGTAAACGCCTGAATCTCGCTTACTCTTCTTAGGGAAGTAATGGCGATGAGAAATGCAACCTTCCAGGTTAGGAACTGTATTTCGCAGGAGTGCATGGGTTCAAAAGGTGGACCCATAAGTCTAGTTAGGACAACATTTAGGTTCCATGAAGGAACAGGTGGTGTCCTTGGTGGTATAATTCTCCTAAGGCCCTCCATGAATGCTTTAATGACTGGTATCTTATATAGGGAAGTTGAATAGGTAGTCTGCAGGTATGCAGATATTGCTGCAAGGTGTATTTTAATGGAAGAGAAAGCCAGGTTAGATTTTTGTAAGTGAAGCAAGTAACCCACTACATGTTCTGGAGTTGTGTGTAATGGTTGTATTTGATTAATATGGCAGTAGCAAACAAACCTCTTCCATTTACTTGCATAGCAGTGCCTGGTGGATGGCCTTCTGGCTTGCTTTATGACTTCCATACATTCTTGAGTAAGTTGTAAGTGCCCGAATTCTAGGACCTCAGGAGCCAGATTGCTAGATTCAGCGATGCCGGATCTGGGTGTCTGATCTTTTGGTTGTCTTGTTTCAACAGATCTGGCCTGTTGGGCAATTTGATGTAGGGTACTACTGATAGGTCTAGCAGCGTTGTGTACCAGGGTTGCCTTGCCCAAGTTGGTGCTATTAGTATGAGTTTGAGTTTGTTTTGACTGAGTTTGTTTACTAGGTAAGGAAGGAGAGGGAGAGGGAGAGGAGGAAAAGCGTAAGCAAATATCCCTGACCAGTTCATCCATAGGGCATTGCCTTGGGACTGTTTGTGTGGGTATCTGGATGCGAAGTTTTGGCATTTTGCGTTCTCCTTCGTCGCAAACAAGTCTATTTGAGGTGTTCCCCAGAGTTTGAAATAGGTGTTCAGAATTTGGGGGTGAATTTCCCATTCGTGGACCTGTTGGTGATCTCGAGAGAGGTTGTCTGCGAGTTGATTTTGGATCCCTGGTATAAATTGTGCTATTAGGCGAATTTGGTTGTGAATTGCCCAACGCCAAATTTTTTGTGCTAGCAGGCTTAACTGCGTGGAGTGTGTCCCCCCTTGCTTGTTTAGATAATACATTGTTGTCATGTTGTCTGTCTTGACGAGAATGTATTTGTGAACTATTATTGGTTGGAAAGCTTTTAGTGCTTGAAAAACTGCTAGAAGTTCTAGGTGATTTATATGCAGTTTTGTTTGATGTACGTTCCATTGTCCTTGTATGCTGTGTTGATCGAGGTGTGCTCCCCACCCTGTCATGGAAGCATCTGTTGTTATTATGTATTGTGGCACTGGGTCTTGGAAAGGCCGCCCTTTGTTTAAATTTATGTTGTTCTACCACAGAAGCGAGAGGTAAGTTTGGCGGTCTATTAACACCAGATCTAGAAGATGACCCTGTGCTTGAGACCACTGTGATGCTAGGCACTGTTGTAAGGGCCTCATGTGCAGTCTTGCGTTTGGGACAATGGCTATGCATGAAGACATCATGCCTAGGAGTTGTAATATCATCTTTGCTTGTATCTTTTGTGTTGGATACATGCGTTGTATGATGGTGTTGAAATTTTGAATTCTTTGGGGACTTGGAGTGGCTACTCCTTTTGTTGTGTCTATTATGGCTCCTAGGTATTGTTGTACCTTGCACGGCAGAATGTTGGATTTTGTGAAGTTGACGGTGAACCCTAGTTTGAAGAGGGTTTGTATGATCTGATTTGTGTGATTTGAGCACTCTATTAACGAATGGGCCTTGATTAGCCAGTCGTCTAGATATGGGAACACATGTATTTGCTGCCTTCTGATGTGTGCAGCGACTACCGCTAGACATTTGGTAAAGACTCTTGGTGCGGTTGTTAATCCGAAAGGCAGTACCTTGAATTGGTAATGTATTCCTTTGAATACAAACCTTAGGTATTTCCTGTGCGATGGGTGTATTGGTATATGGAAATACGCGTCCTTGAGGTCTAAAGCTGACATGTAGTCGTGTAGTTTTAGCAATGGTAATACTTCTTGTAGTGTGACCATGTGAAAGTGGTCTGATTTGATGAATGTGTTCACTATTCTGAGGTCTAGGATTGGTCTCAGCGTTTTGTCCTTCTTTGGTATCAGAAAGTACAGTGAGTAAACTCCTGTGTTTATTTGCGTGTTTGGCACTAATTCGATTGCATTCTTTTGCAATAGTGCCTGCACTTCTATCTCCAGGAGATTGGAATGATGTTTTGTCAAATTTTGTGCTTTTGGTGGTATGTTTGGAGGGAATTGTAGAAATTCTATGCAATAACCATGTTGGATAATTGCTAGAACCCAAGTGTCTGTAGTGATTTCCTCCCATGCTTTGTAATAATGACTTATTCTTCCCCCCACTGGTGTTGTGTGGAGGGGGTGAGTGACATGTGAGTCACTTCTTAGTAGTAGGGGTTTTGGGGCTCTGAAATTTTCCTCTATTCCTAGGGAATTGCCCTCCTCTATATTGTCGCCGAAAACCTCCTCTGTACTGTCCCTGGTAACTGGACGCTGTTGCCTGTGAGGTGCTGGCTTGTGTGCTCTGACCCCGAAACCCCCCTCTAAAGGGTGTTTTACGGAATGTGCTGTAATTCCCTCTGCTCTGCGGGGAGTAGAGTGCGCCCATGGCTTTAGCAGTGTCCGTGTCTTTTTTGAGTTTCTCAATCGCTGTGTCCACTTCTGGACCGAACAGTTCTTTTTCGTTAAAAGGCATATTGAGAACTGCTTGCTGAATCTCTGGTTTAAATCCAGACGTTCGGAGCCATGCATGCCTTCTGATAGTTACAGATGTATTAATTGTCCGTGCAGCTGTATCTGCAGCGTCCATGGAGGAGCGGATTTGGTTGTTGGAAATGGTCTGTCCCTCCTCAACCACTTGTTTTGCCCTATTTTGTAGGTCCTTGGGCAGATGGTCAATGAGATGTTGCATCTCATCCCAATGGGCTCTGTCATAGCGCGCAAGTAGTGCCTGGGAGTTAGCGATGCGCCACTGGTTTGCAGCTTGTGCTGCGACTCTTTTACCAGCTGCATCGAACTTGCGGCTTTCTTTATCTGGGGGTGGTGCATCTCCAGATGTGTGGGAGTTGGCCTTTTTCCTAGCTGCTCCTACAACGACAGAGTCTGGTGGCAGCTGTGTAGTGATGAAAGCCGGGTCTGTAGGAGGCGCCTTATACTTTTTTTCCACTCTTGGTGTGATTGCCCTACTTTTGACCGGCTCCTTAAAGATTTCTTTTGCGTGCCGGAGCATACCAGGGAGCATAGGCAGGCTTTGGTAGGAGCTGTGGGTGGAGGAGAGTGTGTTGAATAAAAAGTCATCCTCGACCTGTTCTGAGTGGAGGCTTACATTGTGAAATTGTGCTGCTCTAGCCACCACTTGAGAATACGCAGTGCTGTCCTCTGGTGGAGATGGCTTCGTAGGGTATGCCTCCGGACTGTTATCTGACACTGGGGCGTCGTATAAGTCCCATGCGTCTTGATCTTTGTCACCCTGGCTCATGGTGGTGTGAGCTGGGGAATGTGATGGAGTTTGTGCTGGTGAGACGTTAATCACAGGTGGAGGAGAGGGTGATGGGGTAACTTTTTTCACCACTTTTGTTTGTGGTGTTTGTTCAGTTTGGAACTCCAATCTTCTCTTTCTTCTAATAGGGGGAAGGGTGCTTATTTTTCCTGTCCCCTGCTGTATGAAAATACGCTTTTGCGTATGGTCTACATCCGTTGAGTGTAGTTCTTCCTCAAACCTATGCTTTTGCATTTGGGAGGTTAGCGAGTGCTCTTCTGTATAAGAGCCTGAAACTGGGTCGGTTGCAGTTTGTTTTGGCACCGAAACCCTGTCTGCATCTTTTTTCGGCTCCGAGGTGACTTTTTTCTTTTTCGGGGCCGAAACCTCTTGGCGTCGATCTTCTTCGGTGCCGCTGTCTCGGCGTCGAGCCGTGTCTACACCGGTATCTCGGTGTCGATGCTTGTCTCCAGCACTTTCTCGGTCCCGAGAAGGCTGCGTGCCGGTGTCTCGACCGGAGTCGGACGATCTCGGCACTGTTTGGGCCTTTTTCGGTGCCGACGGTCGGTCACCGAATTTATGGGTCGAGCCATGGCCTGGTGGCAGTGGCGTCCCCTGGGCCTTGTAAATCTTCTTCTGAGTGGTTTTCAACGTCTTACTCACGGTTTGTGTATCGTCGAATCCTTCGGAGTCCGATTCTTGGATCGAAAAGGTTCCCTCCTCTTCTTGTTCCTCGAACTCCCGGTGGGCTGTCGGTGCGGACGCCATCTGAAGTCTTCTGGCTCGACGGTCTCGGAGAGTTTTTCGGGACCGGAACGCACGACAGGCCTCGCAGGTGTCTTCACTGTGCTCAGGTGACAGGCACAGGTTGCAGACCAAGTGTTGGTCTGTATAGGGGTATTTATTGTGGCATTTGGGACAGAAACGGAACGGGGTCCGTTCCATCGGTGTTCTTCTGCACGCGGTCGGGCCGACCAGGCCCCGACGGGGGATCGAAAAAATTACCCCGAAGGGCACCGGAGCTCTTCGATCTTAGACGCGGTGTTGAATCTAACTACGCCGACCCCGAACGCAACAATACCGACGAAAATCTTCCGAAATTAGCTATCTTTCCGTTCCGAAACTCGGAGCGACAGGAACACGTCCGAACCCGATGGCGGAAAAAAAACAATCGAAGATGGAGTCGACGCCCATGCGCAATGGAGACAAAAGGAGGAGTCACTCGGTCCCGTGACTCGAAAGACTTCTTCGAAGAAAAACAACTTGTAACACTCCGGCCCAACACCAGAGGGCGAGCTATGCAAAACATGCGTATCTACAGCGACAGATGCCATCGAACATATATTTTCTCTGAGGCATAAAACATATTTGAAGCATGCTATTATTAACCCTCTGAGTGCGAAGAATGAGATGTTCACATCCATTGCATTCTCTCTCTAACGGGGAGGACGTGAACTGCTCATCCTCTAGGACCCCTGCAGGGGAACTTCTAGTGCTTGCACTGGAGGCTTCCCCAATTTGCATACTAGTGGGGGATGGCAAAGAATTGCTTTCATGTCAGCTCTACCATCATCCCGCAACACCCAAAATCAATGAAGTCAGTGTACAGTATGATGCACTAACACCATTCAGCCAGGGGAGGCCTGGAAAGGGGAAGTCTTTCCTTACCAATGATGCCACTCTCACAACAATATGACCTTGTGGATGTGCTGCAATTCACGAGCGGGAACCCCCACTAAACCAGGAATGTCTGTTTTAAAAATAATAATAATATAAGCCCCTTTGACATACAGGCCAACTCCAAAAATGGGGGGCGGGGGTAACTTTTTTTAGCCATTTCCCCTTAGTTGAAGGTCGAGGGTGATTAGGTCCCGCAGCAGGGTGTGATTGCCACACCCTTAGGAAATTAAAATGCTTTAGCCTGCTATGATAAACTGTTGTATCATCAACACTGGACCCACGCCCTTGAGTCTGAGTTAGCCCTTGTAGAATATATTACTGCTGTAGAATCACTAGGCTGTACTTCATCTGTCGTGGAAGGGGTTGAAAAGCTGCAAGATCGGCAATTTGCTCACTGCATTTTGCCTCTGAACAATAGCCGCATCAACAATGCAGAGTTTACACTTGGCAAGGAAGGTAGGTCGAGAGTCAGTACTACTATCCCCAGTGCCCATCTCTGCAAGGCTTGTGTTTTCCAACTTGCTTCCCCTTATGCCATACAAAAGTGAAGTTCTGGGAAACTGACAGAAATGTAGCAGTCAGACTATTATTTAGTATACAACTTTATATGGTTGTGCATGGATATATACCTTCCACTGTCTGCAGCCTTTCAAATTCCTCCATCTAATATGGGGACTGTTTCTTTTAGTTCTCAACTAAAGAAGTACCATAATCCAAGACTGATTTACTTCTTCAATTAGATTTTAGCCGCAGTGCTCTTACATAAATAAATATATATTGGTCTTGATTGTGGCCTCCTTGCCACCTTTATCCTCCGTCAAAAAATGGCAGCTGTGCAATCTGCCAAATTACAGTAAATGCACAGCAAATAACAGTGGGTGGAACATCTGCCAACTTTTAATGGAGTAGCCTGTCTGCCAATACCTAATACCCTTAGTCTTCATGGAAATGCTCTATAGGGAACTTAGGAGTGTCTGCCCCAGCATATTTACTAAAGTTTCCAAGTGCAGTTATGCTTACACTGTTGAAGGGATAGAGTTCAAGACATCATCCCACAAAATTGCAAGACGAAGATATGGCAGCCTACAGAACCATAATAGAAGACAACTGCAAGCCAGATCATTCAAGTTTCCTAACAAGTCTGCAATGGGTGGCAGTGAAAATGGAGATTTATAAAACATGTCTGGCTAGGCTATTAAAAATAGGATTCATCTTGGACAGAATTTTAGGATCACGGAGGTGTAATTTCGAGTTTTGCAGTTCCTCTCGTGCAAACAAATCCATTTCTGATAAACCCCGCACTGAAAATGATAGGGAGCACTTCATCATATAATATCCCCTCATGTAGTTCTTCAGGTATCTGCTGAACTCATCCTCTTTAGAACTGTAAGAACTGTAACTGAGAGCTGGACTGTTGCGAATTGACATATTCCCTGCTGGCAGCTAATGACAATGTCTGTTGCTCTTTCAAGAGAGCTCTTGATCTCGTATCTCTCGGTTTGTTTATGCAATACATGGTAGTGGTGTTGTCTGTCTGAATGAATGAGAATGGAGTACGGCAGATAGGAGGTAAGACCAGAATGCCAGATGGACAACTCACAGTTCCAGACATTGTTCTGGTACTGATGTTCCTCGGGAGACCGTTCCCCTTCTGTCATGAGATGCCCCTGGGTACTACCAATCCTCCAGACAGCATTCTGTAATCATGGTCTAACTTGTCGGTGTACAACTTACAATATGTCCCTTTGATAACATCATGAGAAGGAAGGGTAGTGGCAATGTCCAGGTAACTCCTGACCTCTTTATCCCTGGTCTTCTAGTTCCACTGCTCTTCAACATTCCAACGGAGGACCTATAGGCAATCAGCTTATACATAAAGAAAGATACCCAACTTCATGAAATTGAGAAGGATGGCTACCTGTCTAATTGTTGGATGAGACTTTATTGTTAATCAGTGCAATATGTTTTGTACTGTCAATAGAGTAGCCCCCAAAGAAAGTTATCTTGGATTGTCTTGTGTCTAGAACCGTTCTGAATTATTAAATAACTTGTACTGGAGCAACCCGTGTCTCCTGTGGAACATAACCTCTATAATATCTCTGTAACTAGCTGACTTATATCCTTCCACTACTCCCTTTTAGGGAACTACTTTTTCTTTTTGCTTAAAATCTTCACATCAGTGCATGAGTTTTCCAGCTCCTTCCTTCGTGGTCTTCTCTCCAAATGAAATAACTCCCCAGCACTCCCTGTGTTGCTGTCTCCCTCATGCTGCAAGGCCTCTCTTGTGTGCTTCTCCATCTCATGTCAGTTACCAGCCTCTCCCATGCCACAATATGCTTTGTTGCCCATGGTCTTCTGCCCTAGCTCACCGCATGTTGCTCTCCCTTGTGTGTTGTATTTCCCCTTTTCCACGGTCTCTCCTTTGCTACCTATAACTGCTCCTCTGTTGCTTCACATGCCCACCACTTTTTATTTTTTAGGATTGTTGGGAGGACCAGGCAGCAAGTTGCAGCAGGACCCTCTGCCTCAATTTTTTTTTGTTTAAAGTGCTTCTGCAATACTCTTTCAGTCTGTAGGCACCTATGCATAATGACACAGACATCACGCATGTGCGTACTCCACCTACAAAATGACAAGGCTACGTCATTTCAACTTTTTATTTTTTATTTTTTTTACTTATGGCCATGTTGCACATCTTTAAACTGATGCAGAGTATTTTATGTACAAAAGCAATGGCAGAGCCAATAGGTCTCAAAGGTGATACATACTGGCTTTACCAATGTTTGTTTTACACTGCTGCATAGATGAAAATCTTCAAGCAATTCTATAGCTGTGTTATAATCTTGCCAAGACCTATGCTTGCACTCCACTGTAAGGAAGGAGTCACTGAGGTAAGGGCAAATGAAGATCTCTTTGCAATAAAGAAAGGGCACTGTCACAGCTATCTACTTGCGAGGGTGACTTCAAGTCACTTAGGTATGTAGCCCTTTCCACACAGCCTATATCATATGCAGCACATTACCACACAGGTACCACGCAGCCCCTTTTTTTTTTGGTACTTTACCCCATTTACATGTTTGCCTAACTAGAACTTCCTTTTAACCTTTTTTTCAGTGAATTTCTATTTTGTTTAATGTGATGTAAGATGACCAATGCAGTGTGCGCCATTGGTTTGGGCATCCAAACCTGTGACTAGGCCCTGCCCCAACCCTTCGCTGGCAACCAACCTTCCCCTACGCCTTAATCTGTGTGTGACATGGGGTTATGCGTCCAACCCCATGCTGCACCTGTGCATGGTAATTGGTGGGGCACAGTGTGTCAAACCCCCTGTAGTCACCCACTGCTGGCTACGTGATTTTACAACATAAGGGGTGAAATTTTAAGTAACGCAGACCTAATGACTTTGTAAAGGAGTCAAAACAAAGATTTAAAAAGCGGGACTATTGTCTTTATCCGGGGTCAGCAAACAAACATATATAAAGCAGATCTATTGTTTTGGTCAGAAAATCTCCAATAATTGTACTCAAATGTACATTTAAGAAATTCACACATTGAAATGTTAACAGTGATTGTCCTAAAGTTTTTTTTCTTTTTGTAAACTTTTTCAAGATATGACGTCTTACATCTTTCTTTTATCATTTCACAGGTCACAAAATACAGCAATTAAAACAACCAAAAGAGGGACCAACAATTCTACTATAAAGAGTATAAATCTCCGGGTCAGAGTGCTTTAAAAAATATGTTAAGCTGTCCTGAGGTCATGATCGAGGAAGCTTACTGTTTTATAAATGCTGCTGGGGGGGAGGCTGCTGCATTCTCTGCAAACACCACAACATTAATAAAAATCATTGGTTGCCCCTACAAAAAAAGTATAAGTAAAAAGCCCTTGCAGGGCATCGTGGGGAGCTCTTTCTCTAGAGAAGTGAAGAATTAATAGCTCCTACCACTAATTTATTATTCATTTTTTTAAATTATATTTTTGGGTCCCTCCCGGGCCACACATGCCTATTCATTTAAATTTGGGGGCTTTGCAGGTAGCCCCAAAGCCCTCATGACCCCTCAGCCACCTCTGTTTTCTTTTTTTTTAAGTCAAGTGGGTGCCCTGTGTTCAATCACGACACACACAATGCTGCTTTCATCGCAGTTTCAGCCCCAAGGCACCCACAGCCCCAGCTGGCACCCCAGCTAGCACTGTAGAGGGTGCTGGCGGGAGCTGGCTCCAATACATTGGGTGGGAGCAGCTTTGTTTCACAGCTCCCACTTGGGTGACAGCAAAGTTGTGTTGCCTGCCTGGAAGAGTGTGGTCAAGGTGTGCTCACACTCCCCCTGGTGGTAACTGCCCACTTCTGGATCAGGCTTTAGGGGATGGGTCCCTGGAGCCTGACACCATCCATGCCCTAAACAGCCCACAGAGAATGGGGGTGCCCACTAACCAACAGTGCATTTTAGGGGGAGGGGCCTCTTTGCCCTTTATTTTCTGTCCCGGGAAAGAGGGGAGCAGGGTTGTTTAGAGGGCAGAAGTAAAGAAAGGTAGGAAGGTTTTGGGTTTCAGGGCGTGCTAAAGGTTAAGTAATTAAAAAAGTGGGAGTTTGGGAAT
Organism: Pleurodeles waltl; assembly: GCF_031143425.1. Taxonomy (NCBI): domain Eukaryota; kingdom Metazoa; phylum Chordata; class Amphibia; order Caudata; family Salamandridae; genus Pleurodeles; species Pleurodeles waltl. The sequence goes on from NC_090447.1 coordinate 1,503,473,191, forward strand.
ACCCCATGTAGTAGGTAGTTATAGTTAGGACCTAGTTTTCATAGACAAAGCGTTTTATTTTTTGTTTTGCTAAAAAGTTTGGCACCGTTTGACAAATCTTTACTTAATATTTCAAACTAGCTCGCCACTCACTTCAGCTACTCTCTTGAAAGTTTTGGGGTGATTCATCAAGCGGGAGGTAAAAAAAAAAAAAAGGCTGGTCCCAAAACACATTTTCCCCATGCAATTTCTTATAGGGAATTTAGACCCGATTAGAGCCCAAACCACTGGACAGAATTACACCACACTTGGCAGAAAACTAGATCTTGGTCCAAAAAGAGTGCTTTTTGCAGTTTGGTGCAAATCAGTACAGTAGTTTTTGTGTAAATAAAGGGAAAAAAAAGTATATATCTAGGTATATGGAGTGTCAGTGAATCCGACAGATCTCATGGTGAGATTGGATTGGCTGCCAACACTTCAACCAGGAAGCGTTGTCAGACATCCTGGGACTCTGACTCAGCCGAGTCCCAAGAAAAAAGTAAAAAAATAAAAACAAAAAAACAAAAAATAAAAACTCAGAAGGGAGCATGGTAGTAATACCCTGGCCCATAGGCCTGATGGTGGGGTCGCCTAGGAAAATAAATGTGGCTCAATAAAAAGATTTTGAACAGTCGGGGAAACAATCACTCCTCTTAGCCACTGAGCTTCTTCCCCTTTATCTACTGCTTGATTTGTTCCCTGCTTCCTAGCTGATCCCTAGCCAGTGATTCCTGCTCTGCCAATGATCACTGTCAAGGTTTATACTGTGTTCTTTGCATCTATATGCTGAGTAACCTGCTGTATTTCTCTACTCCTCCTTTTATTATTCATCATTCGCCTTCTAACGCAGTGGTTTCTCTTTCACTCCATTATCTGGGTCCTACCATGCTGCACTATTTCTACTTCTCTGAAGCCTTTCTTTCTTTTTTTTTTCTTCTCTCTCAAGTTTATCTGTCCTACATATGTGTACTGGTGGACTCTACATCTTGCCCGTGGAGCCCTGAATCCTGCATCTCTGCCTTTGTTTCTCAATGTTTCCATCTCTCCTATCTACGATCCGCATATCTCACTTTTTAGCTCATCTGCCTCGGAGGACAACCTCCTTCCTCTTCTCTCGCTCTCATCTGTGTCTCAGAGGTTTCCTCCTCTTAACCCTCACCTTTCCCTCCTCCTAGGCAACTAACTAAGGCTAACTTAGGCAGATGGACAGAGTACCATCTGCAAGGAGAGCAGGAGCATAAAAAAAGTCTTTAGAAGCATTCAATGTACCTTCCCCCCCCCCCCCACTACTGGGAAAGAGGTGGTAAAATGGTGATTTGGCAAGAATGATAAAACAATGTTACATTAGCCAACATCCAATCCTCTGCTTTTTCACTTGACATGGAGAAGAGGTCGGTTGGATTCTTGAAGAGGTAGATACATTTTATTCAGGTTGGCTACAGGTTCTTAAAGGAGAAATATTATTATAGAAAGCCGGTGTGACTCTTGCACTGTATTCAGGAACACTTCTTATTTGTCTTGGGGTGTGTGGCTAAAGTTTAGATCATTTATTTAAAGAAGCTAGGGAGAGCTGTCCTCTTTGTGGTGAATCCTATTGTGTTAGGGCATAAACTGGGCGTAGGATAAGAAACAAAATATTCATACACAGTGAGGGTGCTCAAGCACCTAAGCAGGAGGGTGGGTCAACCCCAACCCAAGATTTTGTGCTTACATTCTGGAGATAATTGTACATAGGCTGTATGTTACACATTCCTTGTACATCCATTGTACAGCTCCTAAATAGCAATCACCGATCCCCACATAAAGATCCTAATTAATGGGGCATAATTGTGTTGGTACCACACTTGGACGCACAGGTAAGTATGGCTGGTGTTCTGATAATTTTAACGTTCAAAGGGAGAGCATTACCAACTAATCTCTTGGTAGCTTCCCCCAAGACAAGGATCATGTTCCTCTGGCTTCAGTATAGTGCTCTCATGTCACTTTATGGAGCAATCTATTGTTAACCTGCTGGAAGGAAACTATTTTTGGTGCACATGTGTACACACACACAAATATATACTGTACCTCGTTGAAATATCATCATCTTCTCCACCCCATCCCCAGTAAGTGTTGGGAAATCCATTGATCTTCATATATTGATCTGGTGTCAATGCGGAAACTCCTCCAAAATAAGACCAATAGGGCAAACTAGAAATGAAAGAAACAACTCCCAATTAAATGTTTACATGACAATAGTTGTGGCAGTTTAAGTTCACTTATACCACCTTCAAAATGTATTATTAATTTTGGTTATTTGAAACTGGCTATGATGGGAATGGTATACAATGAAACATATAATATGTACACACGAAAAAGCATAAAACAGAGCTGTGCAAGGTCAGTCACCAACAGCACAAATGTTAATAATAAGCAAGCACTGGCTAATCCAACAGGTGTTGCTAATGAGACCTATTTATTGGCTTTGGCAAAGATCTTTAGCCATTCTGTACAGCCGTCCCGCTGCTGTGCAAGATGGCTGAAAATAATGTAAAAATAGTACAATGATGCAGCCGCTCATTGTGTAGGCACTCGAAAACACAGATGCTCAAGTTTAGAAAATGAAGCAAGCATTTTTTAAAAATTTGTATTCACAATATGAAATAGATTAGTAAATAAAAAGCTGTGTAAAACACAAATGCACTTTTTTGATAAAACCCTAAAACACTTTAAAAAAAAAAAAAAAAGGGTAGTAGGAGAAGAGGCAACAAGGAGGAAGGGCAAGAGAGAAGAATACGAGCAAGAAGAGAACAGGAGAAGCGAGACAACAATGGGGAAGCAAATGGACAACGAAGGGTGGCGGAGGGTGATAGGGAAGCACACAGGCAATGGAGGGTGGACAAGTGTAGATGCAAGCAAATGGACGGTGGGTGGGCAAGGATGGGTTAACAAAAGGACAACAGAAGGGTTGGGGGAAGCAAGAATTGCAATAGAAGGTGGGTGGGGAGGAAGCAAGAGCGTCAACTGAGGGAAGAGGGAGAGGGGAAAAACACATAGGTAAGAAAGAACAATACAAACACAAGGAAAAACAGATGAACTCTTGAAGAGTGTTTAACCAAAAAGAAAAAAGTAACACATGCAAAGGGAGCAGTGAATGGACACAAGTTATGGGTCCATGATCCAGCAGAGGAAAACCCCTAGAAAAAGGAAAGCGAGGGAAGCTGATAAATAAGAAATAAGCAAATGAGAGGAACAATAAAGCCAACCAATGGCAAGTAATGGACGTGCTCCTACCCCAATGAAAGCTAATAATATATCTTGCACACAGTTTATGCGGTGTTCTCAATGAGATCTTAAAAAGGTGAACATAACTTATTTTTATAAAGAATGGCAGAACCCCTTTCTCTGCAGATTCTTACTCTGTTGAAGTGTAGGGCAGTGGTTCCCAACCTGTGGTCCGGGGACCCCTGGGATTCCGCGCAGCCTCCTCAGGGAGTCCGCAACTGGATAGAAAATTAAATAATATTACCAGATTACGGCTCCAGCTTTCAGTAATTACTCATTGGGGGGTCCCCAGAGTCCAATAATGATTCAGTGGGGATCCCCGGATTCCAGTAATGATGAAGTGAGCTCCACAGAAGTCAAAAGGTTGGGAACCACTGGAGTAGGCGATACAGAAAAGACTGGGTCTTTGTTTCAGATGTTTTATTTGGGAAATTACTACATTGTAGAATATTAAGCACACTAGCTGGTTTCTTGGAAGAACTTGAGATTTGTTGCTGAAATTGCTCATCCCGAGAGATGAACCGGCTGATATACCTGCTCTTTATTACTTAGAGGTTGATAAATCGAGTTACATTAAGTAATCACTACTAAAACTCCCTGGTGTTTTATCAATAGCCTCAAGCCAGTGGTAGAAACCCCCTCACAGTCCAGGAATACGCCTCATCATCTTCTGATGAATCAGTGCTCAAGGGAGCTGACGGAACAACTACAGACGACTTGCTAGAATCAGTACGATTCATCATCAAGGAAATTACATTTTTATTGCCCCCCGCACAGTGCACAACACACAAAATACCTGGGGTTTGTGACAGATTCCATAGACTCAACATTAAGCCTACCAGCCAACAACATGACAAAGATCAGACACAAGATCAAAAAGATGTTGTTTTGCCAAACAATGTTTCTGCATCAATTGGCCAGACAGGTGGGCCTGTTGGCTTCGAACATTCAGGCCATATTTCCAGGACCTCTGCATTACATGGCTCTACAACGGCTTAAAGCAGTTCATGTACGCAAAGGGCTGAAGTACTCGGAGTCAGTTCCGCAGTCAGATAAAGCTCAGGAGGAGATGCAATGGTGGCTCACACACATGGAGGCATGGAACGGGAGAGCTATCTTTGGTTACAGCCCGGACCTTGAGATAGAGTCCAAAGCCTGCACAACAGGTTGGGGGTCAAATGTGCGGCTATTTCCACAGGTGGGAAGTGGTAATCAGAAGAATGACACATGCATATCAATTGTCTAGAACTGTTCCCAGGGTAATTCTCAGTTTGTTGCTGGAAAAAGGAGAAGGCCAGCTGTTGCATGCTCTGAAGATGGGACAACATCTCAGCGGTATGTTACATTAATCATCTGGGGGACACCAAATCCAGGAGGCTCGCTGATTTAGCAAAGGGATTCGGGCAGTATTGCTTGGATCGTCATATCTCGGTGACAGCAGAATATCTCCCGGGGACCTCCAATGAAGTGGCCGAGTGGCATTCACGGCATCTGAGGGATCTCAGTGCATGAAAACTACATCGGGAGACCTTCAGGATGATAGAGGAGCTTTGAGGACCTTCTCGTCTAAACAGTCAAATTAAAAAATTCTTCATTTGGAAGCCAGATCCTCAGGTGGCAGTGACGGAAGCCTTCCTTCAAGATTGGAGCATGGAGTAGGGTATGCCTTCCTTACGTTTCTGAAGCTCAAGAGGCTGGTGGCACAGGTCAGGCGACAGAAAACAGATCTGGTGATCACTTCTTTGTGAATGTTTCAAGTATGGTTCCCAGGAATGATGGAACTTTCCTGGGATTCTCCAATCCTCCTACCCCAGAGACTGGATCTCCTCAAGGACGATCAAGGGAATCCTCACCATATGGTTCTGGATGGCTCGCACTGTCTGGTGGGGTGGAGGATTACAGGACTACATGGGCGATCCACAGACTTTCGCAGGGGCTATAACCCTCTTATCCAAGGCATGGGCGGATGGAACCATCAAGAGATAGTGCTCCGCTTTGGGAAGATGGTTACATTGGTGTGTTCAAAGGGACAAGGATCCTGTGGAATCGGATGTCGTCCATATTCTGAACTTTCTGCCAGCCCTGGTTTCTGAAGGACTAGCCTGTCGCTTGGTAAACACCTTCAGATTAGCCATCTCAACGGGACACGCCCCTGTAAAGTGTTCCCCAGTAGGAGATCATCCATTAGTTCGGAAACTGAACAAGAGAATCAGATTACCGGTTCCTCTGGGCCCCAGGTGCTCTACTCTCTGGGATGTCAACAAAGTGTTGAATCTCTGTCTCTCATGGCCGAGAATAAATATCTATCCAGGAAACATCTTTGAGGTAAGTTGGCCATGCTCTTGTGTTTAATCTCCTGTAATAGGGTGTCAGGTGTGAGGGCCCTGGGTATTACAGTTAGAGTGTTCACTCTGGATGTGATGACCTTTCATATTTCTGGACATAACAAATGTAATGTAAAGTTAGTGTCTTATCCGGCTTTCCATGAAACTCCTAAGATATGTGTGGTTGAATACATCAAGGCTTACAGAGCCATTACTGAAGAGATTTGTCCAGTGGGAGGGAGACAACTCCTCATTTGCCTACGTAAACCTTTCAAAGCAGTCTCTTTCCCTACTATAGCCAGGTGTGTGAGATATGTCATGCAAGAAGCTGGCATTGACACTTCTGTCTTTGAAGCTCATTCTGGGAGAGGTCCTAATGGTTTTTCTTTGGGGGCTAGATTGGAAGACATATTGCAGGCTGCAGACTGGTCTTCAGAATCCACATTTAAAACATTTTACTTCAAGCCTGTTTTTAACATGGCCAACATGATGACTGATAAGCTTTGAGCCAGCATAATCCTCGCCTCTGGTCCCGACAGAATATAAAATTTCCTAGCTTTAGTAACAGAAAGCTTAAATTCTGTTAAGGACATGGAGGTGAGGATTATCCTCACCCATATCAAGGCTGATTGTTCCCTTCTCGGAGTGCTTTACATTGGGATAACATTCTGGATCTCTGCTTGAGGATGAGTTTCTAGTAAAGTAAAAAAGTTCCACATTAATGCTTCCATATTTTGTACGGTTCTCCTAAATGACGTATTTTGATAATGTTTCATGCACATTGAGTTTGTTCTTTGGGATCAGTATGGGAAGGATGTCACAAATTTGGTTCTTCTGTTTTAGGGAGTGATGCGTCCTAACAGGAGTGAGACAATGTTTGAGGGAATCTTAATTGTGCTACTGCAACAGGGGTTTCACTGCACTAATTGTGATTTTGCATCTCAATGTGAATTTGCACCTAAAGGTAATACCAAACAAAATGCTGCCTAATTTGCTCCAAGGGTTATTGTGTACCTAAACGTGATTCTGTACCTAATGTGTTTTGTGCTTCTAAAAGTATTCCACACTCATGTCAGAAAAAGGGAATTTTGCTCAACAAAATGACAACCAAATGTGAAGTTTTACTGATGCACACCTTTTACACCTTGTGTGACAACCTATGTGACAAATTACTACCATACGTTCTCTTTGTACTGAGCGATTCCACACCTCAATGTGATACCAAACTACTGATGATTTTGCATCAAGGGTGATTCTGTACTTAAATGGGTTTGTGCACCTAAATAGGCTTTCACTGAAGCCCTTAGCGTTAACTTGTAACCATTTTATCTAATTTTGTATATATCTTCTTTTTGATGCAGGAACCTTACCCAAACAAGAATATATCCCCTCTCCATTTTCCAGCTAATGTTTCAACTCAATGTGATTTTTGAGCCGAAATAAGTTTTTTTTTAATTCAACAATTATCCACACCACTGGCAATACTGCATCAATTTGTATTTCACAACATTATCTGAGACTCGATTGCAAGCCTTTGCACTCAAATTCATTATTTAACTAAAGACACTTTATTCCTTGCCCACAGATGCTCTCAAAATCATGTTGATATTTCTGATTAATTCCAAATTAAATTATGGTGAGTGTAGGAAGTTGGCTCTTTATATGATATATCAAAACAAGATATATTGTGCAAAGATTCTAGGAGTGCCCCTTACCAGTGGACAGGGGCTTGCTCTAGAAATCTCAAGGTGACCTCTTTGAAAGTAGTGTCGTCAAGCAGCCTTAGGCTTATCAGAGAGGAGTGTGAGACATCTGCAAATACACACACAGTCAATAAATGAGACACATGGCTCAAGAAGGAGATCCACACCAAATTGCAAAAATAACAAGTATCTTTATATATATGTTTTTGCACCAGAATCATTACGATCATTTAGGTATGTTTGTCAAGAAGAATACTTCTAGGTTTGGAAAGGTCAAAGCTTAGGCCCATATTTATATTTTTTGACGCAAATCTGCACTTGCGCAGATTTGCGTTAAAAAGTATAACGCCGGCTACCGCCATTCCAACACACCAGCCGGGCGTCATATTTATGGAATGACGGTAGCCAGCGCTGCAGCCTGGTTAGCGTAAAAATAAATGACTCTAACCGGGCAGCGGAGGCGTAGGGAAGACTGGGGGTTGTGCATCAAAGAATGGTGCAACTCAAGTTAGAGTCCTAAATATTGACTTTAACCTGACTAGTGTAATTTTTTGACGCACAACCCCAAAGGAAATGACTCCTGTCTTATGAAAGACAGGAGTCATACCCCCCTGCCCAATGGCCATGCCCAGGGGAGTTCTGTCCCCTGGGCATGGCCACTGGGCACAGTTGCATGTAGGGGGGCCCAAGTTAGGCCCCCCATGCCACTTCTACGTATAAAAAAAAAAAAAACTTACCTCTACTTACCGTAGATGGGTGCCTCCATCCATGGGTGTCCTCCAGGGGTGGGCGAGGATGGCAGGGGGTGTCCCTGGGGGCAGGGAAGGGCACCTGTGGACTGCTTCCATGGTCAGAGACCATTGAAATGAGCCCACAGGTCCCTTAACACCTGCCCTGACCCAGGGATTAAAAAATTGCGCTAAACCAGTTTATTGTCAGTTTTTAAAGCCCTCCTGCGCGTCATTTTTGCACGGAAGTATAAATAAGGCGCAAATGCCTTTGAGACATTTTTGACCCAGGAACGCCTACCTTGCATGTCATTAACGCAAGGTAGGTTTCCACTGTAAAAAAATGACTCTCACTCTATAAATTTGGCGCTAGACGGGTCTAGCGCCAAAGCATAAATATGGAGTTAAGTTTGCACCGAATTTGCGTAAAAATAATGACGCAAATACGGCACAAACAGAGTATAAATATGCCCCCTAGTGCATTGGTCAGAAGCAGCAATGTTATTGAGAACCACAACAACTACTGCATTCAGGTATAGTACAGCAACTTATGAGGCCAATCTCCTGGACTTTAGATGAGTACTGGGCATGGGTCAGGACCACACTAACAGGACACACTGGACAGCGCTGCGGCAGCCACGTGCAGAGGTGCAGTACAGCGTGGGGTGCCCAATGTTACTTAGTGGGGATCGGTTCAGGCGAGACAATGCTGCAGGTGAGCATTGGAGATCCAGTCAGGAGGAACCAACAAGGGGGTTCCGCTCTTGAGATGTTCAAGGACGTGGGGGCACCTTGGGTCCTCTTCTCCACGTGCCAGTGGTGATGGGTGCAGAAGTGCTTTGAGGCATCGAGTTTTCGCCACTGTAGGACTCATGATTTAGGAAGCCTGTGTGCAGAGGCAGCAGACAATTTCTTTGGAGTCCACAGGGGGGAAGTCCACGGTGGGCTTAGTCTCTGGAGGGCTGGCGGACCACACCGGCACTGTTGGTCCACTTAAACTTGGGCTGTGCAGCACAGGTACAGTGATGTTCCAAGAGTTCTTGGAGTTTCTCTTTGGGTGCTTGAAAAAAATGCAGAGAAGGAGTTCCGCTGCTCCATTGGAGTTCCTGGGTCTTTGAAGTAGGCAGGCAGTCGTCCCAGGCTTTGATGGCCTAACAGCTGCAGGACAAGTAGACTTTGGCACGATTCAGCAGGTGCAGGAGACAGATCGGCAGGGCTGGTTTCAGGTCAGTTAGTTCTTCCTTTGTTTTTGCGGCTTTTCGGTAACCCTGCCCCAGAGTTCCTAAATCTGCTAACACCAGGATGGCAGATTTCTAAAATGTGTGTTCACTTTGGGCAGCTCACCTCAGGGGTGGGACTAACCTGAGGGTGTGGACACACCTCCCTAAATACAGAATGTCCCGCTGGTCTAGGTGCCAAATGGGCCCTGGGGCAGGGGTCGGCATCTCTTCTGTGAGTGAAGCCAGATCTGCATACCAAGAGTGGTAACCCTCTTTGAAGTCCCCTGCTTTGGAATGCAGATTTACAGATTATTCTTTTGGGTGAAGTGCCTAAAACACCTATCCCACACCGGGCTTTGTGACTGACCACCCGAGAGCACAGGCCCTCACCCTAGGAGGTCAGCCTCGTGTCTGGTGGTGGCAGACTGGCTAAAACTGTTCAATCCCCACACCGGTAGTTGGTAGGTTTTCAGGGGGCACCTCTAGGGGGGCATGTATTGATAAATACATCAATGGCATCAGTGAGAGTTTATCAATATGAGATGTTTGATACCAAACATCCCTATTTTTAGTGAAGCTATCATGTAGCTGGGGAACTCGTATTGACCAGTGTCCAACACATGTACTTAAAATGGCTTCCCTGCTCACTCGCCAAATCTAGCAATCAACAGAAACACAGCAGGGGCATATCTGCTCACGTGGATATGTCCTCACATTTAATATAATGCACCTGCGGTAGGGGTGATTTACATATAATGCATGCAGTGTTCAGGGACATGGCACACAGGAGGTGTGCTTTGTTGTGTTTTAATTTTTAGCTGTACCGAGACACGCAGCCTGCAATGGCAGTCTGTGTGTGCTAGGTGAGAGGTCAAACATCATACACGCTGCAGCCCTCAGGGACCCTCCTTGGTACCTATGCCCTAGGTACCAGTTGCACCCTCTACTAGGGACTCACGGGGGCCCAAAGAAATTGCCAATGGGGAACAATTGTACAGTTTTAGGGAAGGGGATTTGGCACTGGGGACCTGGTTAGCAGGAACCCAATGCACTTTTGGTCAAAGTTCCATTGAATACCAGACAAAAAGTGGGGGTGACCATGTCTAAAAGGGGCACTTTCCTACAGTGAGGCCCCGCATGGCTGGCATCTGAATAACCAAATAACTTGAACGTAATGATTACAAAATGCAGCTGTGCACATGTTGTAAAATGGATCATGTTGCGTCTACATAAATGCATCCAAAGGCTTGCTGTAAAACCTAGGGTCAGTTTCAATGTCTTGATCCACCAACATGACAATGCTTCTATGGTAAAGGATTACTAAATATGTGTCCTCTAAATGCTTACAACTGTCCAACTTCATGCATTGACTGCTCTTCATATCCAATACAAATTCTGAGGTGACAGAAGATTTTATTTCATTTCTAAAAAAATATTTCTATTTATCGTATTTCTACTTGTACACATAATACTCATTGTAGTTATATGAGAAACACATTCGTCCGTTGGTGTACAAATGTGTTGACTGGAGTCAGTAGTAGATGCTAAGGATTCAATTAACATGATATATAAACAGAAACAAAATATAAATGGTAGGTGGGACTAATAGAGTTTATTGCATAAGAAGCTAACTTTGGAAAGAACCTCCACTTTAAATCAGCTTTGAATGATCTATTTGAATATCCACAAAGCATTCAAAGCTTGGCTGTTCTGCCAATTTATTCTTCATGATCACGATTGTTCTCCGGGGTTTCATTTTATTGACCTGTGATGCCTACATACGAACATAACAGATGATCAGTCAAAGAGAGCAGTCCCATCAAAAAAGTCATATATAACTTACCTGCTCAAGAACCTTGAAATAAGTTGGGCTAAAAAGAATTCTTCCGGGCAAACAGCCACTACAGGTGTGTTCGAATTCCACTCATGGTTTCAACAGTTTTAGAGTTTATTTCTGTCCACTTTTAGTTCACTCTGTGTAAAAAGACGGATTCTATAGGTTCAAGGCTTAGTTGCGTTTTCACTGCAGTTTTATAGTTCGTGGCTTAGCTGCATTTTCACTGGCAGCCTGAAGATAGGGTAGGCGTGCCATCCTCATTCTTATTTGTTTGGGTATAAGGTCTCACTGAGCTGCCTAAACACCATCATTACTTATCTGCCCAAATACAGCCATACGGTTTTAAGACCACTTTTTCTATCCACAGACATAAGAAAGGCCAAACAAGCTTTTCTAGACTTACTCCTTTTATCCATACCCAAATCTGTTTTAACATTGTGTGGTGTTTGAATGGCATTTTTAGCTCAAGATAGTCTTTGTTAATATTTTTCCCTTTGCTGTAGATAGAAATGTTATACCTTAATGATCTTGGCAAGTGCCCTCTGTAGACAGTTACCTTGGTTCTGTAGTTGATGAAATTTTCTATTTTTAATAGTATTTTTGGGGTTTGTTTTTAATTGAGCTATGGATTTTAGATGTTTATGGTGTTTATACACATTGACTTGCCCTTTTCTGTATACTTGTAGGACTATATATATATATATATATAAATATATATATATATATATATATATACACACACACACATACATACATACATATTATCTAGTGGAGGTCGCCACTAGGTAGTTATAGTTAGGACCATGTTTCCTTGCCTATATCTTGGGCACCGTTTGACGAATCTTCACAAAATTTTCCCAAGAAAGTGTTATAGTAATTCTTGTTGCTCACAGAAAGTTTTGTGGTGATCCGTCAAGCGGGAGCAGAGAAAAAGGGGGCGGTGTTGAAAAAAAATGCGTTTGTGAGGAGGCCCGCACAGCTTGATTGTGCCGATGCGGCCCTGAATTAAGAGGGTCTGGGGTCTGGAAACATTAACTTGAGTCTATTTTGGGGAAAGCGTTTGAGGAAGCAATGGACGGAGTTTTGAATTAAGTGTAAACCATTTGAAAAATCGAACATTTTCCGGCACGTTTTTTTGCAATCCGGTATGTAATGAGAGTGCCTGAAGTTAAAGACTTGGGGAATGTGATCGGAGGAACCAAAAAGTTATGATTCAGCACAGCATATTACTAATATCCGTGAACAAGCATATTATTACAATTTTGGAGGTGAAATAAACATGTTTGAGAGGTGCGATTTGTTGCAATCTAACAATGGACTTCTAAACCCACAATGCAGCACATGGATCATCATGTAAGTTATATGGATCAAACCTCTTTTACGTGTTCCTGGCATACATATGCAGTGACTTTGAGGATATTGATTGGCATTGTTCGTGATTAAGGTGGCAATTAACAGCAGTGGAATATGCTTGTGTTGAAGAATGATTTAACTGAATTACCGCAAGTGCTTTGAAATGCTGATTAAAGGTTTGGCACTAGTGATTGTGAACAGTGATTACGTTTTTATCACGTGCCTGGACAAAGAGAGAAGGTTTTTATCACCAGCTCTTGAGACTTTGCATTGCTTATCTCGAAATGCCATCTATGAATCAGGACGAGAGGAGGAAATCTGTGTCACAGACTATATCACTTTGAAGAAAACGTAATGTTGAAACGCGTTGTGATGTCTGGTGCTTTCTTGAGAAATAAATGAAAATTAATTTGGCAGACTCCAGGAGTGCGACGTCTATTTCTGTGTTGGATATATGAGGGCTGCTGGTCTTTGCCCTAACGTTGCACCAGCAGTAAGGCGCGTTGCTTTAAGACCAGTTGTCGTGGATGGAATGTATAAATATATATATATATATATATATATATATATATATATATATATATATATATACACACACACACACACACATACATATTATCTAGTGGAGGTCGCCACTAGGTAGTTATAGTTAGGACCATGTTTCCTTAGAAAAAGTGTTTTTGACTTGCCTATATCTTGGGCACCGTTTGACGAACCTTCACAAAATTTTCCCAAAAAAGTGTTATAGTAATACTTGTTGCTCACAGAAAGTTTTGTGGTGATCCATCAAACGGGAGAAGAGAAAAAGGGGGCGGTGTTGAAAGCAAATGCGTTTCCCATGTTAATTCCAATAGAACTTTTAGACACGCCTACAGCCTGAACCGCTGGACGGAATTACACCAAATTTGGCAGAAAGCTAGCTTTCAGTACGCAGTCACTCTTCTGCTTATTTGGTGTAAATATGTTCAGTAGTTTTTGAGACATTAAGTGGAAAATAAATTTGTATATCTCTGGCTGCAATGACTGTGAATATTTCACTAATAATTCACAAAATTCAAAAAATGTTGGCAAATATGCATGTGAAAAGAAGTGTTGTAATTGGTTGACCGCAACCTGACTAGAAAGTTGCGGCTGCCATTTTATTTCACAGGACACGTTCCCCAGGGGTGAAAATCCAAATTGAAAGTGGCATGTACCCTGACCCCAGGGGTGTGAAATAGGTGTGTTTTAGGGGCAAGTTATGGGTTTAAAATAATTTTGCGTCACCATGTGTGATTTGTTTTTGCAAATTATTCACAAATATGGAACATTTTGAAAGGAAAAACAGACTAATTCACACACCAATTCATTTACTCATACATGCACTCAAAGACTCATGCTCCCACTGACACACCCACTCAGATTCACACATCCACTTTCACTCCCACTCAAACACCCACTCACAGATCCACCGATAAAGACAGGCCCTGTGGCCAATGTGCGATGCCCATGGCCAAAGAATGGGAGTGGCGCGATGTTGGGTGGATATAAGGGCTTGGCTGGAAGGCCTGGCTACACACCAGACTTTGCGACCAACCCCTACTGGGCTGGAATAATGTGTAGTAATTAAAATTGCTTTATGCTAAAAAAAAAAAAAAACATACACATTCACTGAAAAAAACAAAGGTTACAGGGACATTATAGTTAGGTTCTGAATTTACTCGTACAAAACTACAGAAATTCAGCAGTTATTGTTAAATTTCTTTTAAGTAACTATAACTTGCGCCCTAAGGTAACTATAACTCGCGCCCTCGCCACGCACTGCTAATTACCCCAGATATTACAGCACTCATGACAACTTCTATAACGTTATTAAAAATATAAATGTAACATTAGCAGTCAAATTATTGCAGAAAAAACTGTGCACGGTGGGGGTGCGAGTTATAGCTACTTGATGTTATAATAAAATATCTCATGTTGGGAGGCAATAATGTGGCTCCTCACAAAAAGAAAAATCTACAGTGCTGGGAACATGTATACACGATATCCATCTTTAGCTTAATGTTCCGTGTCAGAAAAACTCTCTTATGTAAGGTGGCGTCAAACACCAAATCACAAATAAAGTTGAGGAGAACCAAGTAAATCGTAAGCCTTGATAAGACGTTGGAATGGAGTAAATGCTCCGTACATGAATTAACTGTGAAGAGACAGTTAACTCGCATATGGAGCATGTTTTCTTATTGTGAGGCATCATATAATTGCCTTCCAACATGAGATATTGCCATTATTGGTAGACATCAGCCTTGAAAAAGTCTAGAAGACGAAAGACATGTTAGCTGCTGGTTTCTAATGGACTCACACAAGAAATGTGAATTACAGTTTAAAGAATAAACTTTGGAACTATGATACTTCTTTCTTGAACACAACAGTGTGCCACTGGACTTCTCCAAGTGCTTCGGTATCATTCTGTTGACAGACTCTCTGAGAGTCTGTCACAGACATTTGTTTGCAACAGTCCCAGCATGGCTTGAACCCTGTAGTTTTAGACGTGTCATTGTCTTTGCACACTAGATGCATACCTCATGAAGAAATTCTGATGAAAAATCTGGTCAAAGATTAGGGAGAAGCTCCAGATCCACTTCTGAGGGCGGAAAAGAAAGGAACTGAGAGGTACAAAGGTGTTGCTTATAGTTTGATCTGCTGGTCACTTCCAGAGCAAAAGAACATTGGTGCAGAGGTGCACAATTCCACCTACTGGCAAACAGGGGAACTGCTCTGAACATTTTCAGATCCAGTTGGACACCTGAGAATTATTCAGTGTCAGAAGTATTCATATAGAGAAACAGGAAATGACAATTCTTCTAGGTCTAGCTTATGAATGAAAAAAGTGTCTTTTGTGCCATTGATGGGCTTAGGCACTCAAGTTATTATACAGGGTTTGTGCCCAAGCCAGTGACCAAGATGGCTGCACTGCATTGAAGCTCCAGGCACCATTGCCTCCATCCTGTCGCCATCTGGCACATTTCATCAGAGGAGTTGACCTGTTCTCCCAATTACATGCACTACCACTGGTGCAGTGCTGTGATTTTGCCATCTCTGAGGGAAGGGGGCTGATGCACTGCCTACCTTTGTCTGCGCCAGCTGCCACAGCCTGACTGTGCTTTCGGAAGCCCAGCCTGAGGGCGGGTCCCCAGTGCGTGTGGCAACATTTGCTGGTCCTGTCACTGTGTGGGCTGATCGGCTTACCCTTCAAGGAGGCTCATGTGACACCGGTAGGGCGTGGCCCTCTAACTGCTCCAAGGAGCTCCCTCTCCTTGAGGCCTGGCACTGAGCTCAGGAAGGCACTGCTGACTGCGACTTCATCATGGGCCATGCTGCAATGTATGAGTGCCCAGTGCTCGCCACTGTACAGAAGCTCAGACTGCTGAGACGGCCCACTTTCAGGATTTACTGTAGATGTGCAGTGAATGACTGATAGTCCCCAAGGCATATGGGACATGGGTACCCGCTCCCTTCATTACAACAGCAAGTTGCACGGCGTGCTCGAGGACTGGACTGGGCTGTTGATCCGCCAGTGCTGCATCCCATGTGGTTCCCTGCTTCATTCCCGCTGCTCCTTTGAGCCTGCTGTTTTCTGCTACTTTGGCTGTACACACAAGTCAAATGGATTTCAGGGAGCAGACCATATTGTCCTCCCATGCCTCTTTTCTGGACCTGCTGAGTATATAGCTGTAGCATACCGCCATGACATACCTGGACCCTGACTTAGTGACGGCGTCTTGGGGCGATGTCGCTCTGGAGGTTAGCACCATGCTTCCTGCCTAGCCCTTCCCCCCATTGTGTCCCTGCCTTGACAACTCACAAGCTGGCACAACAGTGTCTGATCACCTTTGTCCCGTTCTAGCTTGCCTCCCACTGACACCCAAACACATGGTGCCCACGCGGTATACCACTATGGTTGTTTTTCCAGAGTTGCTTGGGATTTTAAGGATTCACCAGCTCTTGTTGTGGCTGATGTTGGTGGTAGAGGAAATGGTATTATGTTTACATGTTTGTTTTATCAAAGCCACACTTGCATTCTCACATTTGACACTCCACGGTTACACTCCTGCTTCTATGCCTCATACTTACTTTGGACTCGATGACGTCACATGCTAATGGGGGACTGACATTTACACTCCCTAGAATAACCGGGGCCTCAATAACCCAAGGAAAGGGATCAAGTACTCATGTACCTCCATAGGCATGGTATTAAGCTGGCTTATCTGCAGGGAAGCCACTTATCACAGTGCTCTGATTGCACCTATGCAACTCAATGGGGAGCTAGTTGCTATTTTTCCCACTACAACTCATATTAGAGTGGAGTCTGTACTTTAATACACAAGTGTGTGTTGTTTGTATTGCAAAGGTGAGTTTCAGACCGCAAAGGGCGTTACTTTTTGGTATTGGTGAAGCTAGCTGGTAAATGTATGTTACTAATAAATGTGTATACACCGAACACCGATACCCTTGAGCATTATTACGAACTCTCTCCGCTCTAATTAACTGCCACCTGGCTGATTATGTACTGATGGGTGAAGGCTTCAATATCACGCTCACTCCCTGCTTAGAGTCCACTGGGTCTACCATGATAACTAAGCTGTGCTCTTTACAGGCCCTCACAGAACTCCTAGATGCCTTCCAACTTACTGACAGGTGAGGCTTTTGACACCCATTGGAGGGGAGACTCTACACACTACTCTGCTCCTCCATGTCTGGACCCGCATTGATTATTGATATGTTTCACACTAAACGCTACTATGGCTAACTGATGTTGCCCCACTTGCCTCGCACTCTCTGATCGTGCCCCCATCACAGCCACACTGCATGTCCCCAGCATCACTCCGTTATTCAGACACTGGTGTTTTCTTGCGAATGACTTCCTTGGTGAGGTTTTCTTCACAGACGAGCTTGGCACTGTAATTGACTATTTTGCTACCAATACGGGGTCTGTGCAGACATTCTCCACTCTTGTGAGGTCTTCAAGGCATATATCAAAGGTATCTGCATTGCAAAACATGCTGGAGTCCTGCGTAGTATTCGGAATGATGACTAAGGTGGAGGGAAAACTGCACAAAACTAACACGCTTGCCTCGTCAGGCCTCGAAAAAAAAACTACTCGCGCACTCACTATAGCGAGCCGTATTTTACCATGTCGAGCTATTGTTTTAGGGCATACTCACCCCTTCTGGCGAGTTGACTAGAAACTGGTGTTCTGTTCATTCAGAAAGTGAAGGAGCAATAAAGATGCCTTTAAATCTTGTTTTTATTTTGTCATATTAGCTCTGTGTTTAGCGACAGAGGTCAAAAGTAGTTTTGTTTTCTTACAATTACATTTCCTTCTGACTACAGAGTTCAAGGATTTTGTAAGGTAAACTGTCTGACCTGCTGTACAAAAATTGTGATCAAATGCTGTAGTGTATCAGGGTTTTCCTAACACACAGCATTAAAATAACTAAGTCAACTGTACAAACATTTCAACCTCTATTTCAGTAGTTCTAAAAGCCCATTTTTTGGACTTCTGTGTGATGAAAAAAATATTTTAATAGGATGAAAACGAATCCAAACACTTTACTTGGTGATGTGCAAATGATCAATATGTTTTCTGAAATCCTTTGTTTCACAGATTATTGTTAATACACTATAAAGTTTTCTAAGTAAATCTGCAAGTTAGAGGGAAGGTTTTTGGACAATTGCTGGAAATTTACTATCAGTGCTGGAAATTTACTATCA
This sequence comes from Pleurodeles waltl, assembly GCF_031143425.1. NCBI lineage: Eukaryota > Metazoa > Chordata > Amphibia > Caudata > Salamandridae > Pleurodeles > Pleurodeles waltl. The sequence continues at coordinate 1,503,491,389 of NC_090447.1, forward strand.
GTAAATGACAGTGCACTACCACATCATGCTTTAGTAACATATTTTTTAAAGTAAATGTTTAAATATAAACTGAGATACATTCATGCCCTGGTTGCAATGCTGTTAGTAAACTTAGAGGGATCATGTGCTCCCTATATGTGGGCAAGATTCTCATTATACATGATGCAAACGTTAGTCTATTTAATCAAATAAAAGAAGAAATCCTGAATTCACATATTTGAAAATGCATGCATGTGAGAATGAAAAAAAAGATGACTTTGTAAAATAAAATATTTGCCTAGGATCACACAATTTGAAACCCGTTTACGAGTCATGGACATTACAGTTAGGTAAAGTAGATTATTCAAGAACCTACAGTTCTAGTAACATTTTTTGAGGCCTGCTCAGCCACCACAGATGTCACCTCACTACTCACCAGAACCAAACTTACTGCAGGAGTTTACGTACCTCGCCTCATGTGAGGCTAACTATACGGGCAAATATGATAGGGCACATTGATATGGCAAAGGTGAGAGACAGGGCCACACTTTAGCTAGTCTTCTCAGACCCCCATACCATGCTATGTTTGTGGCCAGTCTCCAGCAGGCCGATGTTATGGCCACTACTGACTGCACAACTATTGTGGATGAATTCCTGGCATACTATAAACAACCTCTGTACATCCCATGTGCGTGACTATGAGGGGGCCTTAGCTGAATATTTGTTGAAATAGCAATGGTCTGGCTTGGCCTGGTCAGCAACAAGTCCATGCGCCTCCTGTTACCTGTGTGGAAATTGCGCAAGCAATTTGTGCCCTGAGCAGTACTGAAGCTCCTGGGCTGGATGGCTTCACAGGCAATTTCTACAAAGCTTTTTGACCCCGCATCTGCCAGAGATTTATGCCAAATCCTTAGAACAAGGCGCTCTCCCCCCATGATGCGTGAAGCCGTCATTACCCCACTACTTAAGTCTAACAAACCCCTTCAACATTACTCTTCGTACAGGCCATTAACGCTATTGACTGATAATAAAATAATGGCCAAGCTGATGGCCACACACCTTTCTATATTAATGGAACAAATAATCTCCCCCATGCAATCTGGGTTTATTCCACATCATTCAACTTCGATTAAGCTCCTTACGCTCTTTGTGGTCCTTAACCAGATTTCCCCCACTATCCCTGCTGGAGCTGTCCTTCAAGATGCTGAAAAAGCGATTGATTCTCTTGAATGACATTTACTCATTGCTACCTTAACCAAATTGAGAATTCCAAATGGCTTCAGACAACTTATTATGTTACTCTATAAGAAACCCCTGGCCCACCTTCAAGTAAACAGCACATTCTATGAACCCTTTCCCTTACAAGAGGCACCTGATAGGGTTGCCCCTCTTCCCTCTTACTATTTACGCTTAACATGGACCATCTGGTCAAAAATTTACATGAACAACACCTGGAGAGGGGCCCTGGCTTCCCCTGTGGTATGTTATTGGCCTCTTTCTACACTGGCTGTATTTGTCCGTGACCCCCACACAAACTTTACCCCCTCTTTTAGGTGAGGTTATGAGTTTCTGAGCCTTTTCTGGACAGTCAAATAACTGGAATAACTCAGAGATATTTCCTCTTACTAATGCTACGATGCCCTGTACCTTATAGTTCCCCCTTCATTAGTTCATGGAATGTACCAAATATCTGGGCTTATACCTTCACTGGGGCAGAATGAAGGTCATACAACGTAACTATGGCCCAGCTATAGACCATCTCACAATCCAAATAGAACGCTGGATTAAACTGCCATTAATGATGGCTGGGCATATATTCATCATTAAAATGGTGGTCCTTTCACAATTTTTTTATCTGATTTTAAATATACCTATTGCCTTGACAAATAGTTGTCTTGACACCTTGAGAGGGTTGCTCATGCGACTGAGCAACCCAGTCGTCGTCCCTGAATTCAATAGGATCTGCCAACACTTCCATATGACAGTGAGGGGTTTGAGGTCTCCAACCTACAGTTCCACTCACATTTTGCACATTACTGGTATCACCTCAACGCTAGACTTCCATACCTCAGACCTGAATGAACTTAGGAGCCAAACTGCCCTCTTTCCTCTCTGCTGCCGTGTGGACTCCCCCTGAACCCCACTGAAGTACAGAACTTATCTACCACCTGCTGGGCCTGTTCCGAACCTTTAGGATCGCTGGGTGGTCAAACCCTATACTCCCCACATATACCCCTTATAAACAACCCTGGGCTTCCTCTTACTCAGGAACGCCTGGTGAAGCGGTCCCTTACTGCACATAACCTATGCTTCATCTGTGACATTTGTCAATGGCACTCCCAAGCCTAGCTCCAAGATGGCGGAAGAGGGTCACTTGATCCCTATAGATGGGTTTATATTCCACTTTTTACATAGCACTCTTCGTGAAACCTTACAGACTTTCCCTGAGGAACCTCCATATTTCCCTCCACTTACATCAGCAATTACTGCCCCAGACAGCTGCCACCCTATATAAGTTCTATCGCATTTTGATACAGATGCAGTCAGTTGGTGAAGAGCTATTGAGAGCAGCCTGGGAATGGGATTTGGGACACCCCATCCCGATAAGACCTGGTATTACTGTTGCACTCAGATCAAACTTGCTTCAAACAATCATCGACACAAGCTTTTGCATTATAAGTTTTTACACAGGGCATACACAACCCCTAAAGCCTTAGCTAAACCTATCCCTGCTAGACCCAATCATTGCCCCAAGTTTAGAGCAGAACATGCAGACTTTGCCCACTTGATATATAATAGCGAGAAAATTAAATCAAACTAGGAGGGGATCTATGCTACATTGTTTCTAATGCTAAAATAATCAATTGATCCAGATCCACTGATGCATTAATGGAGTTTGTCAAGCCGTTATCCCCCAGATAAAGGCTTTATGCTGCCACTGTGCTGCTTTTGGCCAAATGACAAGTGGTATTCTATTGGGGAAGTAGAGTGCTCCCTACTATATCTACTTGGTTACGAGATTTGTCATACAGTGATATGAATTCTGAATTTTATGCTTCCCTGCAGTCGACATCTTCCAGACGCATGGATATTTGGCAGCCGCTAAGAGACTATTTGCTAACAGCACACCAAGCAGCAGCGCATGAGGATACTGAATAATGAGTTTGTGCAAAATAATTTGCCCCTTGGCCAGCTTATTTCAATGTCCAACCTGGTCTGCTTAATCTGAGATGTAAATGCCATTTGCTCTTCTCTGTTTATTATTTTTGGATTGTTACATCCTTGCTGGTTTTAACTTTTTCCCCTTTTGGTTTCTCCACCCCACCCCACTTTTCCCCCATTATCTACCATCCATGTCCTCATAGAGTGTTGAATGTCTCATGTTTGCATTTTGTGGCTTTCTGTTTCTTTATGCAAAAGAAATTGACAACATTTTAAAAAAACAAATTAAAAAAAACCCTCATACATGCACACTGCCACTCACCTTTGCACGCATATGTCCAATCACTGACTCATTCTTGTATTCTCTGACACAACCACAATAAAACATGCACACTCAACCGTATTTGCAAGATAAATTAAAATAATACAAGTAGACAAAATTAAAAGTTGCTACTGACAAAACATGGGGGAATATTCTTGATATAATGAAACTAAGTTTAGCAGTGGTGTCTATTGTGTGCAGGTGTTGTACATAGTTTGTCAATGTTCCAAGTTCGAGCATGGCTACCACATTTAGAACCAATGTGTTGGCAATCACGGAATGGTAAAACATTGATACACTATGGGCAACAGCATTTCATAATGGTTACCTGGTTTAGAGGAAGCGGACACATGGGATGGGGCACATTGCAGCTTAAATGAGACGCAAGTAAGCAAGCCGTTAACAAGAGGAGAAGCAAAGAAATTCAAGATGAACTATAAAAGGAAAAAATTAAACATAAAGGACTGGCTAACCAGCCCTGACACAAAGGTGCATTCATGTTCAAGTAGATGTGCATGTGATCAGAAAGTGCCGTCATTCACAGGGCAAGCCACTCAATGACTGATGTGGACTGAACCATAACTCCAGACTGTACACTGATACGCGGGCAAAACAATGCCAGAAGAAAGCTGACTCAAAAACCCTTTATGCATCAATCTGGAAATAGATTTAGACATATATGCATTTATGTATTATTTAACAATTTTTATCACAAGATTCTGGCAGGCAGCTATGCCTGTCAGGTCTTTCGAAAAGATTATAGCAAGGATAATAGCAGTATAAATCTTTGACCCCTAAGGTTTGCAGAGGGGGTAACCAACACCAAAATCCTTCCCTACAAAGGTAAGTTTTCATGTAACAAAATGCCTATGTGTAGGTTTTCATACACAGTAATAATAATCCACCCTTACACGCCCACTGATTAATTTAAGCTTTTCACAATAAATATGTCAGACTTACTGCATTTATTGTAACTTTTCATTATAAACCTTCAGGCTTATAACCTTTATCATTGGCATGTCAACACAATCATTTCAGACCTACTTATTGATCTTGAGCTTTGCCACAAGGCATCCATCAGATACAGCATAAAAACACAAATATGTACAAATATACAGCTGTAAGAACCTTTTAGATTTCCATAATGCAAATCTTCTATCCCCCAATGTTTGTTCAAGTGGGTCACAGAAACCCTTGTCTACTACGGTAATCTGGGAGATTCAATGTAAGAAAGTACCTCCCTTTAGCAATGTAATAACAATCAAACTGCAAATGCCTATTGCCTTTAACACATGCTTTCCACAATAAGCAGGTTAGATCTACCTGCATTGCCATAACTTTTCATTATAAACAGATCACTCCTAAGGAAACTGACATGCCTTTTCTCAGTGAACGGATAAAGCATATTGCCTTTATCAGGGGCTTGACACTATAACCAACACAAGTTTACTGCAGTGGGCATAACGTGGCAGTCAAAATATAGAATGCCTCTCAAAAGAGCCTTGCAACAATCATCACTGTGAAAATATGTTGCTCTCAGGGTTTGTCAGAGTGGGGGACCAAAACCAAAACACTTGCTTACTATGGTAATCTGTGAGATTGCATGCAACCAAATATCTGTGTGCAGCCTGTAACATGGTGTGATAACAATACTTTTAAAGGCTCACTTTGATAAATGCTGCTCAGAATAAATAAACCACGCCTACTGCCTTTGTCATAACCTTTCATAGACCTATAGCATCTGACACAACTTTTTTTATCAGACCTATATGTGTTATTATTCACTTGTGTGGCACCAGAACCAACTAAGATCTACTGTGCTGAGTGCAAGGTTTCCCACAAGGCAACTATCAAACATACATTAACAAAATTACAAACTATGCAGTATTATAGTTGGTAAAGAAAAATTCTATCACCCGTAAGAAGGCTTTTTAAGGATTCTCAATGTGCAAATCTTCTATACCCATGCTTGGTTAGAAGGGGTAACTAATACCCCCCTTGAATACTACAGTAATCTGTGTGATTCACTGTAAGAAAATACCTATCTGTGGGCTTTAATACAGAGTAATAACAATGCACTCATAAATGTCTATTGACTTTACCATATGCTTTTCACAGTAACTACATCCCGCCTTTTTGTAACATTTCATTATAAACATATCATGCTTATAGCCATTATCACTGACTTGAACCCATAAACAACTCAGCCCTGCTGTATTGGGAATAAGCTTTGCCACAAGACAAAAATGCAATGTAAGTGGTCTTTTTAGGGAAAGCACACAACTTCGGCCCAATTAAATCCTATGCTAAGGGAAACCAACATGAGGGTGGCGCCTAATCCCCTCTCAATAGTGCTCTGAAAGCTCTTTTTTGAGGATCACATAAGGTGGGCAACAGCTGTGCTGTTAAGGCAGATCTAAAAAATGTATGTGGTTTACTGTGGCCCTGGGCATCCTACACTGCTCTTGAATATATAACTTCACTCTGAAGTCTAAAGTTAATGATGTGAAAAAAGGGTATCTGTGCTGCTGCCAGAGAAAAACAAACACTATATTGTTTACTTATTTAAGATTGACATGTGCATGCTCTCGAAAGTTCAAGCTCCCTCCCATTGTAAGCATGATGTTCTGTGCTGTTAGTAAAGCCTTCTTTAGGCAGCAATACTTCAGTTTACTCATGAAACTGGATAAATACAAAAATAATCACAGCTGCATCGAGGGAAAGCATTTATTCTGTGGAAGCACACAACTTCTGCCCAATCAAAATATGTACTCCTGTCCACCACATGTGGACATGGCCAAAGCTCCTCTCTGTGGTACTCCTTAAAGCTCTTTTTTTAGGTTGATCACATAAATAAAGAGTTTGGCGACAGCTATGCTGTCACGTCAGACCTGATATGAGGAAGCACAGGACCCTTGAATGGCCACCTTAATTCAAACCGAGTTTGCATTGTTTGAACTTCTGCAAGACCAGCGGAACACATCAAGTGTTGAGACCATGGAGCAAGTGGTGCAAGGCTAATTTATCATGTGATGACAATAGGCTCTCATATTAAGGAGCACAAAACAGAGATCCAACAACAACCATGATTTAGAGTCCTTGTAAATTGCAGTTTGTTACAAATGGAAACAAAAACAGAACTGGAAAATGCATCAAGTGCGTAGACGTATGCGTCCTATGGATTCTAACAATGCAGAGGGAGTAGATACAGAATTCCTACAGAGCTTTTATACCGTTCTGAAGGCACTGCGATCAGAACCATACTAAAGGTTTGGAAGTCATGCACACTATCTTGCCTCGGTGGAATTCAGCTGTTGAAGACAAAGAGAAGTACTAAAAAGGCTGCAGATAATAATAGGACGGATTTATCTCTAAAAACAAAACACTACATATTTTTCAGTCTTGTGTCAGGGTTTTCAACTGAGGACCAAAAACTCCAGCGCAGAGAAATGCAGATTAAATTACAGGAGAGGTTTGTGTTGAGAGAGAGGGGTGGGTTAATATACTCACCCACCTGGAAGCAGCCTTGAGTTTCTGTAACAATCAGACTTAAACTTTAAAACCGTGATCCCACCTAATAATTCAATCGTTTCCCTGGTTATGCGTGTCAGGCACAGCTGAGGCTTCGTCAGAAGTCCAGTTTAAACCCCAAACCTAGTGGGAGTCTTAACAAGCTTATGTTTTATTGTTATGAACACCATAGCTATCTCTGCAGTGTTTCATTGTTCCCACGTTTCTAGCACTGCCATGGATGGGACCAGGTTTCAAACAATCTACTGATGCTTTTACCTTAAAATCGCATATTTGCAATGATCCCTTCTTGTATACAACACATTTTCTAATCAAGGAAACAGCTTATTATATACCCATTGTATCTGGTCTCTACCTAATAAATGTAGAACTAAAATATGGCAATAACATTCGAAAAATGCAGGAACAACCGCCCCCAAGTAAGACCAAGTCAAAGGTCACTTTTCCGCATAGTTCACTGCGGTACCATTACTTTTTCCTATGCGCCCCTGTATTGATTACTGTGCTGACTGTATGAGGCAATATGTTGAATATATGCCTGAGCTCCCACGTGCTGTGGCAATCAACAACGAGCCCCTGTCTGCTCCAGATTTACTTCATTCTACTGCTACCTGGGTTGTTGTACAAAAGGAGCACAGACCGGTCTTGCTGTGCTGTTTTTCATTGGCTCGCCTGTTCTCTTCAGCTGCCACTCCACTTACCCTCCCATGCATTCATTTTATTTTAGAATAGATTACAAATGATTTATAGGAGATAGAGGCACATAAAAAACAATAAGCACTGTAACAACAAAACAAAGAAAAGAAAAGAAAAAAACAGCGACTTCAAGGTTACCTGTAGTCGAATTTGTCTATAGCACTTGCAATGTGCTTGGGAAAATTGGGGTCACAGACATAGAAGTTGTAATCATTCTCAGGAATGAGGTCCACGTCGTGTACGATAAGGCAGTCCCAATCATCTTCCTTCATAGCTTCCTTTATTCCAATATTAAGAAGCTTTGCTCTGTTGAATGTGCCATTTCCTGCCTAAAACAATGAATTTGCATCTTTATTAACATTATTCCTTTGGTCGATTGTCAACAGTGGAAAGAGATGCAGAAGAGGCATTAGTGAGAGCATCATGTGCTAAAGAAAATAAAAGTTACTTAGAATAGATAATTTCAAAGCAGTACATGAAACAGAAAACGGTCTTTGATGTCTCTGATACAAGTAAGCACTACTCTTGGAACTGTGAAGGAGGTGCTGCTTATATATCCTAGTGGCTGTTTCGGACAGCTGGGGCACCGTTGAGCCCCTTTTACATTGGATTTATCTAATTGGGCACATTGCTGAGCGGATACTAGAGCATTGGCTGAACTGTTAAAAAGTCTTGATACTATGTAGACATACGGCCTGATCACAAAGGGAAACTTACACTTGGGGGTAAGTTTACTACCTTCTTGGAATTCACAAACTATGTGCAGAGTTTGACAACTCTGAACTTCCTATGTGTGGGGAGTTCCTTGCACCTGGACACACTGCAGTCGGGGTGGAAAACTCTGCACACATAAGCATAGGCAGTACGGAGTAGTAAAACTCTACGTGTAGTTGGTGAACTGCGTTTTGTAGTGCTACATAGTACAGTTTGAGAATCGGGCACAGAGTGTTCAGTGTGATATGAAGTTCCACGTATTTGTATGTTGTTAAGCGGACACAAATTTGTATGAAAAAACATGACAGCTCTTGTAGTATGCACAGTTTGCGGTGTGATGCAGCTCTGTGCTAGCGCATTCGTTGATTCTTCCACTTGTTCAGGTATGTGTGCAGCAGAGGACTTCCCCAGACATAGTGGTGTGTGGATCAATATGCACATCTACCCTAAGGATGGTCCATGGAAGTGTTTCAAGCAGACTGATTCCTTGACTGGAAAATTGGTCTTTTCTGTATTGATATCTGAGGCGGATGGCTAATTGGGCCACCATATGAAACAGCAAAGAAAGTATTGCTAATGTCCATGTGTTATGGTTATATCTCTGTTTGGAACTCAACTAGCTATTTTTAGATAAGCAATAATGAATTTGCTATAACCAAGTGTTGGGGGCCTGGTGCTAAGGAGCGCTGGGGCCACGCTCACCGATATACAAGCCCCAATTAACACCTTTTCTCCCTTTATTTAAAGTACACTATTTCTGTGCCACACCCGCCTGGTTTGTGGTCCAAAGGAGGGCCGGGCAGCCAAGCTCGAGCTGGCCAATCCTGTGCATGTGTGCATGCACAAAGCGGTGATACCATTGGCAGGGCTTACCTTTTTTTACAGGCCTTTATTTCTAGGAAAAGAGGTGGAGCATGGTACTGATATAATGAATCTTACCTGGGTGCTTCTGGCTTAAGCCCTGCGTCATGTACGTCATATGATGTGCTCCGCCCTTTTCACATTCAACAGAGTCCCCCATTCTGAAGTCTGCTTTTACTGTTTACTAGAATGCAGACTGTCAGATCATTAGCACATTTGCTATCCTGCAGGTGATTGGGAGTGTTTTTCGTCAAAATCAGCGGCACCACGGTAGGAAATAAATCATCCTCGTACATACAACTTGCTTATAAATTATTTTTCCTGCTGCCCCAGAGATCTATCGATTGCCTGCACGCACACAACAGACATTTACAAGGTACAGCTCTATGAGTTTCGGCAGAGCCCTTGGATCACAAAAGCAGCACAACTTCTTATGCATCCATGAGTTAGCATTACTATAAAACATAATTACTCCTTGTTTTCGACAGATTTTACCATTATGTTAAGAATATTTTGAGGATGTATACAGTGATTTTATTTTATTAAAGTGCACTAGTAGTTAATAAAAACCTTTATGCATAACTAGAAAAAATTCACAATACACATTTCATAAGATATCGTAAAATCACATAATACCTAATTCTAAATGAAATCCTCAAAAACATTTAAGCTTTTTTCAGTGCAAAATCGTTTCAGGATATAAATTTATGTCAGCAAGGCATTACATGTACCCCTGAAACTAACCTTTCATAGTGGTCCATTAGAAATACACTGAACTAATAACTTTATTTTTTGACCAAATACTGTAAGGGGCAGCTGCAAAGCCTCAACCACCTTATTGCCTTTAGTGAGTGTGAATTTGTACACAATCAATTAACATGCTAAAAGACCACAACCTCATACCATACCCTCACTTGAGTTAATCTTATATTGAACATCCATTTTTTTGGAGACCTGGCTTAAAAATGTTGTTAATCTTGCATTTAAGATAATGTCGGATGATTTAAAACTAGCGATTACCGTTTGCCTACACGTACGTATATTCCTCAGGTTAAATGCCTCCTTAAGATATCTTCTATGATCTTGCTTTAAACCTTGACATATGCAAATCCAATGTATAAGGTTCCCAACTCCACACCCGCATAGAACACAGGGGGAATTTGAACCAGAACGTTCCCAGAGGGTAGTAGCAGAACCTCCTGGGATAAGACCAAATCAATATTTAATGAATAGATCTTTTTTCTTTCTTTGACCATCCTGATGCCAGGTACTGCTGATATTTCATAATTTTATACTCATTATAACTCAGGAGTGCGATCTGTCTGCCAGAAGACCCTTGTCCATAACCAAGGACTTTTTCTTCATAATACGATTAATAATTGTTTAAAAGGTATCGAGAGCTAAGTTCTCGTCCCACAGAGAGTTGGCCCCCAGATTGTCCAAGGCCTGGTCTAACTATACCCGGGATGGAGATTTTGAGTTTGATCTCAACTCCTGCTAGAGTGCTTGACTTAGCCCACTTCGCTTTGCTTGTTGAACCTGTTTCCAGACTTTAATATAGGCACCCTGTCTTGCAATTAGTTGGTTCATATACCCAAATTCCAACCTGATTTGGGCTTGAGATGCATTTGCTGGGAGATGAAAAAGAGCTCTAAAAACTATTCCAATTATCCCATTCAAGGTAATTGCATCTCGACTCCTCAAAGCTTCACTACCATAAGTGATACTAGGAACTAGTTTAGCGGGTATCACTTGAAGCAACAGGCGATAGCTAGGACCATCAAGGGATATTTGCAGGGTTCTAAAGGCAAGTAGCAGCACATTTCCTTTCCGCGTTGTTAGTTTTCTGGGGACTGAAAGACTCCTTCTCATCAAATATTACCCCCAGGTATCTATGGTGTTTTACTTGTTCAAGTTCATGGTCTTGAAGATACCACTTATATGTTTTGTGTATTTTTTTACTTATTTCCATAGTTTTTGTTTTCCTCTCGTTTATAACCATTCCACTACGTTTGGCTAATTCTGCTAGTTTCACTATCAATCACTGTAATCCTACTTTGGTGTAACTAAGAAGGATTACATCATCCGCATATAAGGTCTCCAATCTTTGGAGGTTGTGCATTTACCCCATTTAACATAGTGGACAAATCGGATACAAAAAGATTAAAAAGATAGGGCTGCGAGCACACAGCCCTGTTTGAGACAGCGTTCGGTCTATATTTTTCCTGATAGGAACGAGCCATCGCCTACTTTCACCCTGATCCAAGTATCAGTGTATAACATCTGAATACCTCTTAATAACTGAGTGGAATACCCCATTGGGTTAGTTTTGCCCATAACTGGCTATGCTGAACCGAGTCAAAGGCGGACTTAAAGTCCACAAAAAATACGTACAGAGGTCGTTTATTTTCACCACATTTATCTATAAAAAATGGTGGTAAGAGATAAAATATTTACCATAGTTCCTGGACCTTTGATGAAACCTGTCTGATTGCCCGGAATGATGATGTTTTCGTTTGCCCAGCTCTTGAGATCCTCCAAAAGGGAATCGGCGTAGTACTTGCATTCTGAGTCAGTTAGGGTGATTAAGCAATAGTTCTCGGGGTTGGCACAAATTCCACCTTAAAAAATTGTGTGAATGATGGCACCCTTCTAAGAATGTGGAATAACTTCAAGTTCCAGTGCGTTATTAAAGAACGCAACCAACTTCTCTGCCCAAAAACCTGGGTTGGTTTTAAAGGGGGCATTGGGGATCCAGTTTGGTCCTGGAGCTCCAGACTGCCTACTCTTATTAATACGTTTAGTGATCTGGGCAACCGTAAACGTTAATTTGTTTCCATCTTTGAGCCTGGGGCGGGTTAGAGTGTCAGTGGTACCCTGATCGTAAACCCCTATTACCCCCCCTTGGCTGGGCACCACTTCTTTACTATATTTTTCTTGGTTAAAATACGAACCAAGAAGATCTGGAAATATCAGAGCTAGTCATGGTGGTAGGGGGTTTGTTTAAATCATTTACCATTTTCCAGAATGCCTGGGAGTTAGTTTTTTTAAATTAGAAATAAGGCCTTTGCCCAAAAGTCCTGCTTTTTCCTTGCTTTTTCGTCCCACATCTGTTTCCTATATGAGCTATTTAAATCTTTTAAATCTTTTTGGATACAAGGGTTGGTTGAATTCTTCTTTGCAAGTCTTAGTACCCTATTCCTCTTTTACCTCAATAAGGCAATAACAGCTATTTCTTGGGAAAATGTGTTCGCACATACGACCCTAAGTGTTTTCTATTGATGATTTAATGGGAATACCCAGGGAGATTTTTGGTCCCTCCTCCTCAACTTCTAGTCCATTTTGGCTCCCAATATAATAATTCAAGCTGCTCCTACTTGCTTCGCATTTATTTGGGGAAGATTGTATTTGAGGAGCCCCTTGAGCGAATGGAATGGAATGGACAATAAACTCGCCCAGGAAACTTAGTGACTCACATAGCTCCACTGACCTCATTTTCTCCCCTTTCTCAAATGGTAAACTACTTTCACTCTTTATTGGGGAAATGGGCTGGGCAAGAGATGTTTTGGTCGCTGGGGATGGAGAATATCACCTCCACTGGATTCAGCAAGAAGTCAAATTTATAAGGCATCTTTGCTGCCTTATCAAACATACGAGCAATAGCGGAAATCATGGTCTGGTCGTTCTTCCTCCTTATTTTTTGACCGCTTTAACTTCCCTGGTTGCAAACTTGGAGATTTTTGTTTCCTCTTGTTTGTTTTTGGTAATGGATGGGATGACCACTCTTTCCCTGAGCACAGTCTTCCAGATGGGAGAGTTTAATCCTTGGGTACCCTGTTTACTGCCTTAGGTGGTTTACAGGCTTGTTGTTTCTAAGGAAAAAAGCGTCGCCTCACCTCGCTAGAAACAGTCAAGGGGCACGAGCACGCAGAGGCTGTAAGTGGAGTGTGAGCGGGGAGGGTAAGGTGGGGCTAGAATGTCGAAAATACTACTCCCTTTATAACCCCTCTGGTCGCAAGCTCCACCCTTTGGCTAAGAGCCGCTTCTGCAACCACAACCTCAGACACTTAACGGTTGACACCTGGCTCCTCCACACTTCACACACTTTATGCACTTCAGGAGAGCCTTTAGAGCCTGTCAAACCCTCGTCACAGCCTGAAATAAGTTCAACATAGACCATAGTATCTCTACAAGCTCTAAGGGCTCTGAGGCACTGAGGGCTCTGTGACCCCACATGCCGCTGTCTCCTCGGTCAACCTCTGTTACTCCATTGCTCCTGTTGTGCAACGCAGCCCAATGCAGTGATGCAGCGCAATGCAGAGATGCTGTGGAGCAGTGAGTCCGCTATGGCTGCTGTAGTGATGAGGTGATGAGATAACACAATACCACGGTTACTTTAAACCGCTCCAGTGGTTCAAATCATAATCGCATTTGCGTTAGTTTGTTGGTTGGACCTGCATAGTAAGCGGGGTAGAGCAGGGTAGAACAGGTGAGGAGCGGGAGATAGGCAAAAGGGCAAATGGCAAGCTGGCTGGAATCAACGAGAGTGGGGGGCTCAGGTGAATCGGGGGCAGTCCTGGCAGTCCCTGGTTTGAGCCCGCTGAATAAGGTTTTACCCCCTTCACACACACACAGCTGGAGACAAGGCTGACTGCTCGCTGCTGGCTACTTGCAGTTGTAAACGCTCACCTCTACATCTCACCGTCTCCCTACAGTCTCGGATTCAGTCTCTGCCATCTCAGCTGAGTTATCGCAGCTTCTCTCACGGCAGTCGCACACTTGCTGAGCCAGGCTGCTGTCTCTCGCTCCTGACTCCTGGCTCCCCTCTCCTCGTTTGTTTGTTTCCTCAGACCCGCTCGGGTCACGCTGAACCGCATCCGTGCTCTGCTCATCGGGCGGCACTGGACCAGCGTCTGCGCTCCGCTCCTCCTCCAATGCTAAGCTTCTGGTTCCGGGGTTAGAACAGGTTGATGTATACAAAGGCAGCTATTACTGAACGGGATGGCGGGGCAGGAGGCATAAAAAAAAAAAAAAAACTAAAATAAGGAGAAAAAAAACCACTTACCTTTTCCGTCGGGAGACAAAGGGTCCTCTTCTCTTCCCCCACTTCGCACTAGCAAACAGGCTCCCAGACTCCCCTAAGCCAAACACAACGCTGCTGTCAGCAACATGACAGCAGCTCATGATTGGTCTGAGTGGCCTGGTTTGGCGCTTAGATAGTGAGTGGGAGCCTGGGCACTTTCTCCACCCAGCTGTGCAATATAGCTGGGAGGAGAAATGCTAAGTGCGCATATCCGTTTGGCTGGCCCAACATGGCCGGCCAAACGGTCATGCGCACTTGTGGTCCACTCCACTACTCCTCCAGCCCAGCCCTGGGCCACCCTAAACTGGCTCCCAAGGGAAAATAAAATAATAATAACATTGCGTCATTATCATTTTATTTTTCCTTTTTCTTCACTGCAAAAAGCAATGTGGCGATGCTCCTCCACCTTAGCGGAGGAGACACAGCTGGATGTATATGACAGAATGATTCCTATTAGCCACAGGCATGCCAGTGCTTTCCTGGTAATATAAAAAAATAGCTGGATAATTGACAGTGATAGCACAGTTTAAAAAGTCAAGTCCATATTTTATTTAGTTTTGCTGAAAACTTTTTAATAGCTCTGGGAGTTACATATTTACTGATGGCATCTGGTATGATCTTAAGAGCGTAAGTTGGTATAACTCTAAGGACAAATCTACCATTTGTCAAGGTGCAGTTTAATTTGGTATCTGTAACATCTGTGGTTACAGAGCTAAGAAATGGGAAACCTGGTATGAAGGGCTATACAAAAGCATCCCACAAGACTTGTCAGAAGATAGAAAAGACTATTCTTCAATCAATTAAGTTGGATTTATACAGGCACTGGGAGTACTGTTGCAGACTCAGTTGGACAGCCTGGTCCTGAGCCCTTTTATGAATTCCAACAGGGAGGATGAAGTACATAGGTGAAGTGGGAGGTCGTTCCAGGATTTCGCAGCGATGTTGGAGGAGGGTCCACCAATGTTGCTGAGGCAGATGTGGGGGATATGGGTGAGGCAGAGGGAGGCGGAACACAGGTGTCTGGAAGGAAGGTGGGAGTTTAGTCAGTGGTTGATGTTCTATGGTCCCTGATTATGAAGAGCTTTGAAGGTGTGGATCAGCATCTTGAACTAACATCCCTTCTGAATGGGTAACCAGTGGAGCTTCTTGAGGTGGGGAGGTGATGTGGTTAGTTTAGGGAAGTTTAGGATGAGTCTGGCAATGGAGTTCTGTATCATTTGCAGTCTCTGGAGAAGGTGCAAGGTGATTCCAACATAGTGTGTGTTGTCGTAGTCCAGTTTGCTGGTGACCAGGGCTTGTGTGACGGTACCTAAGGTGTTGATGGGGAGCCACTTGAAAAATCTTGCAAAGGGGGAGGTAGCAGGAGGAATAGACTGCATTGATCTGTCTTTTCATGTTGAACTTGCTGTACAAGATGATGCCAAGGTTGCAAGCGGGGTTGGTCGGAGTGGGTGAGGGTCCTAGTTCGAGGAACCACCAAGTGTTGTTTCATGGGGAGGTGCTGTCCCCAAAGATGAGCACTTCTGGCTCATCTATGTTGAGTTGTAGGTAGTTGGCTCTCATCCAGTCTGCAATGTTTGTCATGCATTTACGGATGTTGGTCAGTGTGGCGGAGGGGTCATGTGATAGGGAGAGGATGAGCTTGGTATCGTTGGTGTAAGATATGATGTTGAGTCCCGGGATCTGAGGACGTTGGCCAAAGGAGTCATGTAGGTGTTGAACAAGGTAGGGCTGAGGGACGTGCCTATGGTGTTCTTCAGTTTTGAGGTGAAGGGAGGAAGACTGATTCTCTGGGTTCTTCCGGTGAGGAGGGCGGCAATTCACTCGAAAGTGTCACATTGTACCTATTTTTTAATATATTGCTTCCATGCCCCATTTTGCATCATAATGCATTGCCTTTGGGAGTAGTATCTTCTACTGCAAATACATAATGCTTTAGGTGGCAAACTCAGAAGTATTGGAATACTTAATAGAGTACCCCTTTAGAATTGCCTTTTAAACCTATAGGTTTTTGTGCAATTTCTTTGGGATCTGTATTGTCTATGCACCAAATTGCCTTCTAGTTTAAAAAGTACCAGAGGCAAACTTGCTTGGTGATTCCTCCCAATCCCCTCCAACAGTGCCACACCTGTCAGTTATTACTGCCCCGCAATTTTAAAATGTGACCAGCCGCCAGGCACAAATTATTTTGCTAAACACACCAATGTAAACAAATATAAGGTTTTATATAATAAGAAAACTTTATATGTATGTGAATTTAATGGAGGGTTTACACCCAATTGATATCTTCATTGAATCCAATATTGTTCTGTGAAATGAAGGAAGCCTTATATAAAATAAAACTTCCTCGAGAAGAACTTTCTTGTATGTTTACAGACCCAGCTTTCCACGCGGGTTATAGGGTAGGTCAGTTTAATTAATCACAGTGGATGTTGAGCAAAGATCAAGGGGTATGCTGATCCTAGTAAGGAGAAAGTTGGTATTGAGAAGACAAACTGGGGCAAAATGCTAGTTTATAATGTAAAAACAAATATTACCAAATTAGAAACACCAGTAGTCCCATACTGATTTACATTACCAGGTTTCTGAAAGCAGTAGTCACACTGAGAATAGAGACTGTTAAACTGCTTTAAGGTTTTTTTAAAAAAAGGAATGGACCTATGATTGTGAAGGTACCCTAGCACCTCTTAACCTGAAAACGTATTTGCCTCCTACGCATGTCTGGCTCTCAATTTCAACAATTTAGATCATACGTTGTTTACTATGAACCTGGTGGCGGTTGTTGCAAGATGTTGTTTTCCAGAGGTTGCTTTTTTTATATGACAAAAGTCCCTTTGTGATCTGGCTTTAGGACGAATGGTGTTCAAAGAAACCGGTGCACTAAGACAACCAGTTACTAGATGTGTAACATTTGCATTGCCCTCCACCTGACTTTTAAACCATCCCAAATTGTATTGTAGGAAGAACTATAAACAAAAAGAGGCGTTCAAGAGGTGGCAGAGCAGGCGAATCCTAGGCTTCAAGCAAAGTGATCATGAAGGCAGTCTGTCACCATGCAGGGAGCTGGTGTTTGATGGAGGAAGTAGCGAACAAGGAAGAGAGCAAGAAAAGCATGGAGAGCTGGGAGAAAAAGCAAAAAGTAATTCCACAAATTAGCAGTGGAGGGAAAGATGTCATCTATTTAAAGTGATGGTAAATAAAGTATGATCCAGTACAGGATGAACACAAGAAGAGGAAGTAAAGCCTTTGAATAAGAAGCAAGCAACTAAAATGCGCAAGAAGTCAACCGATATTAAGTAATGGACTGTCCCACAACCCACATTAAGTGTTGATTTGTCCACAATGGGCGTTCTTCAACAGACAACTAAAAAATATCTGTCAAACCCTGTTTGTGCTATGAGGATGGGGGTGCGAGAGGGAAAGGGCACAGGGCAGGCAAGGGCTACTTGGCCCCAGCCATGCTGGTCATTTGCAACTAGAGACCTGGGATTCGTACTACAATGACTCTGCAAACTGGGCCAAGCATATAGTGTGGGGCACGCAAGCTCATAAAACAGGCAACCAACAGACACATTCATATTATTGAACAGCCTGGTTCTCACCTTTTAGGTGAAAGGAATGCTTTAATCTCACAGCACAATCAAACACTACACATGCAATTAGGGTTCTTAATTATAGAGCTATAATTCTCTTTCTGATCTTAAGTGAGGTGCCACAACCGCTTTGTACCCCCTTTGTGCTATCAGAGTGTCCTAATGTCCAGAGCCCTTGGTGCGTTGCAAGAGTATAGGCCTAGATTAGGTGTACATGCACTTCACTCAGATGTACCCCAATGTCGAGATGCCCAAATCAGTTCAATTACCTTTCACTTTTATCCAGTAAAAGTCAGAAGTTTGTGAGGCAGAACTTGTCTGCGCTCTCAGTCTCTCATAAGAGTTAAGACCTATTGTTACCTGCGTCATTGTCGGTGCAGTTCTGGAAGTGCAGGCGGGTGTGATCTGTGTTCCTGCACAGAAACTCCTGTACTATTGGGACTTTGGTGCAGACCTCACTCAGAATTTGACTACTGGACGGTATGAGTACTGCAGCATCACATGGCAGCACCAGTCTTCGGAATTAGAAGTCTCCAAGGCCTGGGGAACAGAGGAAATTACGTGGGGCCGGTGCGGCCTTCAGGCTGGTAGTCTGGGTGTCTTCAGAAGTTGTAGGTTCTGGGCCAATTAGGAGTTTTACAACAAAGAGGAATTCTTAGATATTAACCTCAGCAGCGGCGGCACCAGTCCCTTGGATACACGGCAGTGTCAGGTGACAACTGTGGTTGGCACTTAAAGACTTGGCACAGTTCACAAGAACTGCTCAGGGAGACACCTTAACAAAATAGATCGCTCCTTGCTTTGCTCCCTTTTGGTTGTCCACTTCCTCGTTGTTCTTCATTCAAGGAAAATGCTGCGCTTCTCTTCTTGGACAGTGTCGCCCCCTGCTGGGTCAGTGTAAAAAATTGGACTGGTGGTTGGGGGTGAAATCCTTCAAGCAGCAACCACAGTTCTTCTCAGGATGAAGTCACAAGCAAACCCTAAATGAACATGTGCTCAACCCTTGCATAGCTTGGCACAGAGCAACCAAGCTTAACTCAGAGGCAATGTGTGAATTATTTGCGCAACACTTCAAACAGTAACACAATGGAAACACGCCCCCAAAGGATCCCACACCAGTTTAGAAAAAAAAAGTCATTGTTAATAAATAAAACCAGATCAAAATGAAAAAAATCCAGTGAGTAGAACCGGAGATATGCAGGTTATGCAGGTTTTAAAATTTCAGTACAAATAGTGCCAAAAAGCACAAAGCATTGGTGCTGTGAATATCTGGTCTCGTGAGCGTGATGGAAAGCAGGCCGGCTACAGAGACCCAGTTAGGCCCGCTAATTGAAAGAGTACCTTAAATCCTGGTTTGTGGAGCATTGGGTGGTTCCACACCGAGGATGGGTCTCTTTGCAGAGGAGATGCGGAGTGGGTGTCAGGTCCAGAGTCACTGTCGAGGATCCAGTAGACGAGGGCTTGTGATGTGATGTCCAGGGTTGAAGATACACCACACAGTTGAAGCAATGCACTGGTTTCAAGGACCTGTAAAGCTGCAGCACAAGAACCTGCGTCATCGTCAAGGCTGTCTTTGATGAGATGCAAGGTCCTGCTTCAGGAAAGCTTTGCAAAAAGGCGGCTCTGATTCAGCTGGGAAGGGGAGGAATCAAAGCAGAGTCCTTGGTGTCAGGAGAACCTGTGAGGCAGAGGCAATGGGTCGGTTCTAAAGGCGATGCACTGAACAGCAAAGGCAATGCGCTGGTTTTGCTGGAGATGCACAGTGCCGTGGATCCACAGATGGGCAGAGCACCTTCAGGCCCAGTTCCATTGGCAGGGTAGGACTCACAGGTGGCAGGGTTCAGCTGCTGGGTTCAAGGTTTTTGTCCCTGAGGCTCTGGTCAAGAGGCCAACCAACTAGTCCTTTAGTCACTTTGCACACTTGCAGGAGGACTCACCCACAGGATCCTGGGTTCAACAGATGCAGGCAAGGTGACAGCAGGTCAGCAGAACAGGGCAGTATTT
The DNA here is from genome assembly GCF_031143425.1 of Pleurodeles waltl. Classification (NCBI taxonomy): domain Eukaryota; kingdom Metazoa; phylum Chordata; class Amphibia; order Caudata; family Salamandridae; genus Pleurodeles; species Pleurodeles waltl. Next base: position 1,503,511,334 of record NC_090447.1, read on the forward strand.
AGATCAAGGCAGCAGTAAAGCAGCGTAACAGTCTTTCTTTCCGGCAGAGCATACACAGGTCCAGAAGTGTACTGAAGAGGTGGTGTCTGAGGTCCAATATTTATACCTGGCACCATTCCTCTGGAAGGTGGAAGAAGCTTCTAGAGGAATCCCTTTGAAGTATCCAGGTTTCCAGAGTTCCCCAGCTCCAGACCAAATAGAGGATGTATCGTGTGGGGGCAGGACACACATTATTTAAGTGTGAGTAGTGCTGTGCCTAGCTCTGCCCTACCATCCTGTCAGTGATGGCCCATCCAGGCACACCTATGCTCTCTATTGTGTGTGACTGTCTAGTAAGACTACACAAAGCCTGTGTGTCAGCTACACCCAGTCAAGTGAACCAGGGGCCGGCTAAAGGCACTAAATGGCTAGGGCAGACAAAACACCAACTTTCGAAAATAGTAATTTTAAATCAGACTTTACCATGAAAGAGGGCTTTTCATTACAATTCCAAAGACACCAAACATGATCTGATTACCTGCTCCCATTTGGAAGTTACAGCTTAATAAATGTAATAAGGTAACAACTATAGTTACACTATGGGAAAGATATGCCTTGCAGTAGTGAAAAACAAGTGTAAGAGTTTTTCAATACCAGGACATGTAAACTTAAAATTACCTGGCTTACTTTTTAAATGCACTGCAACCTGTCCTCTGGGCTGTCCAGGGCCTACCCTAGGGGCGACATATGTATTAATAAGAAAGGTTTGGGCCTGGCAACAGGTTTATTTTGCCAAGTCGAAATGACAGATATGAATTGCACACACAGGCTGCAATGGCAGGCCTGAGACATATTTAAAAGGCTACTTAAGTGGGTGGCACAATCAGTGCTGCAGACCCACTGGTAGCATTTAATTTACAAGCCCTGGGTGCATGTGGTACTATTTTACATGGGACTTATAAGTAACTTAAATAAGCCAATTTGGGATAAGCCAATGTGATTGTGTTTTAAGGTGTAGGCACATACACTTTAGCACTGGTTAGCAGTGGCAAAGTGCAGAGCCCTAGTATAGTTTGTAGCAATATGCACAGAGTCCTAAGGCTAGCAAAAATTAGATCAGCAAAAATGTAGGAGTAAGGCAAAATGCTTGGGGGAAGACCACCAAAAGGCTGACAGGTCTGAAAGCCAGGCACACTCCTACTCTTTCAGCAGGCAGGAAGATTTATAGACTCTGAGAAGACCCTCAGCATGACAAACAGAAATTGTATACTTGAGTTGTTTTCCCTTCGCCTCTTGGACAATGGCTATCACACAAACGCCAGCTCTGTTCACACAAAAAAACTTCAAATACTCTGTGCTCCACTGCATAAGGTGGTAAAAAAAAAAAAATGAAAGAGGGGGTAGTTTCAATCCTACTTTAAGACTCATTTTCCAGAAAGACGATGTGGAGCTACTGTCTAAGGTTTCAGAACTGGTTTGATGCATTCTTTATCAAATGTTATTTTCTGGCTGCCTTTCCGGTACAACATAAATATTTTGTGAGATACGAGACCCCTAAAGCCTATTAGTATACCACTTTTTGGACAAGGGTATTTAGAAGTAGAGTTTAATGGAGCATCCAGAAACATTTAAGGGCTGGGAATGATATGTAATCCTGTATACAACATAATCAGTCAAAAATGATTATGAAGCTCTGTCCCGCAGAGAATGGGCTGAATTAACGGAGATTGAAGACGCCGTGTTAAATTCTTTAACACAATACCTTCAAACTTTCATTTCAATTGACTTTAATACTAGGAGTTCAAGACTGCGGTTTCTAAATAAAAATATTTCAATTATAACACAATCAGGTAGTCCAGACATCAGCATCCATAAAATGCCAGCACAAGTAAGCATTCAACCTTACATTAGTGACTGAAAAGACTGTTTGATGACTGACAGCCCACCATATGGTTCCTAACTTTTTTCAAACACAAAATAGGAAACCTTTTAGCATGTTCCCACATGTTTGACATTAAACGGTTCTGAGCTCCAATTTCCATGAGGCAACATAAGTAAATTTGTCACCATGCAATGATGTCATTGAGGTCGTAACGACATCAAATATTTCATCAGCAACAAAAGTGGATTAAGATTTCCGACTTGAGCAGCAGTCTGACGATTCTCAGGAGACACGTCATAGCCTTGTAACTTCCAGCACACTTGCAGGAGGACTCACCCACAGGATGGAACCCCAAACTATGCTAGTTTTACACGTAGTGGATCAGATGCACAGTTCAGAATTGTTTAGCCAAAGTGAAATCATGAGTAAGTCTCTCAAAATCAGACTGTGATACTTGATACAACATTGATACATACTAAAAATATTTCCCTCCTATTTTAGATGTTTTCTAAAATTAGGACAGAGCAGGTGAGATCACGAAGGTGAGCGGCACACAATGATGGGGTGTGCCATACCGGGCTGATAGAAATCCAATAATATGCCTTTAATTCTTCCGCTTTCTTTCCTGCTTTCTTGTGTCATTAAAGCAGGGCCACAGAGCACAAGAAAAAGCACCCAACTATAGCACATACAGCACATCAGACACAAAGAGTAATAACTCATGGTATGCAACACAAGTACATAGGGAGTGAGTACATGATCGATGTACACAGTGGCTAATGCCATCTGTTCAAATATCTCCCCACTCTCCCATTCAGGGCCTAGAATCATGGCACACTTTAGTGGTGTTCTGTTGTATGGGTAAGGTGGAATAAGTGAACTAGAGGGGCAGTGCTACTCTTGTGGACAGATTGGCTACAATGTCTTTGTGACTAAGGGCCTGATTTAGAGTTTGGCAGATGGGTTACGTCATCACAAGACAGACAGACATCCCGTCCGCCGCATTACGTGCTCCATAGGCTATTATGGGATTGTAATGCAGCGGACGGAATATCCGTTTGTGACAGAGTAACCCCTTCCAGCAAACTCTAAATCATGCCCTAAGGCAGGTACTTGGCTTGGACATGTATACGTGAAGCAGTGTGCCTCTCCTAGGTGCCTGTGGAGAAGTCACAGATGGGAAGAGGGGTTCTGCCAGTACCTTCTAGTGGGATAGGCAGGTGCTATTATGAAATACCCAAGTCATCTTGTAGGGGCTGGGGACAGCTGGTGACAATCTAAGGGAATTGCACAGGCACCATGTTGAAATTAAAATAATGGTATCATTTGTTGGTCATATGTTTTTCTCCAACATGATCAAATGTCACACAAAAAAAAAGTTTACTTTTCATTTTTCGAAGTAACAAAAACACCACATCACTAATCACTGTTTTGTTCATCAGTAGAACATTTACCTCATTGTGAGCACAGACTACTTAGGCAAGTTCATTTCCACAATGGCCATATAGTAATACAGTAGCGCAATACCTTCAATCAATGAACAGTGCATAATCCTCGCTGCACCTGCCAAGTATAGTTGTTCATTTGCACAGTTCAGGTGTGCAAGTAGTGGACCCCAAATGTCACCAGGGCACGAGGTGCTGGGTAGCGGTGTGTCACAGACCTCAAAGCACCCCTGGCATGTTGTCCAGTCTGTAAACCAACTGTATTTACTGGGCAGTTGACCGCGCACCCAGGCTAAGAATGCCCTATGCTTTCCTAACAAGAAGCCCAGTAGGCAGGTTGATAACTGTTGCCAGAAGTGACTCTAGACTGATCCAGGTGGATCAAATTCAGGAGGAGCCGTAGCATTCTATTCACTAGTAGTTTTGCAAAAGATTTAAGTGTCCACGTTTGTTACTGAGAGTGGCCAGTAGGAGTGACACTGATTGGACGGCTTGCTAGGCTGAAGCAGTATGATAATTACTGCCTCCCTAGGAGAAGGGGCAGCTCACCTTCTTGGATGGTTTCACTAAATACCTCGAATAAACAGGGAGCAAACTTGGCAGCATATACCTTCTAAAATTTGGCCAGAAAACCATTGCCACCTGGTGCTGACTCATTTTTCACTGACCATATCAATCCTGTAATTTCTTCTGTGGTGAGTGCGGTTCAAGGCATTGTATGCTGTTCTCTCTACAGCCATTCCAGAGTCGCTTTTGTTAAATTAGCATTAACCTCTTGAACATCTACATTTGCTTTGGCTGTGTACAGGTTCGAGTAGTAATACCTAAATGTGTTCAGTATTTTAGTCTCATATTGAGCAATACCTTCCGTCGAGTCAACTGGGAAAATGTCCTCCACAACCCACGCTGTCATCGCACTCCCTCTAGAGTTTGCCCAGATCCCCCTTATCATACTTCCCAGCTGCTGTAAACTTCTCAAGCATTGTGACCTCTCGATCTACAGCATCACAAAATTTCACCTGTTTGGAGACCAGCTCTGTTAGATTGGATGTAGCAGATGAGCCCATCTGCACTTGCTCCAGTCACTTGATTTCAGTTTCAAGTTTAGCTAAAGTTCCTCACAACGCCCGGAGAATCTCATTCCTTTTCGCCATACATTGTATGGCACTTCCCTTGATTAGAGAAGATAATCAGAAGGCTATACAAGAATATTTCCCGGCTACATACCTGATCAAGAATGGTAGTCAGTTGTAGCCTCCACAGCCTATCCATATCCCACTGGCCCAGAATACCAATAACTAGTTGTTGGAAGGTGGTTGATTAGTCGGGGTTGGTAGGTACCCACCACAGTAATATGGCCACAATCACAATATTAGGTTCAGCAGTCTCAGTAAATCAATCCCCTCTTCACCCCTTAATAGCTGGCTACGAGCAGACAGGCCTAACTTAGGAGACAGGTGTGTGGAGCATTTAAAAACACCAATACATTAAATAAGTAAGACACGACACACAATAAAAATCCAACACCAATTTATAAAAATAGGAAAAAAAATTACAAATAAAGTGACACCTAAATGAATGAAATCCAATGTAGGGAACAGAGATAAGAATTTTTAAACATGGAAATTAGAACTAGCTCTTGGAAGCATATAGTGCTCAAAGGGTTAAAAAAAAAATAGGTCAAGCTGGATCGGGACAACGTCAAGAGTTTCAGCAGCCCTCGATGTAACACTTTTACACTTACTTCCAGTAGTGTTTCTTGATGCAAGAAAGTGGTCCACAACACCAATCGAAGGTTCCAGAAACTCAGTTTGTCCTTGGGACTACAATTCCCACAATGCACCTGGCCAAATCCTTAAATGTCCACTAAACGCGGTCCAGCTGGGCGCTTCTGGCAGTATTTGATGCAGGTGACTCTTGGTAGCTCCTTTATACCTGTCGCTTACAGGGAGTCCACTCCTGAATCCTTTAGAAGCCAGACATAGCCCTCTTTTATGAAGCCCAGAATGTACAGCAGGTGCAGTACTTGCGAGTGCAGTCCTTCTTGGTGAAGGCCAGGGGTTTCCTGGGGCAGTCCTTTGTGTTTCCAGGCAGGGATCTTTTGGGGTCCACAACACCAATCCAAGGGTCTAGAAGCTCAGAGATGGTTCTTGGGATGTTGGGACTACATTTGCCAAAATGCACCTGGCCAATTCCTTCACAGGACAGTGGAGGCTGTACGGTTGGGGTCTTCTTGAAGGAGATTGTGCAGGTAAAGCTCTATTAACTTGCTGCTGTCAGGGAGTCCCCACTCCTTTATTTCTTGAAGCTAGGCAAAGTCCTTAGAGCTGTAGTTCTTCAGTGTGCAGCAAGCACAGTCATGCAGAGTGCAGTCCTTTGGGGTGCAGACAGGATTTTAGCAAGGCAGCCCTTCTTATCCTTGTAGTTGCAGGCAGTGTTCTGAGTTGCTGGGCAACTCTTCCATATTTATCCAGTGTTCGTGAGCTGGCAAGCAGGGGGACACCCCTGACCAATGGGCTCCAGAGTCCTCTAGGGGTACCACTTCCTGCAATGTGTGGCAAAAAACAATACCAGAAAGCACTATTGTTCCACAATTGCAAACTCCAAGATGGAGAAAATCTATCCTTGAGGTCAGGATCTAGATAAGCCATCCCAATGGCGTGGCCTAATCTCCCCGACACTCCCCTCCACCCTCACCCCTCTGCTAATCTAATTACTGCAGCTCCCATCTGGCTGGGGTGGCAGGATGTGGGGTGCGTATCTGGGTCCTGTTCAACTCTCCTGCCCTTTGAAGACTAGTTTGGCTACCCAGTCCCCTTCCTGCCTTTTGCTCTGCAGCTTGCAGATCTCCACCCACCAGATGTCCCATTGTCGCAATGCAGGCCACTTCACACCTTGTTAAGGCAGTTTGGTTCAGCCTGGCAGAGGCTGGCCAATCAGAGAAGGGCTGCTGGAAGGCTGGGTTTTGAGCACAGACAAGAAAGCCCTATAACATACTTTCTGTGTTAGTTATAATAAATCTAATTGTGGCAAGTTGTTGGCTTTATTCTAACTATCATTTTGAGACCAAGAAGGACATTCTTGGCTCTTTTATATCAACAAAGTTTCCCCATGTCAGCCTAAAGAGCTAATGTATGACAAAGGGTAAAACAAAATTGTCAGCTGCTCCGTCACCAGGGCATACAAAACATATTTTAGAATGTCCCTGCTTACAGTTACAAGGCACCCTATCCCTGGGGCACTTAGAGAAGACCTTAAGGGTGACATATGTAAACATAAGGTAGTTTGAGATCTTAGAAGTACCTTTAATTCCAAACTCAAATTTGCATATAAATGTAATTTAAAAGCAGCTTCCAAGGCTGGGTTGGCTTTAAGTTGACAGCAGGCACCACAGCAGTGCACATGTAAGTGCATTAACTCTGCTGGACCTCTAAACCTACATGCCCTACCATATATTAAGGACTTACAGGTAGGTTGTCAGGCCAATTATAATGATGCCTAATTTGCATCTACTTTTAATCAGAACACAGGCCCTGGGTCTGGTTAGCAGAGCCAGAAAACCAGTATCTAGTAGTGACAAATGGGGACCAAAAGTGGATGGACACTGCAAAAAGGTCCTGGTTTTTCACACCAGTAAACTGAGAAGTGGCCTGATACTGTGCAGGCTAAGTGGTCTATATTATGTATCCACCCACTAATGCCCCTCATACCCAACCAAAGACATTTTGAGATGCTGATCTGTGCACTATGGAGAAGTGGGTGTTATATTTGCATTTAGGGTTCTTGTTCGCAATAGGTCTATCAGTCCAAACTGATCCACAATTTCCTTTAATGCTGTTAGCAACTGTTTATATCTAATTTGTCCTGCACTATACTACCCCATGTTGCATTCAGTGTAAGATTACAGCCTCCCACCTCCCAAAGTATTCTACAAGGTGTCCAGGCACTCAATTTTCCCTTAATATACTTAAAGCACTCAGGATCATCCAAATTTGGCCTGTGTTTACAATAGCTATTTCCACTCCCCCAAAACAGCCCAATCTCATATATACAACGGCCCAGGCTGTCTGACTCTATCTAGACTGGTCGAAACTGTGTGCTGTTCTTATCAATATCGATACTCCTATAGAATAGTTGGAATATGCTGAAAAATATCCATATGAAAGGTCAAAGTTCAAAGCCCACAATAGGTCAACAAGCCCTCCAGCCACAAATGGCAGTACATCAAGCTGAATGGTGCTTTCTGGAGGCGAGGACATCGATGGTGACCAAGCAGATGCTATAGTCCACACTGTCCTGGCTGTGGGGCCCTCCTACATCATCCCAAAGCAGCCCTCCGATGTATCCTATTCAGATAGGTGAGGTGGAGTTCCTGGCCATGATATACATGGGGGCCTCAATCAATATCATGGCTAAGGAAATATACTCCACCTTCTCCCACGCCCCACATTAAATCCAGCTAAATTCATTGTTTGCATACGGCCAGTGCCATCCTCTCTCAATGAGGGGGGCAGTCACAAACACTTTGGCCCTCATGACATTGGCGGTAAATCCCGCTTACTGCCGCGCTGACGGCCGTCAACTTACCGCAGCACTGGCCAATATCCCTTCACCATATTATGACACATGCACACCGATCCGACAGAATACAACCACATACACAAACCTGCCAAACCGAAGGTCAGTGATAAAGCGGGGGTCCCAAAACCCGCACCGTTATGCCAACAGAACAACGCTCATCACATTATGACCCACGAATCACTACGCCGGACATTCAACGTCAGTAAACCATTGGCGGTACATACCACCGCGCTCAGAATAGACACCCACATACAAAGCACCACCACATTGGCCTATACCAAAAACACACACCTGACAACCATACACACACCACACCCACACCACTATAAAACACACACCCACATTACCCACAACCCTTTACTAACAACTATTGCCACCAGGAGACTCAGAAGAAAAGCACAGAGACAACTAGACACACACACACCCATACACCCCTCACGCACTCCACATCACACACCCCACCACATTACCCAACACACCCTCACCAACACACATCACACAACAATAATGGCACCACAAAGGCACCCCTGTTTCACAGAGGAGGAGTTAAGGGTCATGGTGGAGGAATTCGTCAAGGTAGAGCCACAGCTCTTTGGAGCACGGGTGCAGCAGATATCAACAGCAAGGAAGATGGAGCTATGGTGGAGAATCGTGGACAGGGTCAACGCTGTGGGACAGCACCCAAGAACAAGGGACGACACCAGGAAGAGGTGGAACGACCTACAGGGGAAGGTACATTCCATTGCAGCAAGACACCAGCTTGCCATACAGAGGATTGGTAGGGGACCCCCACGCCCTCTCCCACAACTCACAGCATAGGAGGAGCAGGTACTGCATCCTGAGGGACTCGCCAGAGTTGGCAGAGGACTGGACACTGATAAGTCAACTTTTAACAATTATCATACCCCATACCTGCATGCCATCACTCACCCTCACTCCCATCACCCCACCACATCCCACACACTCTACCAATACATCTCACTAATCCCAATGCCAGGCCCTGCATGCTGTACCAAAGTCTCTGTGTATCCAGACCCAGTGTATCCTTTGTCTCTCTCCACCCTTTCTTGTTTTGTCATCCTGTCATTACGTGCATTGCATCATCTGGCGGAGGAGCAGAGGCACCAGCGACAGAGGGAGCTGCATCCCACAGGACCCTGGAGGCAGACTCCACCGACACCGAGGGAACCAGTGCGACGGAGGGCGAGGGGAGCACCACGGCGGAGACTGGAGGGAACAACACAGACTCAGATACCTCCTCCAATGGGAGCTCCCAGGTGGTAGCGGACACCTCTGTGACCACCCCAGCTGCAGGTACAGCCGCCACCCCCGTACCAGCACAGCCCTCCCAGTGGCCCCTCAGTGAGTTGCCCGTGCCCGCTCACCCAGGAGGGTGGGCATACCCTTCGCCCCAGGCACCTCAGGCCCTGTCCCAGTGACACCTGCTGCCCTGAGTGAGTAGGCTATTGACCTCCTGAGATTCATCTCTGTAGGACAATTAACCATTGTGAATGCCATCCAGGGGCTGGCATCCCAGATTTAGCAATGCAATGCATTCCTGGAGGGCATTCACAGTGGATTGGCGGCCCAACAGAGATCGATTCAGGCTCTGGCCTCCTCTCTGATGGCAGTCATTGTCCCTGTTCCTACCGTCCCCCTCCAACTTCCACTTCCCAGTCCCATTCTCCCCAAACCCAACCCATCCCAAGCACACTTACAGATGAGCATGCACACAAGACAACACACAATAGTGGCACAGGCAAATAGAAGCACCACACTTCATTCCACAGGCGCACACACACAAACACCATTCAGTTGCAGACATGACAACATCCACTGCCTCCACTGTCTCCCCCCTTCTCCTCCTCCACCACCTCCCACCCAGTTACGTCAATACTCACACCTGCATGCACTACATCAATATCGACTACCAGCATCATCACCACACCAAGCAGAAAACACACCTCACTGGCAGACACCTCTACAACAACCATGCATGCGTCCCCTGTGTTCTCTCCCACCGTGTCTGTCCCCCCAACTCCTAAAGGACACAAACGCAAGCACTCAGACACCCAACAGCCATCCACTTCACAACAGCATACAGTCCATGCACCTGCACCCAAATCCAGCAGACATACACATCCAACAACCACTCCCTCATCCTCTACTCCCACAACTCCTCCCTCCTCCCGCCCCAACGTCCCTAAAAAGCTTATCCTTTCCCAGATTGACCTCTTCCCTACTCCCCTCCCGTCCTGCACATATGGGCCGGGTAGCAAGGACACAGCCCAGCACCTCATCCAAACAGTCCACAGGGACAGTGGTAGCACCACCTACTCGTGGTGGTAGGGATACCAGAACAACAACACTGAAGGGGAAGGAGGCAGCACCACCTGGGATGAAAGAGAAGAGTCCGGCACCAGCTGTTAAGAAGGGGAAGGAGCCTGCACCAGCTGGGAAAAAGGGGAAGGAGCCTGCACCAGCTGGGAAAAAGGGGAAGGAGCCTGCACCAGCTGGGAAAAAGGGGAAGGAGCCTGCACCAGCTGGGAAAAAGGGGAAGGAGCCTGCACCAGCTGGGAAAAAGGGGAAGGAGCCTGCACCAGCTGGGAAAAAGGGGAAGGAGCCTGCACCAGCTGGGAAAAAGGGGAAGGAGCCTGCACCAGCTGGGAAGAAGGGGAAGGAACCTGCACCAGCTGTTAAGAAGGGAAAGGAGCCTGCACCAGCTGGGAAAAAGGGGAAGGAGCCTGCTCCAGCTGGGAAAAAGGGGAAGGAGCCTGCACCAGCTGGGAAAAAGGGGAAGGAGCCTGCACCAGCTGGGAAAAAGGGGAAGGAGCCTGCACCAGCTGGGAAAAAGGGGAAGGAGCCTGCACCAGCTGGGAAGAAGGGGAAGGAACCTGCACCAGCTGTTAAGAAGGGAAAGGAGCCTGCACCAGCTGGGAAGAAGGGGAAGGAGCCTGCACCAGCTCTGAGCACTGAGTGCACTTGGCCACAATGGATGACATCCCCAGCGAGTTTGAGGGATCTTTGACTGGATTGGATGCCTCAAAGACAAGGGAGTCTCTTTACACACTGATAAGACAGTACAACCTGTAACCCTGCAACACAGGCGCATTGTGTTCCACCTTAGACCCAAGGTGGAAGTGGAGCTGATCAAACTGGAACAAGCAGACATAACAGAGTGCAAGGCTGCAAGCCATTGGGTCTCACCTATAGTAGTCACTTGAAAACCAAAACAGCCGGATGAAGCAAGACTGTGATGATATGCGGCTACCCAACAAAGCTTAAGCAATATTCGATGGCAACAGTTGACATTATCGGGGAGCTCAGCGGAGCAGCTGGTTCTCCAAGAAGGACCTTTGGTCTCACTGTCATCATCTCCTGCTACATCCCACATCCAGACAAAACATTCTCCACCCACATGGGCCTTCAACACTACAAGTGGCTCAATTTTGGCATTTTGAGCGCCATAGAGATGTTCCAGCACACAGGATTGGAGGGCGTCGTACACCTGAGTGACAACACCCTAGTGTATGCCAAAACCCTGGAGAACCACCACTTTCGGTTGCTTCAAGTTCGGAGATGCCTTTGGGACAGAGGGCTTATGCTCTACCAGGACAGTTGCATCTTAAGGGAAACCAGGGTCAATTTCACCAGCTATAAGTTTTCAGTTGAAGGGTGAGCCCCATACCTGATGAAGGTCAAACATGTCAAAGAGGCATCAGCCCCCTCCTCTGTCTCAGAAGTGAGAAGCTTTCTAAGAATGGAGAACTATTGTTGGTGGTTTATCCAAAATCTCACCACCCTGACTAAACCCTTGAGAGGCTCATGAAAGCAGGTACCCCTATGGGGATGGGAATCTGCCCAAGAGGAGGCTTACCGAAAGACAAAAGAGGCACTATCAGATGACTCTACACTGAAGTAGTGCACAACACTGCACTCACAGTAGATGCCAGTCTGGTGGGGACATATCACAAAGGCAGCCATGTTGAGAGTGGGCACCAGTCACATATGCCAGTCAGGCTCTCACACGAACAGAAGAGTTACTCACAAATAGAGAAAGAGACTATCACAGTGTACTGGGTGTGTAGGCATTTCCATCTCTACATATACGGCCACCCCTTTGTGATAAACAGCAATCACAAACCATTGGTCCCAGTGTACCAAGGCTCCTCATCACAACCTCTGCCTTGGATTAAGAAACGCATGACCTTCAGCTTGAATACCGCTCAGGTGCATCTATTCCTGCCAATGACCTATTAAGACACCCCAGAGTGGCCACATCCCAGGAGGTGCAGAAGCCTGTAGAAATAGAAGACTCTGACCGAGGTGCAGGAAGCTGTAGAAATGGAAGAGTATGACCGATATGTGATGGAACAGTCATGACCGCTGCAGCTGAAGTTAGATGCCATTTGCGAAGCCACCCACAGAGATGAATGCTTAAACTAGCCTTAAAAGGAGTGGCCACGGGTCAATGGGACCTACTCGAAGAGTGGCGGACACAGACTACTCCAGGAGCCCAGCAAACACTCAAGGCCCTATACAACATCCGTTATGAGTTGTTCGAAGGAGCAGAAGTATGTCTGCTGAGAGAACCGAGATTGGTGATGTCAGAGTGCAAGATAGCCCATGCAGGACACAAAGGGATGGCCAAGATATAGAACCTGATAAGAAGCAAGGTCCGATTCTCAGGACTAAACAAGATTGTAGAAGTGACAGTTCAAGGCGTCTATTATGCCAAGCAGCGGGGTGGTTGGATCCACCAGCTCTCGTCATGTCGTACGAAGATCCTTAACAGCTGTGGCTAAGTGCCAGCATAGATTTCTGCAGTCTGCCGGACAGTCGGCATTTGATGGTGGTGACAGACGGTCATTCAAAGTACACCAAGGTAAAGGTAATTCCCAAACAGTGGGCTGGAGAAGTGCTGCTGAAACTGGAGAAGCTCATGGCACCTCACAGAGTACAATTTATAATGGAGTATACTGTTCCAATGTACACTTCCAGGTGATATATTAAAGACCTGGAATGAGATAGGTCACTGGGAGTGTCTGCTCTTAGAAGTAAGTGCCCTCCTCCACCCGAAGGTGGCATGCTTCATCATCGGGCCTGTCCTTGTTGGGCTGGTGTTGCAATGCCCAACAGGTCCCTCAAGGTGGCACTTTGCCAGAGATCATTTTTAATCTCCTTAGGTTGGCTGAGAAAGATGGTGTGTCCCAGTCTGCGTTTGTGAAGATTGGAAATAAATGGATTAAATCTGACTATAGGTCTTCCGTGGTTTGTTTTATTAAGGGTGAAGATCTATGTCAAATTTAAAAACAATTTGAGACACTAAAGGATATGATGATCTTAGTTTCTCCTTGAATGTGCCAGTTTATGATATCCTGACCAATGTGAGATCAAATGTATTTAATTTGATGCGGGTTCTGGGTCAACCTAAGGCGATTATTCTACGATATAGAATATACTGTTTAATGTACTGCAAATATCTCCTATTCCTCCATCCTACATTAATTGGAACTCACGGAATAATGTAACAGCTGAGAACAGATAATGGTCCCCCATTTGTCAGCCAGGAGATGGCAGACTACCTAAAGTCGTTAAACGTGTGACTCAAGACATGGCCCCAGGCCAATGGTGAGGCTGAAAGTTTCATGAGGACACTGAATAAGGTCATTAGGATTGCCCAAGCAACCAATCCCCTGCTGGAATGATCGGTCTACTCTTTCCTGTGAGAATACTGGCAGGTCCTACATGAGGAGAGTATTGCTGGATGTCATTCCTCATCATCCGGAACTCCTGCCATGAATCAATGACCACCAGGCAGTTCAGGAGAGGAGAGAAAAGCGCACTAAGAAGGCCAGCCGGCAACTCAGGGTGAGAGAGTTCGACACAGGCCCTGAAGATCGGGTACTTGTGAAGGCCCAGCATCTCGGCGGCAAGTTTTGAATGCCATTTGAGTAATGCAAATGGATAATAGTCAAAAGATGTGGAACCATGGTAATGGCTCAGAGAGGCTAGGAGGTGGTGACCCGAAATGTCTCCTCCTTTAAATGGTATCAGCCGTGCAGACAAGGAGCTGGGAGTGAGCAGAATGGCAGAGACTCGCACCTGGAAGTAGACCTGGAGGAGTGGGTGAATCTGAGCGATGACCCCTGGAGCAGTGCGAACAACCTGGGGAGAGATGAGAGCACCCAGGAGTAATATTCAGGTAAAGGTGGTTAAGGTGGATATGACCGGTAACATGATAGAAAAGGAAGAGGCCCAAGGGGAAGTCGGTAACGAGATGAGACAGAAGGTCAGAAGGTACCACCCTTGCAGTAATCCTGCTTCTTCCACCTGGCTGAGGGTATTTGTGATATAAGCCATCCATGTGGAACAGATGGCTGAGTGCAAGCCAGAGCCTGAACTGGTCTGACAGAAAGCCTCTGGAACAATGGCTGAATGTCTGGTTGTTTGTTTTGTTTTGTGTTACTGGTATGAAGGAATATGATGTTTAGATGCGCTCCCGGAGTGAAGGGAGTGCACCACTGTGCAAAGGGGACATCTGGGAGAAAATTGGGCAGAAGCTCCTTTCAGTGAACTGCTATTGGTACCATCTGTGCCGACATTATACCAAGTAATAAAAGGCTGGGTTACATTGGCCCAGGGTTGGTTTTCAATACTCACACAGTGGTCCTGGTATCAATGTGCGATCCTGCTGTGTGGCCCACCACCACAGTCACCAGTGCTTACCCTGCCAGTGTCAATAACAACACATAGGCATGTTTGGCCAGTATTTAATAAAGGATTATCACTCCAGTTCTTGGACCTCCGCTGATCAGCTGCCATCTTGTTTGGCCCCTTATACAGGGACATCTTAAGTATTTTGGGGTCCTTGGTTCAAAACAAAATTTGATGGCCCCTGTTCCGAACAGGTCTGAATTTAATATGCAATTTCAGCTCTTTCATGCCCTCTTTGGCCACGTCACTGACAGTGCAAAGGCACACTGGGTTTACATCCAATACTCAGATGTAGTAATGTGTGTTTTCAACATTGTGACACAGCAGCAGCTCACAAATATTATTGCAAATAATCCCTATGACCCTCTGCAATTTCTCACATGTAGGGTCCTTTTTTTATCTAAAAACATTTTTATGGATGTTGCATGCAAGGTAAACACATTTCTCTGCAAAATGTCTGCAACATACTCCCACACATCACCCACATTAAAAATAAATTAAAGGAAAACAGTATCTAAATCAATATTTGTAAGAATTATTCAAGGTCATCAGGGATAGACTCTGACTAACAGAGCTCGCTCTATCAGGGCCCCCCTCAAAGGCTAGGGACCTGGGACAGTGCCCAATGCCTATGCCTTAAAGCATCTCTGGCCCTATATTGCCTCCCCTCTCCCCAAGTGTCCCTTTTAACACAAGAAGGGGAAGCTGCTATTGATTGGCAACTGTGAGCCAATGGAGGGATCTACTGTCACAGAATCTACTTTTGAGTTTCTACTGACGCGATTAACACCCAACATTGCATCAGTAGAAAGTTTAGGAAATGCGTTCAACACAAATGCAGTCCCTTGGAAATTACCAACATGATTGAAATGGTGCAGTACAGCAGTAAATAACACTTAGAGAAATTAACCCAATGCAGGAAGGTTCTAAACTGCCCTTAGGCATTGGCTTCTATCATCTGAAAGACTAAATAAATTACTTATCTGTATCTACAGCTCTTCAGCAATGCTGTCTTTCACAGATTCACATGCTTGAATCATTCCCTTGTCTCAAGTTGGGAGTCCCATTTGAACATTAAAATAGCAAAACTGAATTTAAATATGCCTGAAAGGTTATAAACAGTGCCACTGTTGTAGCACAATCACCTCATTTGAAATACCCAAACTTTAGCCAACCAGAGGACAATATGTTCAAAACTACTTCACATAGAGGCCACTAGACCCCAGCTTTCATAGAACAAGTGTGAAAGGACATAAAGCTAAAAAATAAAAAAAAAGACTAAGCGTAGAAGAGGTTGGCACCATATCAATCTATGAAAGATGCCAAATCTACAGAAGTCTACTTATAGGTAAGTTACTTACTTCTACTCCAGCACTGAAAGAAGATATGTTCACGTGACCCTATAAGCCAAAGAGTACAAATGGTCCAATTCGGGAGCAAATGTGATTTACATATCTAACCCTTCGGAGAACCTAGTTATAGTGCATTACAATAGCACACCCTTGAGACAACTGGGAAATTATTTGATGACACCCAAGAGTTAAAAGGACACATTCTCATTAACATCTTTCAACAGAAAAGCCAGAAAGACAAACCTGTTAACTTGGAATCCAAACATCAGAGAATTGTCAAGCCAGGATCTTAAGTACACCAGCTGTCAAATCAATCATTATAAGGGCTACCAAGGATGAGAACCTCTTGATTTGCAATAAATATTAATGCATTGTCTTGCATTCATAAGGCTACCGCAAAGAGACAGTTACAAAAGTTATCCTGAACACTGCTTGACTAATCATCTAAACGATTGATCAACTGCGGGTCCCCCCATGAAATAGCTAGAAAAAGCAACAGAGATATTAAGCAGGGTAGGGCTTAGCAAGGAACCGAGAGGTATTCCTTGTTTCACCAGTTTGGGTGCGATTAATAAAATGCACACACCTACAGTATGTGAAGCTCTCATCACTGAGTTGGCAGGATTTTGAAAAAAGGATTTTAGGACTGCTGCTTCATTGATTTGGAAGTCTCTGTACTTCATAGATGATTCGTGGATTGGTCAGTAGGGTCAGCCTGTCCTTATGTAACAAAAGGATGGGCGCCTTAATGGCAAAGGTTTGTACCTCCCTGACTCTACTAGCAGAAGCCACAAGCAACCATCCAGGAGACAAATTTGATGCATGTCTAATGTATAGGCTCAAATTAGATGCTCATCAGATGTTACAGCACAGTGTCAAGTTATCACCTTACAGAGGGGACCATGAACTGGAGGGAATGCCTCAGACAATCCTTTAACATAGTCTTTGATGACTGTTGAACTATAACAATGGCTGGTATGATGGGTGTTGAAATTGAGTTAGCTAAAAGATGCACCCAGACATCCATGAAGGAGAAACAGGCAACAGAGGCATCTGTTGAGGTGGCTGCACCAATGATGAGGTTGGTGTAGCAGTGCAGGCTATGGAGCAGGCAGTATATGTCTGGTGGTGGTAGTGTTAGCTGAAGACTTGGTGGGGCCATGGTTAGAGGTTGTCGGTAAATCTGGAGCAGTAACTCAGTGTTACCTGTTGGAGAGCTTTGCAAAACTGGGTGTCCTCGATAGTCACTGTCCCTGATAGTCACCGTCCCTGATAGTCACCATCATGACAGTACAGCTCATGATGTTGCTAAAGATACCAACATCTGCTTTCCTCCTTGTTTTAATATGGGCACCCAGGATCTGAGAAGTGGAGATTCTCCTTTATTGCACTGGTCCTCATGGTCTGTTAAATTGGTGTCCTTTTAGCAACAATTTTGGGTGGTGGTTAAGGAGACACTGTGACAGGTACGTGAGTACGCAAAATTGGGTTTAAGATTTCACTCTTTGTCTTTTCCAATAAATGTCTTTCTTTGTATTTTTTTTTTTCCTGTTTCTACTTGTTTGTATGTCTTCAGATTGTATTCTTTCTTTTGTTCTTTCCTGTTCCTTATTTCTTTTCTTTCTGGTTGCAGGTTGGTGCTTCAGGGATCCAGAAGATTGTCCACCGGTAGAGGGAGAGAAAAACAAGAAGCCCTTTTTACAAGGTATGTTTGCCTCTATGATAGGTTTTGCTTTTTCCTGTCTGGCTTTTCCTTCCCTCTTTCTTGTTTTTCCTGTGCCCTTTCTTCCGTGATTCGGTTAGTTTTTATATGGCTCTCAACTATTTCCTTTGTCTGACGCCCTCTCTCTCTCTATCTTTTCTGACCTTTAAACTACCTTCTTTTGCTTTATTGTTTTGATTTTGTCTTCCTTGTACATTAGTATTGTGCTTTCCTTTCACCCAGTGCTTTTCTTAGTTTTGTACTTTTGAATTTTCCTTCAGTGCTTTTTCAAGGGTCTTTTAGTAAATACAACGAAGATTAGTGCTCCCCTCTTTTGTGCACCCTTTTTGTCTTTTTTGTCTTTCCCTCCCCTTCCCCAGCTTGTGCCCCGTACCTGGTGAGGCCACGTTCCTCCTGGAACTTGGCCGGCTCCTTCGCGAGGTCTCCCCCTCAGTCTTCTGGACGCGAGTTCCAGTTTGGTGTTCCCTGCCGTCCAATTCCAATTTCCTCAGGTGTCTCCGTCTCTCTTCTGCTGCCTCAGTGTTCCTTCTGTGCGTCTCTGCCATCATCCTCCTCCTCCTCGTCTCCGCCCTTCACCTTTTCCACCTCAGCTAAGTGTTTTCTTGCCGGCAGCTTTTTTCTTCCACCCGGCATTGTCCAGTTTGTTGTGGCCCTGCCCTCTGCCCCGTAGGGCCGGCGTGACGCAAAGGTTTGACCTCTACGCCAGCATGCTGAGAAGTACCCTCAGGGCACTTCCTGTCCGGCCCGGATCCTTGCGGCTCATTACAGACACCTTGTTTGGGAATGTGTTTTCTGGCAACAAGAGTGGTAATGCCCTTGTCCGAGATCCAATATCCTGTTGGTGGAAGTCATCTAAATGTACCAATAACAATGCTATTATTGACAGACCACTTGATGGGGGGGGGGGGTCATGTCATCAAAGGATCTGGCGCCAACAAAGCAACTACTAATGGTATTGCCAATGAGGGTCCAAAGATGGGTAAGTTGGATCATTAACAAAGGTACAGACTAGAAAGTGGCAGCTACTAAAGAAGGCAAAAATTGGCTAAGTTGTCACTGAATCTCAGAAAGTGGAAAAACTTTAAACTCTCTCTTCACAGAAACAGAAAAGGTGCCAAAAACAGCAAAGAAAGCAAAGGAAAATATGCTGCTTTTTTGGTTGGCAGAGACAAAAAATACTGGTGAGGATGTAGGTGGGTATTTTAATAGTTGTTTTTTCGTCACTGAAGCCAGTAAGGTAAAAGCAATGGTCAGTGTTTTGGCTGTAGACATTACCACCAACTATGTTTTGGTGGAAACCACTTGGTCTACTAGATCACTTCAGGACTGTAGTGTTTGAAAGATTTCTTCTCTGCCTTTTTGTGAACCTTAAAAAGAGGTTCTTTTGAAGTAGCCACTATATTGTCAACAGAGGAGGTTCTTTTGGTAGTTTTTTGTGATTTCCCAGGGTGAGCTAGAGGGGCACTCTGCACTCACTCATCCCTGGATGATGGGATGTCCTTGGCTTTGGGTTTTTGCAGAAACAGAAGAGATAGCCCTCACAGTCTTTACGAGTCTTCAATGATAATTTCCTTCATATGCTGGTGTCTTTAGCACCTGCATAATCCAGTGTCTAACTGACATCAGACAGGTTCAATTTCATGTTTCTGTCCTAGTCCACACTGGAGACAAACTACTGTAAACGAGATCACTGAAAATGCAGTACACCCAAATACATGAAGCTATCTGTGAAAAGTGAGCAGAGCTTAGAAGGACTCCCTTATCACAAGACATTTAGGAGAGTTCTGTAGTATGGAGTCCTCTGCAAGGATTCGTGTTCAGTGTACTCTGAACCTCACTGTCTGTAGTTTAGGTCTTTTCTAATAAGGGGTTTATGCTACTAAAGTGGCACGGTTTACAGCTTTCACCCATGGTTAAAGCCTTTACCACTATTTCAGTGTCACTGTGGGACTCCCAATGAATGAATGAATGAGCTCTTCTGTTTAAGTAATGAAAAGAATTTCAATTCCCAAACATATTATGAAAGCGTTATAAATACACGAGACATAATGAACCATTGGTAACACTCTTTCTGGTGGAAATTCTATCTAACTGCAGATTCCTCAGCTTAGAGTACTCCCCAAGTGCCAGACTGATTCCAGGAACTTCTGGGTGGCATTGTGTGGCTCCGCACTGACTCCATACTGCCCTAGAATTGGCAGGGCAGAGCTGTATATATGACAACAGTTTCTTCTCTTAATACTTTCTGCACCCTCAGACATGGAGTGTGAATACTAACTTGGGACCTTTAAAAATGTGAAAAATTGGCCACTACAGAGAACAAGGAGGTGGGAGGGTGGTGGGAGAATCTGTGGTTAGATAGAGTATTGACCAGAACAAGAGCCATTGAAGATAAGTAAATGGATACTTCCAACTGCAGATTCCTCACCTTAGTATAGATACCAAAGCAGGTGGTATCTATTCCCCAGGTGGAGGTTCTCGAGTGGGCTGGGCTCGGGTCAAAATGTCTTGTAGGACTGAATGGCCGAAACGTCCTTCCCGCTGGACATGGGTGTCACTGACTCTCATGTTACAGCCAGGCAGATGTGAAAGACAGGCACTCCTTGTGCCAGTGCAGTGGTAGCAGCCTTATTGCTGTTGGAATGCGCTCAGACCTGGCTTCTTCACCATTATGTAGAAAATCTTGATAGAGGGGACTACTCATATCCATATGGTCGTCTTTGCACCCCCTACCCTTTCTTCATTTCACAGAATCCAACATAAAGCTGATTTTCCATTCGATGGGCCTTTGTGTGATAAAAGTAAAAGCCTAAAGCTCTTCTGCCGTCCAATACAGTGTTCCATTTTCTTTCAATGGGTGAGGAAAAAGCCACTAGAGTTATCTGCCCAATGGGTGGGAAGTCATGCCTTTCAATAAGAAGGCCGCCGAACTCTTCAGCATCGATTCGTCTGGGGAAAAAGGTGGCGTAATGTCTTCAGACACTGAAATTGCCTGAAGTTCATTGGCACGACGAGGTGATGTAATCGCAATGAGGAAAAGGGTCTTTAAGGTTAGGATGCAGCAAGCAGTTATGCAGCGGCTCAAAGGGTGTGCACATGCGAAACACCAAGACCATCTCCCTCTAGGCACATTGGGTCCTTTCATAAAGTCAGTCGGGTTGGGGACCAGGAAGATATTTGGAAGTTGTGTGACAGTCAACACCCAACCATATACAAGCAAAAAATAAGAATTCACTTCATGCTGTTGGCTCCCAAGCTTTACACTCAGTGGCATGTTCTTTTATATTTTAATCATTTGAAAGGAAGCCCACTCTTCCAGTCCCCACATCCAGCTTAGTCAGAAAATAAAATTAGGAGAACGGAAATGTTAGAATTGGAGTGCGTGTTTCCTATTTTGCACTCTTAAAAAACAACTGTTTGTTTGCATGAAAGTGCGATGGGATCACAAGGAGTTCATGTGGGCATGGGGGGGTGCATTTCAGTGCACCATCTGTGTTACCACAAACGCATCCTTTCCAGGCCTGTCGATAATGTTGGCAAAGCGCAGCAGGGAAGTGGATTGGTGATGCTGCCCCCAACACCACCTTCCCCCATAGTAGAGGTGTATTACCTGCATTCCATGGCTTGACGGCGGAGAGCACAGTGAAGTGCAGAACACTGCAGACAGGGCTTCCATTAGTTAGAAATGTAGTGAGGGGCACTTAGGAAGGGGCTGCTGATCACTTGTGTCTCCTGAGCATTACCGTTTTGGTGGATGGAAATGTGAGCGTGAGCCTGCAGTTTATCTTGCTCAGGTGGGGAAGTCTCTGGACAGGGACTTTCCTTTGTATTTTTTATTTGCTGCTACAGGAATGCTAAAAGACTGCCAGATGCAATGTCTTGTGCTTAATTGTGCTTATGTTGTGGGTGCTTCAGGTGGAAGGCAGTCCTGGTTCTACTTGCCCTGAGGGGCATCACGTAAAACCAACCCATTATTACAGACTGCTCTTCTTTACCAGATCCTTATTATCGGAGGAAAAGGGGAGGAGCATCTCTAGCACAGACATTTAAAATACAGCATACCCGTTTTGTTGTGTCCTCCATCAGATTTTATGGGAAAATGAAACCATATTTAAACTGTATTTATCTGTGGGTGGTGATGGTGGGTGTGCACGCATGCTTGGGTTCTCATGGTGAACAGTCGTATTGTAACACATGCAAACGATGGTGTTTCATTCTACATGTTTGCATGCTGTCTCAAAGCCTCCACAATATTCCTATAACCCCTGCATGAAAACTGATCTTGACTTAAAAACGTCCAATTGTTAACTCACCCTTCTTTTGAACAAATCTCTTCTTCCTTTTCATCGTCCCGCACGCCCCCTCTCTGTGCATCTGTGATGATTTCCCCCTTCAAAGGTCACAATCGCTGCTTTATAAGTCATAGTCCTCCATTCTAACAATACTTAATTTTCTGTACCACCTATATTAAAAACGCCAACCAATGCATGCATTCACCCTAATATACCTCACCCGCTCGCTAAAGATCAGTCCTAATACCTTAATCTACCACCCAGAAACTGGATTAAAAGTGCAGCACGCTTCCCTTAAGAGCATCAGCCTCATTCCATTAACCAAAAGTACCCACAAACCTGTGGTCTGGAGCAGCATGCTGCCCGGTCTAAAACGCTACAAAACCTTTTATGGTGTAGTAAGCTTTATATAAATGCATTTACAACACAAATACAATATATCACTCTCACTAACATTAATTGCATTACATTAATTGGTGAGGCAGGTGTTCATACAGGCTGCATAATAATTACTTTCCACTACTTGACACTTAAATTCACTTAGGGCAAACCTCGAAGGGGCATGTTCATCACCCAGTACTGTAACATTCCACTGCAAATAAACCACCCATTAAAACAAATGAATAGGTATGGAATAACTAAAGGTATCTGCCACATGCTGCACAATCAGATATGTGATATTAACTAAGCCCATCTCAGCAGGCGTTCCCACCATTTCTCCCTTTAACCTAGGCCTGCTGAGAACTATTAACTTTAAACAAAATATAAGAATGGACAACCCGGTGCAGTAACAAGTTAAGTGAACTATTAGCATATCAAAGACTTTAAACGGATTTGCAGAGCAGCTGTAAGCTGCCAGCTCACTGAAAACTGTAACCTGCAAACCTACTTCTCACATTTCTTCATTCATCATAATACTAAGCGCTGCTTCACATAACAGGATAACCACACCTAGGTGGTCCTCACACTTCCTACACAGAATTTAAAAAAAATACACCTTTAAAACCACTCACCAGACACTGTGTAGCCTGCTACCATGTCGGTAAGCACTTGTGTGCCCCACGTAGGTGTAAGTGTTATATAAATACTACATGACAATACAAAAAATGGATTTTGTTGACATATGTCTAGGAGCAAGGATGACATTCACCACTTTAGGCAGAAAATCAACAGACATTTTCCGCTGTTCATTTCCACACATGTAGGTGTAGATTCAAGTGAAGTACTCTGCCCTGTGGCTGAGTCAGGAGGTCCTTGTGAAGTAGCAGCCTGATGAGGGCATGCCAGAAGTTCCAGGTACCACACCATACAAACTTAATCCGGAGCCACTAGGATGACTTGGATCTCATCGTTTTTGATCTTTTTCAGAACAAAGTGCAGGAGAGGCAGGGACAGGAAGGTGTACATGAGTCTCTTGCTCCATTCCAGCTGGAGTCAGTCTTCCATTAATGTTTTTGCAGAAACTCAAATCAGAAATTTTTTCTTTTTACACAATGGTGGTGAAAAGATCTAGCCAGCCTATGTTGTTGGAAGGCGCCCTGCACCACTTCTGATCTTCCACTGCCACTTGTGTTCTATAAGGCGCCGCCTGCTAAGTTTGTCTGTTCCGGCATTCAGGTACCCTGCTAGGTGGTTCGGTTCAGGATCAGCAAAGTACTATGGCACTTCAACCTCTGAGGGCACAGAACCCCATGACACCGGGCCCCCACTCCACCCTGCTTGTTGTAGTACCACTTGCACGGAGCAGCGGAGGCTCTGGTAGAACTTTGGAGGGCCCGTGAAGCACGCTGGCCCTGTCTCAGGGCTGTGCTTTTTTTTTTTTCCAAATGAGGCACCGCTGCTGGTACTGTGGTCGGCATTTTTATTAACATATTCTGTTGCTCTAATCAGACAAATCCAGTAAAGAACTGATTTTATAGCTTTATGTGGTTGTTCCTTAAAATGATATAAGCATTGTTGTTTCATGGTGGTAACTGGCAGTTTGAATATTTTAGCTGCTTTCTTCATCAGTATATGGAAACGGGCTATGTCACCCGGAGGAGAATTTGGTTAGATGGGCATCTTGTCACGTTCTTCAGGTGCCACGTAATTATACTATTCATAGGCACTTCATCATGAACTAATTTGCCCTCTTCTTCAATGTCTGAATAGGGTTATTCAGAAGAATTTTTGTCTCCTATATACTTAGGAGTTGGTGGTACCAGATTTTGTGTTACTTTATTTCAAATTAGTCTCTTGGTGGCGTAGGCAGTGGTGTGGAGGACAACCATGGGTTGCCCACGGGCTGCTGAAACAATAGTATCTGAAAGGTTTCCATCATCTGTTGAATTGCTGTTAGATATGCCACGGGCACATGACATTTTAAATTCTGCATATCCAGGAAGACGGCTCTGGGGATGACGAGGATGTGGCACAAAATATTTTGGTTGGTAATCATTCTTCTGGTAAGTGTTGCCCTTATCCGAGTAATCCTTCTCAAATTCTGGCACATCATGGACTTCCAGCTGCGTGGGAAGGTAAGCAGTCTGAGGCATCTTGGTCAGTGGATTCACATTCTAATTTAGAGTCCAGAATTTGCGCAGGAGACTCGTCATCACGTGACAGGGTGAAAAAGTGATTGCAGCTGTAAAAACTATCATCAACAGTGTGGTTGTTGATGGAATCATTGTCAGCTGCAAGAATATTCTTGGCGGTGAAGGAGCTATCGCCCTCGACGATCTCAAAGTTGATGTCGACAACGGTGACAAAGGAAGCATTGTTGATTGTGAATTTTTCAGCGACTATGATGAATTCACCAGCGGAGACTGGAAGTCAGTTAGAGGGTCAGGTGAACTTGTTTTCATCTAATGTTTTCCTAGGCTTATGCTCTTCATGTTTGAAGCATTCCTCTGAAGAAACGCCACTGTTTTTGTGATAAAAGTCCAGCTCAGGAAAGTCCATATTTCCTTTTTTTTACCCCACCTTTGTGGAAGTGCTTGGTGGAGGACTTTTCATTGAATCATCCTTTGAAGAAGGGGCATCACTCTTGGAAGGATGATATTTTTCTGCTCTAGGACGCAAAGACTTATCTCTTCTCTGTTTTTTACGGTCTTTGTTGGAAAGGTTCAAGAACTGTCACAGCGCAAAGGCTTGCGCATAGAGTTAAGGCAAGAAATCTCTAAATATTGAGTACAGTTACTCTGGTAGCCCATCAAGCTGATCTAAACCAGCCCCATGGAAATTACAATGCATTACATGCAGCGGCTGTTCTCCTTTAGGGCAGAGGAGCATCACCCCTCTGCCTAAAATGCACCCCAGGGATGAAAAGTAAAATGGTAATCAAGTTAATTTATTACCATTTTATTTTCTATCCTCCCCTCCTGAACCGAGTTTCAGGACAGGGCAGGGCCACTGCTGCTGAGTGGCAGCAGTGAGCTGTCCAAAGTTTGAAGTGCGCAGTATGTTTGGCTAGCTGTCTTGGGACAGCCAGCCGGACATGCACACTTTAAACTTCTCTCTTAAGACAGATGGGTTAGAGAAAGGACATGCCTCCAGTGCTCGTCAGATGCCTCTCTCAGCGCTTCCGCCAATTCTGCTGCTTCTTTTTACCAGCATGAAAGCCACACCAGGATTGCTTAAGGAAATCTGCTGGAGCTCGAGGAGACTGGAGCAATTAGGATGGACGTTGTGCAGCAAGCAAGGTAAGTGATTTTTTTCTTTTTATTTACACACACCACTCAAC
This sequence comes from Pleurodeles waltl, assembly GCF_031143425.1. Classification (NCBI taxonomy): domain Eukaryota; kingdom Metazoa; phylum Chordata; class Amphibia; order Caudata; family Salamandridae; genus Pleurodeles; species Pleurodeles waltl. Next base: position 1,503,537,026 of record NC_090447.1, read on the forward strand.
TTGCATGCATGGAGGCACGCACCAACACCACATTTGTGTCCCACCCCCTCATACGCTGCCTACATGGTAGCTGCTGCTCATTACATGTCAACGCAACTATGCACCCACTTCTGAAACAAGTTACATGTTGAAACGTGATAAATAGCAAAGTCAATCAAATACATGGTCTCTCTCCAGACTCTAAAGACTAATTCTAGATCCAAAGCATAAAAGGTACACAATCAGAATAATGCACCAATTAATAGGTTATAATATTCGTTTTACTAAACAGTGCATTTCCTCTCTGGATACAGAACCTAAACATTTGTTAGTCAGGTACATACCCGCTAGGACTCAATAAAATCGAAATTAATATGCATTAGCTCTAGGTCTGATGGTCTTATTCTTTACTAGTTTAAAGAATTTTACAAGCCCGTTGGCTAAGTGCATATCCGCACTATTAAAGCAACAGCTCACAGTACTGGCACGTTTTCTAACGAATAAATGATGCTTTTAAACAAAGGGTAAATTCTCCAAGAACGCCTGGACAACAACAGGTCACATACAATAAACTTGCAAAACCTTCTCTACAGAACACAAAGCTCCTGTTTGACCTAGTTTTTTTTTTTTTGCGAAAGTTGTTGGATTTCACCAACAACTGCCTAAATCGTAGCCCGATTTATTCTGTTTTACATTTTAGTTGCATTCCCTCATTAGCCAAATAGGATCGCAAAATACCTAAAATGTGCGCATTTAAGACTAAACCCATAAACAAGCTTTAAAAGTCAGATTGAAAAGAATTTTCATCTAGTCCATTTTTTAAAAACAGTTTTAAACTGAATCAATGACTGAGAATCCTCCCAGGATTCGTGCAGTTCTAATAAATCCAGCAGACTTGAAAAGAGTTATGGCAACTACTGTTTGTATTACTGATCGCATTCTTCATCTCTGCCCACAGTTTAGATGTTAAAGTGTCCGGTTTACCGTTTTTACAATGATATCAAACACTTAGTACACAAGAATCCAGCACCACCATCACTTAATTAAGCAGAATTCCAGGTGAAGCCGAGCCTTTGATGTACAAGAGGGTTGTCTGAACAAAAGCCACTTGCCTATGTTCAACCACTTCATTACATGGGCCTAAAAAAAAGATCTGTGCATTACTGAGAAAATACAGTCTGCTCTGATCACATCCAAAAGCGGCTTTACTGATAACCTCCTTAACTTCTTTATAAGGTGTGTCAGAATGAATACCAAATAATTTGCTTCGGGTTTTAATTAGGCTTAATGTAATACTCTACTTGTTCTTTCCTGAAACCACACCGCCAAATACTTGAAATAGGATGCTTTTGTAATCTCTTCCCCAATCATGTACCATGTTCCTACCTTACTTATTTTCTTACCAAAAACAAATACCAAACACCACTAAATGTCATTTAGCAGTGTTCACTGCAAGGCGATTATCATGCCAATATTTTTTAGGCCATTTGATATATGTTGCATCCCAAACTGTTTAGGTTCAGAATAATTATCTTCTGAGAATTATAGTACAGGTACTGCGATGCTCCATAGTTTTGTTGGGAAAGAACTGCCATAAGCCATAGTAATTTCGGTATCAGAAAAATACAGGGTAAAAAACAGGGAAGTTAGAATGTGCCCCTGTTCTAGACCCCTTTTGGTGTATATTTTCCTACTTAAGGGCGAGTAATCACAAGTTTTACCTGTATCCATGTGTCACAGTTATATTTTTTGACGGCCCTTAACAGTAATGGGTGAATTCCTCAATGAGTCAATTTTCCCCAAATTCTATTTCTATTATTCCGTCAAAAGCCATCCTAAAACAATTCTGGACTGCACATTTGATTATGGCGGGTTGCCAGCAGTAAAAATGCAAATATGTGGTCTATAGTGCCACTGTTTTCTCGGAATCTTGTTTGATACCTCGGTTTGTTAATCATTTGAAAGAATAACGTATAGAACTTGGTATCTCCATCTAGTCGGGCATTCATCAGGCAATTGCAAGGATCATTCGTCAAGCCCTTTATATGGAGCAACGAAGAATACATCCTTTCAAAAGTAATAGGTGCACAGATGGGAGGCAAGAGACATTACACAATGGGTGCAACCAGGTAGTTCAATATTCATAACTGGATTTAAACAAATAAAATAGGTTTAGCATTTAGCCCTTGAACACCATTAGATCTTGCATGCCTTATGTCGGTTATCAGCTTAGGCAAACATCAATTCTAAGCTCCTTTAGCAACCTTCAAATATAATTGCAAGGTAGATGTAAAAGCAGTAGTGCCAGACCAGCCAGCAGTAATTCATCAGGCTTTGCATTAACCCTCTTTACTACATGCAATTCAGCAATACTAAAGTCAGAGACTTCTTGAGTCGCCTTAGAATTGTTTGTGGTACAATATAAAAACGCAAATGTTTTTCCCTAAAGACAGCCTGGGGACGCAGTTGGCCCCCAATTTATTTGCCTTTCCATCTAGGAAGTTTAAACAGGATCAACATTTCCTTATATCTTTACTTTTAATTATACTGTACAGAAACTTCTATCCCATTTATTTTGTGCTTGTATGAGCTCCCAAATTTGTTGTTTGTATCCTTTAAGCATTCTTTGTTAGGGTACATAAAATGAACCTACCAGCACTACATACAATTTATCTGAGAAGTCCTTCTAATTGTAGCTTTTTTTGGTTCTTAAATAGCCATTAAACCTGGTGTTATTCTTACATGTCAAATTAACACTCAAGTTAACCCTAATGTGTGTGCCACGTTTATTACACAAAATGCACAATATTTAATTGACAGCTGCCTCCTACAGGGTCCACAAGAGGTTGTCAACGCCTTTGCAAAATACTGTTGCAAGTATTCAAGCTGCAGAAATTTTCCAGTTGTTTAAATTGCTGGACAATTGTATACTAACCCTTCAACGTTCTGCTACCAGACAGTGCACCTAACTTAAGGCCCAGGTTAACTTGCCCAAAAAAAATCCATGGTTATTTTCTGCACAATATGATCACTTTACATTCTTTTGACAACTTGAAAGCCCCCAATGTATTTAAAGAAGGTAGGATGGCCAATGTATAGTATAAACAGGATCGCTGTAATTTGTGATTCGTGTGAATCTCCCTGGATTATTAGAATTAAAGTGGACATTTAGTGCTCGTGGAAAAAAACTCTGCAAGTTTAATAAAAGCAGATAATCACATCTGTTCATCCAGTGATATTGCAAATTTACTTATAAGATGCCATAGACCGACTGCTGTTCTACATAACAGTCGTCTTGTAAACCATTGCTAAAAAGGTTTCAGTTGAGGTTTCCTGGTAATATTTATTAAGCACTACTGTTGTGTGTTTTAATCTTATCTATTGTTTTTATTAAGGTTTGTAACACTTTCTTGAATGAATTGAAAGAATGCAAGTATTCAATAATACAATGTTGCCCACATCTTTGAGCTATTTCTAGATCTGATCAAAGCTGAATGTACTGAAGGCATAAGTTAGAGGGCTTGGGGGTAGGCGTAGGGCTTCACTGACTTTCTTAAACTCTGTGACAATTTCTCCTTCTCAGGAGCTTTAGTCTAACACCCACCCAATTACTCTTCCAAGTTTGGCGAACTGCTTGGTTAATTACAAGCAGAGAAACGTCCATGTAAACAACTCGAAAGGAAATGAAGGCATCATTTTGCAGGAGGATAAGATGATTTATAAATTAGCACATAAAAACTTTCTCAGAAGGGGAAAGCTGATGCCTTTGCTAAGCAAATTGAAAAAGCAGAGATTTTTTCTAAAACAATTTCCCCAATAGGTGAAACTTTTCTAAATCTAGAAGCTGAAAAACAGACTGTTTTTGCTTTCCAAACATTAAGAGGTAATCAAAATAAAGTCTGATAAGCTCTGATAAATCAGAGATTGTGGTTTTTGCAATCTCATCACCTCTGGATCTAATGAGACTCTTGGCCACTGAGCTTGTTGGAGCCCGATTCTCACATCTGTTGCCAAAAATATAGGGATAACATTTGACAAAGACCCATCATTCAAGTGAGGGCCATTACAGTTACTTGTTTCACGGTCCATAAGTCACTAAAAACACCATCAGATTTCTTCCTGTCCACACATTGAAAGATATGGTACATGTCCTGATAATAGCCAGATTAGATTATATGCTAATGCCCTACACCTGGGGGCTCCCAAAGGACTTTTAAATAGGCTACTGCTAGTGCAGAATGCAGCAGCTCATCTAATTCTGAATTCACCTACAAGACTGTCCATTTGTTGGGCCCTGAAGAAACTGCACTGGCTTACAATCAACCACTGAGTTAAATTTAATGCTTTGACCATCACTTTTAGAGTGCTGCACAAAAAAATGCCCTTTATATATACAGAAAAGGATTTAGAGAGTAGGACGTGTAGGGTATTCCGCTCATCCAATCAGGGCCTTTTATGTGTCCATAGATGCCACAAAGCCAAGTTAGGTGGGAGATCTTTCTCCTTTTGGGCGGCCAAGCTGTAAAATTCACTTCTGAGACAGTTGCGCAACACCAGACGACCTTCCTCTTTAGAGAGGTGTAGTCAAGATCTATTACAAGACTAATCTAGCACCGGGACAGTTCAATTGGAAGCAGCTGTTTGAACCCTCCTGGTTGTTATTCATTCATTCGAAGGTGACTCAATTTCGATGTTTATTGATAGCAAGATTCAAATGAGTTGTTATGCACATGACTAGGTCACCACAGTCTCTGCCTTTTGCCACTGAACTAAGAACTGAGGTGTGAAGCCAGTTATAAGTAATGTGTACTAGCACCAAGTTTCTTGAAAATAAAAGCTGTGACGAGAGTAAATAGTAAAACTTTGAAGTCATCCATAAGCCTAAATAACCCTTCCATGTTCCAGGATCCCAAAACAAACGTATCTCAATTAATCTAGGGTACCTTGTTTAATGCACTTACTATTTATTCTAATAGTAGCTAAGCCCCAATCTGTACTGAGCTGCTGAATTATTACCTGGTCTCAGTGCTTCTTCCCTCCAGCCTCAACTATCACATGGGCAATGTTTCTCTGTGTTAACTAATTAGTAATACCTTTGACCATCCAATCCAAAAGTGACCACAATGTCGCCTTGGCCATTTCCAGCATCACGGAATTCCTTTCCCTGTCAGTACAACGTCAATAACTACTAGTAGGTAATATTATTATTGGATATTGCTGTGTGCACAGGTTGATAATCCATAGCCCCAATTCCTCAAATACACCCTTTTGACCAAACACAAAACTGGCCTCTGTGTGGTTTCAAGGCATTCTCCTGCCAGAAAGGCAATACAAATAATTTCTGTCAATGCTTCTAATTACAGGTATTCCAATTTTGGACAGACTTTAAAAAGATACTAGATTGCCCCTATCAAATGAGCCCTTCTTTAGGTACGGTGAAGTAACGCCCATTTACCTACGGAGTTTTAAGATTGGCCAACTAATTTAATCAACTTTTTCTTTTGAATTTGTTCTACTATTTATAGGCCTTGTCATAGATGATTCAGCACAAAGTCCAGATCATGGAGCATCAATAGGCGACACCTTATGCCTGTAGGAGGCTGGACTGGCTTGTAGTGAGTACCAAGGGGTACTTGCACCTTGCACCAGGCCCAGTTATCCCTTATTAGTGTATAGGGTGTCTAGCAGCTTAGGCTGATAGATAATGGTAGCTTAGCAGAGCAGCTTAGGCTGAACTAGGAGACGTGTGAAGCTACTACAGTACCACTTAGTGTCATATGCACAATATCATAAGAAAACACAATACACAGTTATACTAAAAATAAAGGTACTTTATTTTTATGACAATATGCCAAAGTATCTTAGAGTGTACCCTCAGTGAGAGGATAGGAAATATACACAAGATATATATACACAATAGCAAAAATATGCAGTATAGTCTTAGAAAACAGTGCAAACAATGTATAGTTACAATAGGATGCAATGGGGAAACATAGGGATAGGGGCAACACAAACCATATACTCCAAAAGTGGAATGCGAACCACGAATGGACCCCAAACCTATGTGACCTTGTAGAGGGTCGCCGGGACTATTAGAAAATAGTGAGAGTTAGAAAAATAACCCTCCCCAAGACCCTGAAAAGTGAGTGCAAAGTGCACTAAAGTTCCCCTAAGGACAAAGTAGTCGTGTTAGAGGAATAATGCAGGAAAGACACAAACCAGCAATGCAACAACTGTGGATTTCCAATCTAGGGTACCTGTGGAACAAGGGGACCAAGTCCAAAAGTCACAAGCAAGTCGGAGATGGGCAGATGCCCAGGAAATGCCAGCTGCGGGTGCAAAGAAGCTTCGACTGGGCAGAAGAAGCTGAGGTTTCTGCAGGAACGAAAAGGGCTAGAGACTTCCCCTTTGGTGGACGGATCCCTCTCGCCTTGGAGAGTCGTGCAGAAGTGTTTTCCCGCCGGAAGGACGCCAACAAGCCTTGCTACACGCAAATCGTGCGTTTGGCGTTTTTGGACGCTGCTGGGGCCCAGGAGGGACCAGGAGGTCGCAAATTGGACCTGAAGAGAGAGGGGACGTCGAGCAAGACAAAGAGCCCTCACTGAAGCAGGTAGCACCCGGAGAAGTGAAACCGTGCTCGCCGAAGTTGCACAAAGGAGTCCCACGTCGCCGGAGACCAACTTAGAAAGTCGTGCAATGCAGGTTAGAGTGCCGTGGACCCAGGCTTGGCTGTGCACAAAGGATTTCCGCCGGAAGTGCACAGGGGCCGGAGTAGCTGCAAAGTCGCGGTTCCCAGCAATGCAGCCCAGCGAGGTGAGGCAAGGACTTACCTCCACCAAACTTGGGCTGAAGAGTCACTGGACTGTGGGGGTCACTTGGACAGAGTCGCTGGATTCGAGGGACCTCGCTCGTCGTGCTGAGAGGAGACCCAAGGGACCGGTGATGCAGCTTTTTGATGCCTGCGGTTGCAGGGGGAAGATTCCGTCGACCCACGGGAGATTTCTTCGGAGCTTCTGGTGCAGAGAGGAGGCAGGCTACCCCCACAGCATGCACAAGCAGGAAAACAGTCGAGAAGGCGGCAGGATCAGCGTTACAGAGTTGCAGTAGTCGTCTTTGCTACTATGTTGCAGGTTTGCAGGCTTCCAGCGCGGTCAGCGGTCGTTTCCTTATCAGAAGGTGAAGAGGGAGATGCAGAGGAACTCGGATGAGCTCTTGCATTCGTTATCTAAAGTTTCCCCAGAGACAGAGACCCTAAATAGCCAGAAAAGAGGGTTTGGCTACCTAGGAGAGAGGAAAGGCTACTAACACCTGAAGGAGCCTATCAGCAGGAGTCTCTGACGTCACCTGGTGGCACTGGCCACTCAGAGCAGTCCAGTGTGCCAGCAGCACCTCTGTTTCCAAGATGGCAGAGGTCTGGAGCACACTGGAGGAGCTCTGGACACCTCCCAGGGGAGGTGCAGGTCAGGGGAGTGGTCACTCCCCTTTCCTTTGTCCAGTTTCGCGCCAGAGCAGGGGTTAAGGGGTCCCTGAACCGGTGTAGACTGGCTTATGCAGAATTGGGCACATCTGTGCCCAACAAAGCATTTCCAGAGGCTGGGGGAGGCTATTCCTCCCCTGCCTTCACACCATTTTCCAAAGGGAGAGGGTGTCACACCCTCTCTCCGAGGAAGTTCTTTGTTCTGCCATCCTGGGCCAGGCCTGGCTGGACCCCAGGAGGGCAGCTGCCTGTCTGAGGGGTTGGCAGCAGCAGCAGCTGCAGTGAAACCCCAGGAAGGGCAGTTTGGCAGTACCAGGGTCTGTGCTACAGACCACTGGGATCAAGGGATTGTGCCAACTATGCCAGGATGGCATAGAGGGCGCAATTCCATGATCATAGACATGTTACATGGCCATATTCGGAGTTACCATGGTGAAGCTACATATAGGTAGTGACCTATATGTAGTGCACGCGTGTAATGGTGTCCCCGCACTCACAAAGTTCAGGGAATTGGCTCTGAACAATGTGGGGGCACCTTGGCTAGTGCCAGGGTGCCCTCACACTAAGTAACTTTGCACCCAACCTTTACCAGGTAAAGGTTAGACATATAGGTGACTTATAAGTTACTTAAGTGCAGTGTAAAATGGCTGTGAAATAACGTGGACGTTATTTCACTCAGGCTGCAGTGGCAGGCCTGTGTAAGAATTGTCAGAGCTCCCTATGGGTGGCAAAAGAAATGCTGCAGCCCATAGGGATCTCCTGGAACCCCAATACCCTGGGTACCTCAGTACCATATACTAGGGAATTATAAGGGTGTTCCAGTAAGCCAATGTAAATTGGTAACAATGGTCACTAGCCTGTTAGTGACAATTTGGAAAGAAATGAGAGAGCATAACCACTGAGGTTCTGATTAGCAGAGCCTCAGTGAGACAGTTAGTCACTACACAGGTAACACATTCAGGCACACTTATGAGCACTGGGGCCCTGGGTTACCAGGGTCCCAGTGACACATACAACTAAAACAACATATATACAGTGAAAAATGGGGGTAACATGCCAGGCAAGATGGTACTTTCCTACACAACCCCCCCCCAAACGAAGGACAATAAGACTAGCCATGACCTGATGAGTCTTCATTGTCTAAGTGGAAATATCTGGAGAGTCCATCTGCATTGGAGTGGCTACTCCCAGGTCTATGTTCCACTGTATAGTCCATTCCCTGTAGGGATATGGACCACCTCAACAATTTAGGATTTTCACCTTTCATTTGTTTTAGCCAAAGTAGAGGTTTGTGGTCTGTCTGAACAATGAAGTGAGTGCCAAACAGGTATGGCCTCAACTTCTTCAGAGCCCAGACCACAGCAAAGGCCTCCCTCTCAATGGCAGACCAACGCTTTTCTCTAGGGGTCAACCTTCTACTAATAAAAGCAACAGGTTGATCCTGGCCCTCAGAATTAAGTTGTGATAGGACTGCCCCTACTCCTAATTCAGATGCATCAGTTTGGACATAGAATTTTTTAGAGTAACAAGGGCTTTTCAGGACAGGTGCAGAGCACATGGCCTGCTTCAGCTCCTCAAAAGCTTTCTGACAGCTTGCTGTCCATAATACCTTTTTAGGCATTTTCTTGGATGTGAAGTCATTAAGAGGGGCTGCAATGGAGCCATAGTTCTTAATGAACCTCCTGTAATACCCAGTGAGGCCTAGGAAGGCTCTCACCTGAGTCTGAGTGGTAGGGGGAACCCAATCAATAATAGTTTGGATTTTCCCCTGAAGTGGTGCAATCTGTTCCCCACCAACAAGGTGTCCCAGATAAACCACCTTACCCTGCCCTATCTGGCACTTTGAAGCCTTGATAGTGAGGCCTGCCTTTTGCAGAGCCTCCAAAACTTTCCATAGGTGGACCAGGTGATCATCCCAGCTGGAGCTAAAGACAGCTATATCATCCAAATATGCTGCACTGAAAGCTTCCAGCCCTTGCAGGACTGTGTTCACCAACCTCTGAAAAGTGGCAGGTGCATTTTTCAAACCAAAAGGCATTACAGTAAACTGGTAATGTCCTCCAATGGTAGAAAATGCAATCTTAGGTTTAGCATCTTCTGACAATATGATCTGCCAATACCCTGCAGTCAAATCAAAAGTGCTTAGATACTTGGCAGATGCCAGTGTATCTATAAGCTCATTTGCCCTGGGTATAGGGTGAGCATCAGTTTTGGTTACCAAGTTGAGACCTCTATAGTCTACACAAAACCGCATTTCCTTCTTTCCATCTTTAGAATTGGGTTTTGGTACCAGTACCACAGGAGAAGCCCATGGACTGTCAGAGTGCTCAACCACTCCTAGTTCCAACATTTTCTGAACTTCTTGCTTTATGCAGTCCCTGACATGGTCAGGCTGCCTATAGATCTTACTTTTGACAGGTAAACTGTCTCCAGTATCTATAGTGTGCTCACACCAAGAAGTGGTGCCTGGCACAGTAGAGAAGAGTTCTGAAAATTGTCCTAGGAGATTTATGCAATTGTCTTTCTGCTCAGCAGTAAGACAATCAGCCAAAACTACACCTTCCACAAGAGCATCTTGATCTGTGGAAGAGAAGAGATCAGGTAGAGGATCACTGTCTTCTTCCTGTCCCTCATCTGTTGCCATGAGCAGGGTGAGATCAGCCCTGTCATAGTAGGGTTTCAGGCGGTTGACATGGAGCACCCTAAGGGGACTCCTGGCAGTGCCTAAGTCAACCAAGTAGGTGACTTCACCCTTTTTTTCAACAATTGTGTGGGGACCACTCCATTTATCTTGGAGTGCTCTTGGGGCCACAGGCTCCAAGACCCACACTTTCTGCCCTGGTTGGTACTGAACCAAAACAGCCTTCTGATCATGCCATTGCTTCTGGAGCTCTTGGCTGGCCTGAAGGTTTTTACTGGCCTTTTTCATGTACTCAGCCATCCTTGATCTGAGGCCAAGTACATAATCCACAATATCCTGCTTAGGAGCTTTTAAAGGTTGTTCCCAACCCTCTTTTACAAGTGTGAGTGGACCCCTAACAGGGTGTCCAAAAAGAAGTTCAAAGGGGCTGAAGCCCACTCCTTTCTGGGGTACCTCCCTGTAGGCAAAAAGGAGGCATGGTAGAAGGATATCCCATCTCCTGCGGAGTTTTTCAGGGAGTCCCATAATCATGCCTTAGAGAGATTTAATAAAACTCTCAACCAGTCCATTTGTTTGTGGATGATAGGGTGTTGTGAACTTGTACGTTACACCACACTCCTTCCACATGGCCTTTAAGTATGCAGACATGAAATTGCTTCCTCTGTCTGATACTACTTCCTTTGGGAAGCCCACCCTGGAAAATATTCCCAGGAGGGCCTTTGCCACTGCAGGGGCTGTAGTGGTCCTTAAAGGAATAGCTTCAGGATATCTTGTGGCATGGTCCACTACCACTAAGATAAACCTATTGCCTGAAGCAGTAGGAGGGTCAAGGGGGCCAACTATGTCAACCCCTACCCTTTCAAAGGGAACCCCAACCACAGGCAGTGGGATAAGGGGTGCCTTTGGAGTGCCACCTGTTTTGCCACTGGCTTGACAGGTTTCACAGGACTTACAAAATTCCTTTGTGTCCTCAGACATCCTAGGCCAATGAAACAATGGAACCAATCTGTCCCAAGTTTTCATTTGACCCAGGTGCCCAGCTAGGGGAATGTCATGTGCCAGTGTTAGGAGGAACTTTCTGTACTCCTGAGGAATCACTAATCTCCTGGCAGCTCCAGGTTTAGGATCCCTATGCTCAGTGTACAAGAGGTTGTCCTCCCAGTAAACTCTGTGAGAGTCACTGACATCCCCATTAGCCTGTTTGACAGCTTGCTGTCTGAGACCCTCTAATGTGGGACAGGTTTGCTGTGCCACACTCAGCTCCTCTCTGGCAGGCCCCCCTTCACCCAAAAGCTCAGCAGTGTCTGCTTCCAGCTCCTCTGGTGTAGGTTCTGCACAGGGAGGGAATTCTTCTTCCTCAGAATTAGAATCCACTGTAGAGGGAGGGATAGTAGGAAGTGGTTTGCTTCTACTAGCCCTAGCTTTAGGGAGCACTTGGTCCATTGTTCCAGGATCCAAGCTTCCCTGTCCTTTTTGCTTTTTGGCCTGAGCCCTTGTCAAAGCAAAAATATGCCCTGGGATGCCCAGCATTGCTGCATGGGCCTCCAACTCCACATCTGACCAAGCTGATGTCTCCAAATCATTCCCTAATAGACAGTCTACAGGTAAATCTGAAGCTACCACAACTTTCTTTGGACCAGTTACCCCCCCCCAGTTGAGATTTACAACAGCCATGGGGTGGCTTTGTGTTATGTTGTGAGCATCGGTTACTTGGTACTGGTGTCCAAGTATGTGTTGTTCAGGGTGCACCAGTTTCTCAATCACCATTGTGACACTGGCACCTGTGTCCCTGTAGGCCTTGACCTCAACACCATTTATTAGGGTTAGTTGCTTGTACTTCTCCAAGTTATGGGGGCAAGCAACCAAAGTGGCTAAATCAATAGCCCCTTCAGAGACTAAAGTAGCCTCTGTGGTCTCCCTAATCAGACCAACCCCAACTAAATTACCAAAAGTGAGCCCAGCTACTCCCTTGGATTGGCTATTAGTAGGTTTGCTCCCACCACCACTGCTATTAGTAGGGACACTAGGTGTAGCAGTAGGGGTTGTAGTGGTAGGAGCTGTGGTGCCTTTCTTTGGACAACTGGGATCTGTTGTCCAATGGCCTTTTATTTTACATAAATAGCACCATTGTTTCTTTTCCTTGTTCTGATTAAAGGAGGATTTGGACCCACCACCCCCACCAGAGTGTTTTTGTGGGCCTGATGAAGACTCATTTTTATATTTGTCCCCACCCTTGTCAGAAGACTTACCATCCTTCTTTTTGTTGCCATCTTTGTCACCCCCTGTATGAACTTTTCTGTTCACTCTTGTTCTGACCCATTTGTCTGCCTTCTTTCCCAATTCTTGGGGAGAGGTCAGATCAGAGTCCACCAAGTACTGGTGTAACAAATCAGACACACAATTATTAAGAATATGCTCTCTCAGGATTAAGTTATACAGGCTGTCATAATCAGTAACTTTACTGCCATGTAACCACCCCTCCAAGGCCTTCACTGAATGGTCAATAAAATCAACCCAGTCTTGTGAAGACTCCTTTTTGGTCTCTCTGAACTTTATCCTGTACTGTTCAGTGGTTAAGCCATAACCATCCAGGAGTGCATTCTTAAGAACTTGGAAATTATTAGCATCATTTTCTTTCACAGTAAGGAGCCTATCCCTACCTTTTCCACTAAATGATAGCCATAGGATAGCAGCCCACTGCCTTTGAGGGACATCCTGTACAACACAGGCCCTCTCAAGTGCAGCAAACCACTTGTTAATGTCATCCCCCTCCTTATAAGGGGGAACTATCTTGTGCAGATTCCTGGAATCATGCTCTTTTGCAGGATGACTATGGGGAATACTGCTGCTGCCACCATGGGTATCTAAACCCAACTTCTGTCTTTCCTTCTCTAATTCAAAAGACTGTCTATCCAAATCCAGCTGTTGCTTTTTAAGCTTCAATCTGGTTTGTTCCACCCTCAACTTATTGAGTTCCCTCTAACATTCTGTCATCAGGGTTGGTGGGAGGGACATTTCTAGAAACAGAGCTATGATGGGAATGAACAGAAGGAGACCTGTCCCTTACAGAAGCCAACTTAACAGCTTGGTTTACAGAAACATTACTACCAGTATGGTGAGAATAAATGCTTTTGCTATGATGTGAGACAACACTATTTCTATGGTGTGGCTCATCATCATTACCATCTATGCTAGATTGTCTAGTAATGGGCAGGCTAGGAAGTTTCTTTCCTGAATCTTTTCCTGGGGGAGTCCCTGAATCTGATTGGGAACTATTAGGTACTTTTTCAACAGATGGGGCACCTATGGCCTTATCCTGTTCTCTAAGCATGTTAATTAATAGTTCTAAGGCAGGATTCTTCCCTACACTCAAACCTCTCTCTATACAGAGACTCCTTGCTCTTTTCCAGCTAAGGTTGTCATATGCAAGTTTGGACAGATCAACACTTTGGCCTGTGCCAGACATTTTTTTAGAGAGAGTTAAAGTGATAGAGAAAGAGACAAAAGTTTTCAGAACTTTTTTTGGAAAGACAGAAAAAAAACTTTTTAAACTTTTAAGAACTTTTTGAAAGTTTAGAAATACTTTTCAGCACTTAGAAAAGAGTGAAAAGAGGAAATGCAAAACTTTTTGGCTATGTGTATATACACTGACCTTGTTTTGTATATTTTTCTCTTATGAAAAGTACAATGACAAGAGTGGTAAGTAGTCTCAAGCACTTATCCCACCACTGCACAACCAATGTAGGAGGCTGGACTGGCTTGTAGTGAGTACCAAGGAGTACTTGCACCTTGCACCAGGCCCAGTTATCCTTTATTAGTGTATAGGGTGTCTAGCAGCTTAGGCTGATAGATAATGGTAGCTTAGCAGAGCAGCTTAGGCTGAACTAGGAGACGTGTGCAGCTACTACAGTACCACTTAGTGTCATATGCACAATATCATAAGAAAACACAATACACAGTTATACTAAAAATAAAGGTACTTTATTTTTATGACAATATGCCAAAGTATCTTAGAGTGTACCCTCAGTGAGAGGATAGGAAATATACACAAGATATATATACACAATAGCAAAAATATGCAGTATAGTCTTAGAAAACAGTGCAAACAATGTATAGTTACAATAGGATGCAATGGGGAAACATAGGGATAGGGGCAACACAAACCATATACTCCAAAAGTGGAATGCGAACCACGAATGGACCCCAAACCTATGTGACCTTGTAGAGGGTCGCCGGGACTATTAGAAAATAGTGAGAGTTAGAAAAATAACCCTCCCCAAGACCCTGAAAAGTGAGTGCAAAGTGCACTAAAGTTCCCCTAAGGACAAAGTAGTCGTGTTAGAGGAATAATGCAGGAAAGACACAAACCAGCAATGCAACAACTGTGGATTTCCAATCTAGGGTACCTGTGGAACAAGGGGACCAAGTCCAAAAGTCACAAGCAAGTCGGAGATGGGCAGATGCCCAGGAAATGCCAGCTGCGGGTGCAAAGAAGCTTCGACTGGGCAGAAGAAGCTGAGGTTTCTGCAGGAACGAAAAGGGCTAGAGACTTCCCCTTTGGTGGACGGATCCCTCTCGCCTTGGAGAGTCGTGCAGAAGTGTTTTCCCGCCGGAAGGACGCCAACAAGCCTTGCTACACGCAAATCGTGCGTTTGGCGTTTTTGGACGCTGCTGGGGCCCAGGAGGGACCAGGAGGTCGCAAATTGGACCTGAAGAGAGAGGGGACGTCGAGCAAGACAAAGAGCCCTCACTGAAGCAGGTAGCACCCGGAGAAGTGCCAGAAACAGGCACTACGAGGATGCGTGAAACCGTGCTCGCCGAAGTTGCACAAAGGAGTCCCACGTCGCCGGAGACCAACTTAGAAAGTCGTGCAATGCAGGTTAGAGTGCCGTGGACCCAGGCTTGGCTGTGCACAAAGGATTTCCGCCAGAAGTGCACAGGGGCCGGAGTAGCTGCAAAGTCGCGGTTCCCAGCAATGCAGCCCAGCGAGGTGAGGCAAGGACTTACCTCCACCAAACTTGGGCTGAAGAGTCACTGGACTGTGGGGGTCACTTGGACAGAGTCGCTGGATTCGAGGGACCTCGCTCGTCGTGCTGAGAGGAGACCCAAGGGACCGGTGATGCAGCTTTTTGATGCCTGCGGTTGCAGGGGGAAGATTCCGTCGACCCACGGGAGATTTCTTCGGAGCTTCTGGTGCAGAGAGGAGGCAGGCTACCCCCACAGCATGCACAAGCAGGAAAACAGTCGAGAAGGCGGCAGGATCAGCGTTACAGAGTTGCAGTAGTCGTCTTTGCTACTATGTTGCAGGTTTGCAGGCTTCCAGCGCGGTCAGCGGTCGTTTCCTTATCAGAAGGTGAAGAGGGAGATGCAGAGGAACTCGGATGAGCTCTTGCATTCGTTATCTAAAGTTTCCCCAGAGACAGAGACCCTAAATAGCCAGAAAAGAGGGTTTGGCTACCTAGGAGAGAGGAAAGGCTACTAACACCTGAAGGAGCCTATCAGCAGGAGTCTCTGACGTCACCTGGTGGCACTGGCCACTCAGAGCAGTCCAGTGTGCCAGCAGCACCTCTGTTTCCAAGATGGCAGAGGTCTGGAGCACACTGGAGGAGCTCTGGACACCTCCCAGGGGAGGTGCAGGTCAGGGGAGTGGTCACTCCCCTTTCCTTTGTCCAGTTTCGCGCCAGAGCAGGGGCTAAGGGGTCCCTGAACCGGTGTAGACTGGCTTATGCAGAATTGGGCACATCTGTGCCCAACAAAGCATTTCCAGAGGCTGGGGGAGGCTATTCCTCCCCTGCCTTCACACCATTTTCCAAAGGGAGAGGGTGTCACACCCTCTCTCAGAGGAAGTTCTTTGTTCTGCCATCCTGGGCCAGGCCTGGCTGGACCCCAGGAGGGCAGCTGCCTGTCTGAGGGGTTGGCAGCAGCAGCAGCTGCAGTGAAACCCCAGGAAGGGCAGTTTGGCAGTACCAGGGTCTGTGCTACAGACCACTGGGATCATGGGATTGTGCCAACTATGCCAGGATGGCATAGAGGGGGCAATTCCATGATCATAGACATGTTACATGGCCATATTCGGAGTTACCATGGTGAAGCTACATATAGGTAGTGACCTATATGTAGTGCACGCGTGTAATGGTGTCCCCGCACTCACAAAGTTCAGGGAATTGGCTCTGAACAATGTGGGGGCACCTTGGCTAGTGCCAGGGTGCCCTCACACTAAGTAACTTTGCACCCAACCTTTACCAGGTAAAGGTTAGACATATAGGTGACTTATAAGTTACTTAAGTGCAGTGTAAAATGGCTGTGAAATAACGTGGACGTTATTTCACTCAGGCTGCAGTGGCAGGCCTGTGTAAGAATTGTCAGAGCTCCCTATGGGTGGCAAAATAAATGCTGCAGCCCATAGGGATCTCCTGGAACCCCAATACCCTGGGTACCTCAGTACCATATACTAGGGAATTATAAGGGTGTTCCAGTAAGCCAATGTAAATTGGTAAAAATGGTCACTAGCCTGTTAGTGACAATTTGGAAAGAAATGAGAGAGCATAACCACTGAGGTTCTGATTAGCAGAGCCTCAGTGAGACAGTTAGTCACTACACAGGTAACACATTCAGGCACACTTATGAGCACTGGGGCCCTGGGTTACCAGGGTCCCAGTGACACATACAACTAAAACAACATATATACAGTGAAAAATGGGGGTAACATGCCAGGCAAGATGGTACTTTCCTACAATGCCCACCATTATGAGCATTTTAATTAGTGTAGTCTAGGGACTCCATCTATTTTTGCTCAACCCTTGGACATTTATGAGATGGTTCAGTGCCCACTGTAAAGAACCTAGGCTCACAATCAGTATTATTGTGTATTTTTGTGGAAACGGAGTCACAGAAATTTATAAAAGATGCGTATTGCTGAATTTTCCAGAAAAGTCTTGTGCTTAGGACAAAAGTAGTACTTGCCTGTAACTGAAGTTCTCCAGGGTTGGTATATTTCAGATATCCAAATGCTTGAATCATTCCCCATTGTTAGGCTATATTAAAATAGCAGAAATCAGTGTTAAAATGGTCATACCTCAACATCAGTGATAACTTCGTTGCACATCCACCTCATTTGAAGTAACTCAAACTTCTGTCCATGAGGTTTAAGTGACAAATCTCCTACTCCCCCTAAAAACCATCATAGCATATATATCCTAATACAAACCGTGAGAAGAAATTATAATAAATGAGTGCCCGATAAGAGAGGCGGGAAAGTCGCATGCGAATATAAGAAAGATACCAACACTGGAGAACTAGAGTTACAGGTAAATAACAAATTTCTTCTCCAGCATTGGATCTTTCGTATATTCAGATGCGTGAATCTAAATAGTAAGCAGTGCGTAGCCATCATAATAAATATATGAATGCAAGAATCAGGCTCACCTTTACTGAAACAGGTTACGGAGGACAGCCTGTACCACTGCTGAGTCATCTGTGTTCCTATCAAGACAGTAGTGCTTTGTGACCGTGTGCCTGCTCCTCCACAAAGATGCATGGCAGATGTCTTCGAGAGGCACACCAACGTAGAGTGACGCAGGTGCAGCTATGCTCCTGGTGGAATGCTCTCTCACTGGATTTGATGTATAGCCTTGTGGCAGAAGATGGTGCAGGCTGATAACTAAAATGCTATTCCCTGTTTAGGAGGGGTCAGCCTAGTCTCGGGTGGCCAAAGGAAACAAATAAGTGATCAGCAGAACTAATGTCTTTTGTTTTGTTATGTAAATCTTAATGCATCTGCACACATCAAGTGAGTGCAAGGACGATTCTGCTCATGTTGTGGGACTTGGGAAGAAGGAGCTCAGACTGATGAGTTGACTCATGTGGAAATCAGTGGGGACATCGGGTATACACTTTTGATTAGTCTATAAGATGACTCTGTCCTTCATGAAGCAGAGATAGGGTTATTTTACTGGGAAGGTGGACATTTCCCTTACTTTTCATGCTGATGTAAGGAAAGCTCTGAAAAGTCCCTTCATAAACTGCTGTATGATTCTATGTGAAAAAGCATAGTTGAGTTGCTCTATGGAACCAGAACCATTACATTGCTGCCAGATTTACTCATATTAATGAGTATCTCAGAACATTGCTTGACAGGCTCAGTAATTATGGAAGTTTTTTGAGGTGCTATTGTTACTGGATGGATTTCTCTGGAATTGCACCAAACACAGAAACGCTTACAGTTGGTTTTATAGGTTCTTGTGATAGCTGGTGCTCTAGCTTGTGCCAGAATGTTTCTACATTCTGCTGTGAGATCTATATGTCCATACGCTATTTCGCCAAGTACCATGCTGTCAGGTTTAACGACCGGAGGAAGTGTGCAGAATGTCTGTGTTGTGTCTGTAGAAGAGCATGGATGCTCCGTGAACTAGTACTGGCAAGGACTGGCTGGGGCAATAAGAAACAGGGCACAATGGCCTGCCTTTGCCTTCGTCAGCACTCTGGTAATTAGGGGAAACCCTGGAAAGGCATACACAAAAGGCGCTGGCCTTGGAAGATAGTTGTCAAAACCTGCCAGTAAAAGGCTGGCATTTCTTCTTGTTCCATATGGCAAACAAGACCATTGTATGTTGACTTTTTTGCGGAAGATGTAATTCACTTGGTCTTGGTGGATCTCCCATTTGTGACAGTTTGACAACGTCGACTGAGTGTGCCGCCTGATAGTTTTGCCACCCAGGGGCATGCTCCACAGAAATGTTCACGTGATTGGAGAAAGCCCAGTTATTAACTGTGCCCCTTCCGACAGAGGTCAAGACCTCCTTCCTCCTTGTTTGGCAATGTAAAAAACCAATGTTGTGTTATCTGTTCTTCTGAGGATTACTTGACCTGCCAGTCTTGGGAGGATGCTTGGGGACCCAGTCTTATGGCTCAGAGATCCAGGATGTTGATGTGAAGCTTCTTTTCCAATCCGATCACAGGCCTTTAGTTGTTAGTTCCTGCCTGTGTGCTCCCCAGCCCTCCATGCAGGCATTTGTTTTGAGTACCACTCTGTCAAATGAAGGATAGAATAGGAGCCCTGAGTTTACATTTGTAGGATCAACCACCACAATAGCGCTTGTTTTAAATGTCTTGTAACTTGGCCTGTGTTGTCCCATGTGCAGTGAACTAGTTTCCATTGGCTGTACAATTCGTGCTAGACCAATCACTTTCTGAGCCTGCAGTAGGTTATGAGGAGATCAAGCCCAGCAGGGATCTGAATTGACTGACTGTGGCCACCTACAGAGGTACTTGAGTTCTTTCAAGTACCTATAACTCGCGCCCCAAGGTAACTATAACTCACGCTCTTGCCAAGCACAGTTTTCTTATCAATAATGTTATTGCAAACATTGCAGTGATATCAAAGATGCCATACAAGATCTCATTAATGAAATAATATGTGGATTAATTAGCTGTGCATGGCAAAGGCGCGTGTTATAGTCGCCTTAGGGGGCCAGTTATAGTTATATGAAAGAACTAGCTATAACTGCTGAACTTCTATGGTTTTCTACGAGTAAATCCAGAACCTAACTATAATGTCCCTGTAACCTTTGTTTTATTTTCAGTTAATTCCTATGGGTTTTTTAACGTAAAGTAATTTTAACCCTTTGGACTCACTGAGGCGCCAAGGACTTAACTATTACATCCTTGGACTGGCCCTCGGGGGACGTGCTAGCGCCCCCCCGAGGTCCTCCCACCCCCATTCCCTGGGCAGGGATAGAAGGGGAATCGCTTCCTATTCCACCTCCTCCCCCCGATGATGTCAGGACCTCAGAGGTTGTCCCCATCGCACTGCTTCCGGCACGATCGGAAGAGAAATGCTTCTGATCACGGGGTGGGGGCAGGCAGAGAGACATGAAAGGCCTTTCCTTTCCATTCATGTGTTTTGGAGCATTTCTGCAGCCTGATTGTAAAGACACCTGGGAGTTTGTTTTTTTGTAAATAAACAATGAAGGAGCGCGACCTATTGGACAAGGGTCGCTCCCCTAGGGGGCAATTTTTTTATTATGCCTTTTCTGACCTTCACCTCCCCCCCCCCTCCCCCCCAAAGGGGCAGATCAGCCTATTTTAATTAGTCCCTGTTTTTTACAAGGGGGGGGAAGCAACCCCTTAGGCAAGGGTCACTCCCCAGGGGGGCAAATTGTTTTTAGGCCATTTCTGGTCCCCCCTCCTCCTGGGGCCAGATCGGCCTATTTTTATTAGGCTAGAAAACACTAGACACCAGGTTTTTTTTTTTATCACGACAATTTCACGAAAGGGGAGCAACCCCTTAGGCAGGGGTTGCTCCCCTGGGGGGCAAATTTATTTGAGGTCATATTTTAATTAAGCCGATCTGCCCGAAACCACTAGGCACATGGGATTTTTTTTTTTTTTTTTTTTTTACAGATGGGGAGTGTCCCCTTAGGCAAGGGTCGCTCGCCTGAGGGGCAGTTTTATTTTAGGTCATTTCTGCCCACCTTGGAGGCATATCAGCCTATTTTTCGTAGGACAATCTGCCCCCAAGGGGGCGGAAACCACGAGACACCAGGGATTTTTTTATTGTGCCAATTTGACGCACAGGGAGCGACCCCTAAGGCATGGGTCACTCCCCTGGGGGGCAAATTTATTTTAGACCATTTCCGCCCTTCCTTAGGCGCAGATCGGCCTATTTCTATTAGGCCGATCTGCCCCCGGGGGGCAGATACCACTTAGGCAACAGGGATTGGTGCGTGTGTTTTGTTTGGGGGGACAGCCCCTTGGGCAAGGGTCACTCCCCATGCGGGCACATTACTGTTGGCCAATTCTGCCCCCCTTGGGGGCAGATCGGCCTATTTTTATAAGGCCCACCTGTCCCAAGGGGGGCAGAAAGCCCACCAGACGCCAGGGAAGATTTCTTTAAAAAAAAAAAAAAAGAGGGTGGCCACACCCCCACCGCAAATAAATGGGGACAAAGTTCTTCTGCCCCCTGGTGGGCAGATGGGGCAATTACCCCTGATTCACTTCCAAGGGGGTGGGGGAAAACGGTCAGAAAGCCTACTAGATGCCAAGGAATTAAAAAAACAAAAAATAGTGTGGGTGGGGGGGATGTCTACCAACCAGTATGGTCATGGTTATGCTCCCACCCCAACTGAAGGGGATAACAGTCTTTCAGCTCTCCCATCGCACACTAAAAGAGCTTATCCCAATGGCAAGCAAGAGGACATTTGATTATTTGGGGTTTTGGTTTTACATTTGGGCCATGAGAACTTGTCCAACTCATCCCACTTGGAATGGCGGGGGCTGCACTTTTTGGACTTTGGGACGCTGCCATTTAGAAAAATCTACGAGACCTAGACACATCTGAAAACCAAACATTTGGGTGAGTCCACGGTGGTGTGCTTCACATGCACCATGCACCCCGCACCATTTTCTTACCCACGATGCTCTGCAAACCTCCAACTTTGCTTGAAATCACACATTTTTCCCACATTATTGTGATGGAAACTTCTGGAATATGCAGGAATCCACAAAATTCCTACCACCCAGTATTTTTGCATCTATACCGATTAAAATTCTGCCCCACTTGTAAGCCTAAAAACGCTTTTTTTCAAACAGCTCTTTTGGAACCGCTTTGATTGCGCCCTCAATTTTGACATGTTTTTGGCTCTTCCCTGTCACAGGCACTTGGCCCACCTAACAAGTGGGGTATCATTTTTATCTGGAGCCTGAGGGGAATGTTGGGGGAGTAGGAAATTTGTGCCGGTGCAGTGATCCCACACAGAAATGAGGGGGAAATGTCATTTTATTTTAGCTAAATTTAAGGTTTGCTGAGGATAGTGGGTAAGAAAACACTGGGGGATCCACGCAAGTCCACCTCCTTGGACTCCCTCGGGTGTCTAGTTTTCAGAAATGTCTGGGTTTGGTAGGTTTGCCTAGATGGCTGGACCAAAACCAAAGCCCCCCCGCAAAAACAGGTAGTTCGGTATTGAATAATAACAATGTGTCCACGTAGTGTTTTGGGCCATTTCCTGTTGTGGACACTAGGCCTACCCACACAAGTGAGGTAACATTTTTATTGGGAGAACTGGGGGAATTCTGGGTAGAAGTACGTTTGTGGCTCCCCTCAGATTCCAGAACTTTGCAGCACCGAAATGTGAGGAAAAAGTGTTTTTCTTTTTTGGCCAAATTTTGAAGTTTGCTAAGGATTCTGAGTAACAGAACGTGGTGAAAGCGCCACAAGTTACCCCATCCTGGTTTCCTCTAGAAGTTTAAAAAAATGCACAGGTTTGGTAGGTTTTCCTACGTGCACGTTGACCAAAATCCACAGCTAGGCACTTTCCCAAAAACACGTTAGAGTTCAATGTAAAAATGTGATGTGTTCATGTTGTGTTTCCTGTCGCAGGCATTAGGCCTACCCACAAAAGTGAGGTACCATTTTTATCGGGAGAATTGGGAGAACACAGAATAGGAGAATAGAGGAACATGTGTTATTGCCCCTTGTCTTTCTCTACATTTTTTCCTTCCAAATGTAAGACAGGGTGTAAAAAAAAAATGTCTATTTGAGAAATGCCTTGTATTTCACATGCTGGTATGGGGCCCTGGAATTCAGAGCTGTGCAATAACCACTGCTTCTCAACACCTTATCTTTTGCCCATTTTGGAAATATGAAGGTTTCCTTGATACCTATTTTTCACTCTTTATATTTCACCAAATGAATTGCTGTATACCCGGTATACAATGGAAACCCACTGCAAGGTGAAGCTCCTTTATTGGCTCTGGGTACCTAGGGTTCTTAAGGGTTCTTAATGTATCCCCGCAACCAGAAGAGTCCAGCAGACGTAATGGTATATTGCTTTCAGAAATCCATGCCATAGCTGGAAAAAGTTATAGAAGAAAGCATGGACAGAAATGGCTCTTTTTTTCACCTCAATTTCAATTTTTTTTTATGTTAGCTGTTACTTTCTGTAGGAAAACCTTGAAGGATGTACAAAAATTACCCCTTGCTAAATTCAGAATGTTGTCTACTTTTCAGAAATGTTTAGTTGTCTGCGATCCAGCATTGGTTTCACACCCGTTTCTGTCACTAACTGGAAGGAGGCTGAAAACACGAAAAATTGTAAAAATGTCACAGTAAAATGCCAAAATTGTGTTGAACAATGTGGTTTTCTGATTCAAATCTGCCTGTTCCTGAAAGCTGGGAAGATGGTGATTTTAGCACAGCAAACCCTTTGTTGATGCCATTTTCAGGGGAAAAAAACACATGCTTCTCCAGTGGAACCCAAAAACTCTGGGTACCTCTAGAGTCCCTGGAAAAAAAAGGACACAAATTTGGCATGAGTAGCATATGACAACAAAAAGTGATGCGGGCCTAAGCACGAATGACCCCAAATAGCCAAAAAAAGGCCTGTCACAGGAGGGGAAAAAAGGCCTGGCAGGGAAGGGGTTAATTACTATATGTTATTCCAACCGCCGACGCGCCCTTAAATATGTCCTAAACGACTGAACGGATTTATACCAAATAACAAAAAGCATAATCTGCGTACCAGCAGCTAGCTTTCTGCCAAATCCGGTGTAATTCCGTTCAGTGGTTGGGCTGTAGAAGTGTTGACAGGTCCTACTGGAATTAACAGGGGAAATGCAATGTTTTTTTAGCCCGAATTGTTCTTGGCCCCCGTTTGACGGATCACCCTGAAACTTCCAGTGTGCAACAAGAATCACCGGGTCACTTTTTTGGGAAAATGCTGCAAAGATTTGTTAAACGGAGCCAAAGATATAGGCAAGTCAAAAAACCCATTCTATGGAAACATGATCATAACTATAACTACCTATATATATACAGTATATGTATTTTTTTGTTTATTGTGGGAGCCCCTTTTTGTGCAACCTGGTTGAGGTCCACCATTTCTAGTTTTGCATCATATGGTCCATGGTAATGTGGCAATAGAAAATGTTTGTGGTGCCCCCCTTCTTTTGATGTCCTAAAAGCATGTGCTTATTTTGCTTAATGGTTAATCCGGCCTTATTCCGGAACTACCATCTAGTCTCCAGGGTATATGGTAGCCAATGTGAGCATTCTGAATATCTTCTTTTTCAGTAAGTAGCTGTGAGGGCGTATGTCTAGTGTAGGCTGGAGGCCTCCATCTTTCTTTGGCACCAGAAAGTAGTGGGAAGAGAAACCATAACCTACTTTTGATGTCAGAATCCTATTGATAGATCCTTTGGCCAGAAGTGCCTATACTTCCTGACCAAACAGGAAGAGGTGGTCCTCCATCAGCCAACTGAAAGATGGTGGCATCGGTGGTGGGATTTCTGTGAATGGAAGGGCGTAACCCTGCTGAACTATTTGGAGCACCCAGTTCTCCGAGGTTACCGAGTTGTCCAGTTGCCATCAGGAAGGATGGTGCTGGATCCACCCACCCACAGATTGCCTAGGATGGAGTAAGGGCATTTTAACGGTGTTTGGAGGGTAAGACTGGTGGGTGGACTGGGCAGAACTCTGACCTTATTTCCTATGAGGCTTGTGGGAACCACGTTCTTAGCTAGAAAAGGACTAAAGAGCCTGCTGGCCAAGGTGACTGGGTGGGCTGATAGTCCCTAAGGTAGCAACACAAGGGGTAAAAGGCAGAATGGGGCTGGTGTGGGGCCATGGAGTGTTCCAATGACCGGATGGTGGCCCTGCTGGCCTTCAAGTGCTTGATCGTCAAATCTTCCTCATTGCCAAACAGGTGAGCGTCACCGAAGCACATGTCCATAAGGGATGCCTGGATATCCCCCTAAAAGTCAGTTGACATCACCCAGGCATGGTGATGAAGTGCCATCAACAAAGCAAGTCCTAGCAAGTCGGATCTGTCCAGTTCACAGCATGTAGTGAACGCTGCTGCTTCCCTGCCATTGGCAATAGCCTTGCACAGGGGAGCCCAGGCTTCCTCCGAGACCATGGGCAGCACTTGCACAACCAAGTCCCAAACTCTGTGAGAATACTGGTCCAAGTGGCCAGCAGTGCTCACGGCCCGCAGAGCAAAGTTGGTGACTGAGAAAATTATCTTGCTGAATGTTTTCAGCATCTTGGATTCCCTATCTGGTGGCCTTGCAGGGAACATACCAGGGTTAACCTCAAACATAGAGGTCTGTACAACAAATCTCTCTGGTTTGGGGTGCTGGATGAGGAAAGCTGAATCCCCAGGAGCAGGGTGAAGGCAGTGGGCAATGGTCCTGTGCACAGGAGCACATGTGCCTGGCTTGACCAAGGCCTTGTTGAGGACATCAGTGAAGGCTTCATTAAAGTGGAAAAGAGGTTCTGTGAGGGCTATCTTGGGTTGAAGCACCTCTGAAAGACGGTAGCTGGAGGTTGCTTTGGCAAATTCATGGAGGTGCAGAGCGGGCCCAGAACAATGCACAGTGGGCTG